>NW_006271969.1:2421057-2422254 GCF_000225605.1 Cordyceps militaris CM01
CACTATAATACTTTTTATAAACTAACTATATTTACTTATAAGTATAGATAAATAACTAAGATAAACTTACTAAATATATCTAAATATTATATTTTATTTAGAACCTTACTAACTTTAATATTTATAAGTAACTACTTAATAAAGGTTTCTAATTATTACTATTTTAAGTTAGCTTAATCTACTACTAGTAAAATATATACTAATAATAAGATATTATATATTAAGATATTATATAAGAGTAGGTATAAGTATATCTTTAGAATAATTTTACTATTAAGTAGTATATAATTAATAATAGCTAAATATTCTTTATAGTATATATATATAAGGCTAGTATTAATATTAGCTATAATGCTTTATATAAGGTTTATTATAAGGTATCCTTTAAAAACCTTTAGGATTGTTAGAAATAGGTAGAAATACTATATATAGACTTTAAAACCTATAGTCCTAATTAGATTTAGTCTATTAATAGCTATAAAAAGCTATAGCTATAAGGGTTTAAGATTTATATAGGAATTAATATATATTTATATTATATTACTTAGTTCTATATTAGTATTTTTATAATAACTTTATAGAGTATTATATAGTAATATATTACCCTATTAAATATATAAAAAATAATACCTACCTAATTATAATCTAATTATAGTAATAAGACTATTATTATTATTAGGCTATATTAGTTTCTTTTTTAAAATAATATACTAGTATAATACTAAACTTATAATAATACTAATAAGTTATAATACTCTTAGAAGTTATAAGGAATATCCTAAAAGCTTATATTTATAAAAGTATAGTTATATAGCTAAAGTATTTATAATATATATATTAAAGAATAGTAGTACTTCCTAAGTATTCCTATTAAATACTAGTAAGTAAGTAATTATTAATAATTATAGATATATATACTAATATAACTATTTAAATATATTTCTTTATATTTAATAACTATAGCTTATTCTTTACTAATAATCTTATAGATAAGATTATTATTCTCTATTTATATATACTATTAATTTAAGAAAACCTTTATACTTTTATATATAAATAGAATATCTATTATATATATATATAAGAAGGTAAAATTACTAGTTAATTAAATATTTTATATTATAACCTTAGCTATAATACTAAGCTAAATTATAAATTCCTACTACTTATTAATAATATAGAAGTATTAAACTCTAT
>NW_006271969.1:2422354-2424563 GCF_000225605.1 Cordyceps militaris CM01
ATTAACTACTACTATAGCTAATATACTAATCTTATATATAAGTATAAGTTACTATATATATATATATATAATTAATTTTACTAATATATATATATATAAGCTAATACCCCCCCCCCTTATTAAAAAGAAGTATACTTATACTACTACTAGTATATATATTATTAAGAGTAATATAGTAAATATAGTTACTAGTATTAATATAGCTCTTATAACTATATATAAGCTTATATACCTACTCTAGCTAGTTACCTAGGTTACTAATAATTATAGTAAATACTATATATAATATTATATAATATCTATTTACTAATATTAATAGTTACCTATAAGAATACTAGTAGTAATGCTAGTATATAAGTATATATAGCCTTATATACTTATATATATTATTATAGCCTTTTATTATATTAAATTTTAAAAAAGGTTTAGTTAATTAGTTATATATACTTATATATATTTTAGGATATTTATAAAGGTTAGAGGATATAGAATACCTATAAATAGATATTAAGTATTAAGAATAAATATTATACTTATAGCTATATATATAAAATATAGGAATAGATATTAAGTTTATTTAATACTCTAATAATAAGTATATATAATATTATATAATAGTATATATATAATAGCTATTATAATCTATATTAGTAATACTATATAATAGTATATATAGAAGTAGGTTAAAAATATAATATTATAGAATTCTTTTTATAAGATAAATATATAATATATATATATAATACTATAAAATAGTATATATATAAGTAATATTTATATTACTTATATAATACTCTAAAATAAGTATACCTTTTCTATTTTTTTTTCCTTTTAGAACCTTTTATATATACCTATATATATATATTATCTTATTTAAGATACTATATCCTATAATTAACCTTAATTTATTTAAAAAGGCTATTATTTAATATATAGACTTATATCTTATATATTAGAAGATTTATAATATCCTATAAGATAACTATAGCTATAATATTTACCCTTAAATACTATAATACTTTTTATAAACTAACTATATTTACTTATAAGTATAAATAAATAACTAAGATAAACTTACTAAATATATCTAAATATTATATTTTACCTAGAACCTTACTAACTTTAATATTTATAAATAACTACTTAATAAAGGTTTCTAATTATTACTATTTTAAGTTAGCTTAATCTACTACTAGTAAAATATATATTAATAATAAGATATTATATATTAAGATATTATATAAAAGTAGGTATAAGTATATCTCTAGAATAATTTTACTATTAAGTAATATATAATTAATAATAGCTAAATATTCCTTATAGTATATATATATAAGGCTAGTATTAATATTAGCTATAATACTTTATATAAGGTTTATTATAAGGTATTTTCTAAAAACCTTTAGAATTATTAGAAATAGGTAGAAATACTATATATAGACTTTAAAACCTATAGTCCTAATTAAATTTAGTCTATTAATAGCTATAAAAAGCTATAGCTATAGGGGTTTAAGATTTATATAGGAATTAATATATATTTATATTATATTACTTAGTTCTATATTAGTATTTCTATAATAACTTTACAAAGTATTATATAGTAATATATTACCCTATTAAATATATAAAAGATAATACCTACCTAATTATAATCTAATTATAGTAGTAAGATTACTATTATTACTAAGCTATACTAGTTTCTCTTTTAAAATAATATATTAGTATAATACTAAACTTATAATAATACTAATAAGTTATAATACTCTTAGGAGCTATAAGGAATATTCTAGAAGCTTATATTTATAAAAGTATAGTTATATAGCTAAAGTGTTTATAATATATATATTAAAGGATAATAGTACTTCTTAAGTATTCCTATTAAATACTAGTAAGTAAGTAATTATTAATAACTATAGATATATATACTAATATAACTATTTAGATATATTTCTTTATACTTAATAACTATAGCTTATTCCTTACTAATAATCTTATAAATAAGATTATTATTCTCTATTTATATATACTATTAATTTAAAAAGACCTTTATACTTTTATATATAAATAAAATATCTATTATATATATATATAAGAAGGTAAAATTACTAGTTAATTAAATATTTTATATTATAACCTTAGCTATAATACTAAGCTAAATTATAAATTCCTACTACCTATTAATAATATAGAAGTATTAAACTCTATCTTT
>NW_006271969.1:2424663-2745291 GCF_000225605.1 Cordyceps militaris CM01
AAGATATTAAATAATACTATTAATATATACTTACTATAAGTTATATATTAGATTTATAATAGGATTATTTAGTATAAGTTTAGTAATCTACTAAAGGTAGGTAACCTAGAAATATCTCTTTTTCTTATTTACTTATACTTATATAAGTAACTTAATTAATATTAAGCTAAAAGAACTCTTTCTAGATTAGCCTTATTAAAGTTAGTTATTAATACTTATATAAGGTTTAATAAATTATTATTATATAAAGATATTACTATTAATATAATTTAAAAGCTTATTATAAGGGAATAACCCCTTTTTTTTATTTTTTTATTTTTATCTTTTTTTTTTATTTCTATATTTAAAATATAAAATATAAAATAAATAATAGTATATAATATTTATCCTTTTAATATTTACTTCTTTATATAAATTAAAAAAACCCTTTTATTCTTTAGTATTACTAGTATATTCTCTTATATAATAATACTAGTAGTATTACTCTCTATCTTACTAACTACCTTATCTATAAGCTCTACTAAGCTAGGTAAATTACTAGTAATAAAGGGAGTTTATATAATCTCTTACTTAATATTAAGCTTTAAATCTAATATATTTAGCTTTTAAGTTATTACTTTCTTTATTAATAGCTTTATTTTATAGAATAAAGCTTATAAATTAGTATAAACCCTTTTTATTATATATAAACCTATTATTAATTACTTTTAATTATCTAGATATATTATTAAAAGATTAATTATAATCTTCTTATCTAATTAATTATACTTAAATACTATTAAAAGCCTTTTAATTATTATTATTTATTAAATACTAGTATAGTAATTAATAATACTTAAAAAGAATTCTAAAATAATTATAGTCTTAACTTCCTACTCTTTATTTAGTAATACTAATAATATAGGATTAATATTATTTAATATAATTAATAATAGTATATTTCTATATAACTAGTATTGAAATTATAAATAAGTATATTATTATAATATATATTTATTAATATAGTTTAGACTAGATATTATTTAGGGTATTAGAATATTCTTAATATATTTATTTTTAATTATAATATTAAATAGCTAAAGTATAAATATAATATCTTTATTATTTATTTTTAGCTAAGTTATAATAGAACTAGCTTATCTTACTTATATACTATTTAAAATAGTACTCTATATTATAACCTAATTATTAATAAAAGGGTTTTAAAGTATAACTTAAGTTAAAGGTATATTTATATTATTTATTAAATTAAATATAATAAGGTTTTTATTATTAATTATAATTAACTTTATATTTAAAATATTATAATTACTTAAAAAAGGCCTTTAAATAGTTTCTTCTATAAGTAATAATAATTCTTATATAGATAGATATAATATTAAGTAGTAATAAAGATATATATCTTAGTCTAGATATTATTATATTAACTTTTAATACTATATACCTATCTTTAGATAGTATTTTTTTATTATAATAAGTATTAATATTAATTAAAGAAAAAGGGTTATATAAAGTTTTTTCTTTTATATATAAACTATTACTACTTATATCTAGCTATAATATTTAATAAAGTACTAATAAATATACTTAAATATATATTTAACTATATTTTACTTAAATCCCTATTTATTTAATAAATACTATAGTAATCTATTATTATTATATTTATATAATATTATATATACTTACTATATTTAGTATATCCTTTTATATAATAAGAAAGTATAGTTTAGCTATAACTATTATTAGTTAATAATATATATAAGTAATATTATATAATACCTTTTAAAGAGTATTAATATACTTAAGAAAAGTATATATAGTTTATATATATATTCTTAACTAGCCTTTAAAGTTAGATATAGTTAGTAAAGATATAATTATAATTTTAATACTTTAAGTAAACTATCTTATATTTTTTATTATAAATATAGATAATTATTACCTTAATATTCTAAATATATAATAAATCTAATAATTAGCCTTATTTATAACTATATATTAGTATTAAATTTAGTTAAAGTAAATATATAGATATAGACTATTTATATATAATATTAAGCTATTTATTTATAAGAATATTAATTTTTATAAGTATTTAAGCTATTAACTCTTTAATATTATTAAGCTAAGCTATAAAAGCTATAATAATTAATAATACTATATTTATAATAGTAATTAGTATAATAAAAAGAGTTATAGATTTATAAAATATAATTCTATTAGTAAATAGTATATATAGCCTTAAATTATATTCTATATTATATAAACGTGGATATTAATATACTAAAAATAATTATACACGCTCTTAGTGTGTGCCTAGTGTGTAAACCCCGATATAAGTATGTAAAATGCGTTTTGGCGATAACTCACCTATAGGCTGCCGTACTAATATGACCATGTTCGAGAACCGAAACTGGAATTCTCGCCGGCCACGGCTAACCACAAATATCGCGTGCCGCAGCGCCAGAAAGAGACATCAACGGACATCAGGCTGCGTGGTTCGCGCCACAATCTGCCGCTTGCCCAACGATTATCGTAACAGGGCCCTTTTTCTTTCTGAGAGTCTAGACCACCATAGCAGATTACCAGAGGAGCAAGTGGTCTCGCTACCAATGACGTGCGGCGGAACAGGAAATTATGCCTGGTGTTGGTATAGGTTAGCTACGTCGACAGCTCTACATGAGGGCGGGGAGTATCGCACGCGAATCTAAAATCGGTATGTTATTGTAAGAGCTTGATATGTAATTCTGTATAGACTGTGATGCATATCACGCAGGATAAGTATGTCTATGCAGCTGACACGCGGAAATGGCTTGTAGGGATCACTGGCATGGAACTGGCCGACTCTGGACCTGTCAAATCTTGGTTGACAGCGTGACAAAAGCCCGTAAGCCTCCTTCGTTTAAGATGCTGCTATTCTACGGTGTTGGTATATGAGGCTGTGTAGCTTGCGAGCGATGAGATGCTCAAGCGAGGTGCATGCATGCTTCGTATTCCCTCGGCCTTTCCGACTCCGACGGCCAAGTCAAGACTAGCAAGTGACTGCTCTCAGCCGGTCTCCTTACAATCTCACTCGTATATAAAAGCTCTCGGGCGCTCGCATCTACGCTGTCCGATCTGTTCTATCTCAGCTCGCATCTCTTTCCAGCCGTCTCTTCAGATACCCGGTTTTCGACTACTTCACCATGCAGCTGTCTCTGACCACTCTCGTTATAGCCTCCGTTGCGGTATCTGCCTACGACAACCCTCTTCTGGTTCGTGCAAAAACCACTAATCTGAGTGAGCTCTCGTGCTAACAGTCCAATTTCGTCAGGGTAACCGCTTCACCGACCACAAGTGCAAGGTGCTGCACTCCAAGCCTCATCAAGAGTATCACGTCAACGAATGCATCGAGCTAAAGAACGTTGGGTATGTACTTAAACGGAGCCACCTTGTCTTTATGAAATGTTACGGAAATTGGCTAATGTCATGTGCAGCTCTCTTACCATGAACTTTCCAGGCAACTGCGACCTGTACGAGTGAGTTCCTCCCTGGCACTCTAACCTTTCACGCCATATAGATCAAAATGAAAGAAGCTGATAGTTATTTAGTGGCCATCAGTGCAAGGGCAAAGTCATTGCCGAGTTTGACACCTACAACGGCGACGGTAAAGTCAAACCTCACCCGGACATTGACGGATATTGCTACGATACAAGCCGGGGACGGTGGCCCAAAGCCAAGTCCTTCGACTGCAGCTTCAAGGATTGAGCATACGGGCCGTCTATTGAGATTGACATCTAGTTATTTCTGTGGGGATAAATGTGTCCTGCGCAACTGAAGCAGTCTTATTATTACGCCTTGCTCAAACCCTCATCTCCTGCACCGGGATCCCCGCGTCTACATGCCGGGATCTCGCCCCCAGAGTATATCTATAGAGGGGGAATATAAAACCCTTCCAATATCGTGATTCATGCATAGCTTCGTTTGAGCCCTGGCAGAACTCAATAGCCCCATTCATCGTGTAGGGCGGAGCGAATCGCCTCGATTCACTGGGCAGGTGGCTTCGAGCGTGCAACTTAATGTGCGAAAATCCAGCTTCGTTTCTCATACCCCTTTACGTAATACCCGTTTCCTTTATTAGTAGAGGCATCCCGTCTCGCTAGCTGGGCCGGTCGCGTGCCTCTAGGTCACAAGTAGACGAGCCAGCCTGGCGCCACCAGATAGAAGGCTGCAGAGCGTCAGCAACGGGCAACTGCATCAGGCTGGCGGTTTTCGTATAGATATGACCCAACTGAGATTAATTCGTTTAGTTTCTGCTTTCAGCTATTCTAGAGCCGGCCTATCGTTGTTACCCAGCCACTCGCAGCCGGACAAAACTCTGTGATATGAGATATAAAAGGCAATGCAGTGTCTCTTCTATACATAGATTTCTCATCTACTTGCCTACTACGTTCATTCCATCCCTCTTAATTCTCTCGCAGATCCTGAAAATGTATACTCTCAACGTTGCCGTCCTCTTAGCTGCCGTTGCTGTCGCCGCTCCCCCTTCCAAATACCCAGACCCTTTTGTAAGTCCAAAGCGCTCTGCGTCCTCATGCCGAGCTTACATGCAATTTCCTTTGCCTGACGGCGGTCCTCTAGGGAATACGGTACACGGACCACTACTGCAAGAAATTGCACTCTCTGCCGAACCGAAATTTTGGTATTAACGATTGCATCGAGCTGAAGACTGTCGGGTAAGAAGAGCTATTGGCGAGATGGCGCGCCAGCGTCCTCCCGCCAGGCCAAACAGAACTCAAGAACACGACTTGCTAACCATTGTTGTTATTTTGTCTGCAGCTCCATCAAGCTATATTACTGGAACTCGATCTGCCATCAATTCAAGGAACATCAGTGCCATGGATCATTCGACATCGTCGCCACATTTGAGCAAAATCAGTGCCTCGACACGAGTACTCCAGGCTGGGAGGGCATCCACTCATTCCGATGCATTCCTGGTCACGACTAGAGTCAGGCAATTTGTAAGAGTTCGGAGCAGCCATCGTCTAGGCGCTTGTCAATCGAACTATTACGTTTCAGATCATTTACTTGAGCCATACCAGTAGGGTGAGGGTGGGAGATTGCTGTTGTGCCGCTATCAGCGAGACCAGTATTACAAGTCAGTTCGCGTAAATACTAACAAGAGGTAGTTATTACTATTGGTACAGTAATACACATGTCCAGGAGTAGCAACGCTTTATCGATGTCACACCATGGGGATTGCCAATGAATCAGCATACCCGTCAATTAGGGGGCCGACAGCATGTGACACATGTCGCAAGCGCCTAGCTGAGAAGGGCAGGCTGCCACACAGAAACATATAGAACGAAGGGCATGGAAGAAATCGCGTCGTTGGCCATACTTGTGCGGGAATCAGGTACAGGGGCTGGCGCGCAAAATGTTGAAGCTTATTCGTACTCAGTCATATCACAGGATCGCTTTGCCGAAGGCCCATTTAGCGCCAGCCTTGTAGATGGAGCTTTCGATCAAGAACATTACCGGGTAGCGCGATGAACTTCTGTAGGTCCTCGATATGAGTTATGTTGACAGGCTAGTACGTAGTGAAAAGGCACCAGTCGTATGGAGAAAAAGTAGTGTGATACCGTTCACGTTTCCGGAGAATGTAACGACAATGTCCTCTACACGCGAGCAACTTGACTCTTGGACATAGGCGGCCCTGTGCTGTAGTCTTGGCAGGGTGCGTCAGGCGGCTAGCCTACCATTTCAGCAGTTAAAGAAACTCAGTTCGATGAAATGGTGCACTGACATCTGACTATCCTCCTCTCAAGGGAAGATACGGCCTTGTCCTGTGCACAGGATGATGGGTTGTACGAGTCACGGCGTAATGGTGGGCGGGCCGGTGTCACGGCGCGTATGACTAGGCTGGCAACGACTCACCCTCGTCAACGTCCGGGACGTACGGCTTGCAACGACGGACATGCGCATCGATGTATCCCCTTGCAGGTGTCACTGCCTCGCATCTGCAGGTTATAGTGGCACAATGTTGGCGCCTTACGATGAGGCTTGTTCCGTGTCTCGGCCTAGCAGGTTAAGCGGCGACAGGCGAGTGCCGACGTGAGGCAATTGGGTTGGTCATGGGCGTTTGGCGTTTTTTTCGTTGCGGCAGAGAAATGGGTTGCGTTTTATCCCATGTCAGGCCAAACAGACGGAGATGAAACCTGACAGGTGGTGTAGTAGACCGGCCTAGTCGCTGCAGGAGGGAAAGAGAGAGAGAGAGTCTGGTGGGGACGAAACGCGTTTCCGTCACAGGAGGGAAGCTCCGTGTCGAGCGTGAATGGAGCATCGAGGCGGCGCAGGTTGGGTACGGAGGGAGATGGACGATAGATGGGTGGCGGGAGATGTCGAGATGATGAAGAGGAGGCTGGTTGTTTGCTGAGCGTCATTCACAGTTGATGAATAAATTGAAAGGATACCTAATACAAGGCAAGCAAGTTATTGGGCGCCATGCAAGCCCAAGCCCCACTGAAGATTGGTTAGGTCAGCGCGTAGATGGCCTGTAAAAACGCCTGAATCAGGGCCAGAGGGCGGCAACAGTGGGCTTTGTGGTGTTTGGCAGTGGGTTTAGCACTGTTTGGTGCTGCGTTTTAGCACCCAGCCCCGCTAAATCTGGCCCGGCAGCCCTGTCACCCACTGTAATGCCTTCCTCACCTACAAATACAGGGCTTGCTCACTAAAAATTGATGAAGCTAGCCTCTTTCAGTTAGCCCCAACCGTCTAGCTCCCCCCAACTACCAGGTATAGTTATCTAGCTCCTCCCAGTTAGCATCCTCGCGCACAAGCTTCTGCCACACCACCAGCCTCACAAACCTCCGTCGTTGTACCGCCCGGCTGCTCATCCTCCCATCTTCCCATCTCCCACCTCTTGCGTACTTGCTGCTGCATCTCCTTTTCATGCAGCCTTGAAACCCGCTCGTCGCCATCACCATCGCCTTCTGCTCCCCCTATCTCGTCGACCTTTGCTGCCCTCTTGCTGGCTCATCATTTGCTCGTGCTTCCCTTTTTCCCTTGCTTTCCACCTGTTGGACCCAGACCTCGCTCGCTCTCACTTGCGAACGACTTGTGCCCCAAAATCCAACCGCCGCACGCCCTCCTCGACCACCCGACACCCCCCTTTTCGGCCCTCTTTGCTCTGCCCGTGGCCATCTTAATCTCGGCAACCTTTATATCAATCTCGCAATCTCCGACTCGTCTCTCTGCATAGCCTCGAATCGCTGCAGCTACATCTTTATTTTATCCTCGCCCTTGTCCAGAATTCACCATGGCTCAACCAGGCGGAGTGCAGTCTCTCAAGGCATGTTCCCGCCCCTCCCCTCCCCGCCCCGAGCTACCTCTACGGCGTCAAAAATGCTAACCTCCGATGCAGTGCGTCGTGACTGGTGATGGTGCTGTCGGTAAAGTATGTCCCCTAAATAATTTGGGATGGCTTCACTTCCCGGCCGCGTCCTGGTGCTAATCCCGATCCAAGACATGTCTTCTCATCTCATACACCACCAATGCCTTCCCCGGCGAGTACATCCCGACAGTGTGCGTTCCCTCGCCGATTCGACTTTGCGCCTTTCCCACAGCTGTTAACGCGCGTCTCTAGCTTCGACAACTACACCGCCAGTGTCATGGTTGATGGCAAGCCCATCAGCCTCGGTCTCTGGGATACCGCTGGTCAGGAAGATTACGAGCGACTTCGCCCGCTGTCCTACCCCCAGACAGACGTCTTTCTCATTTGCTTTTCCGTCGTCAGCCCTCCTTCCTTTGACAACGTCCGCGCCAAGGTATGTACCAAAGCGAACGGCGCCAAAGCCGCTGCCAGATGACTGACCCGCTCCAGTGGTACCCCGAAATCGACCATCACGCCCCCAACATTCCCATCATCCTCGTCGGCACCAAGCTCGATCTCCGCGACGACGTTGCCACCCTCGACTCTCTGCGACAGAAGCGCATGGAGCCCGTATCTTATGAGCAGGCCCTCGTTTGTGCCAAGGAAATTAAGGCTTACAAGTACCTCGAGTGCTCTGCTCTCACGCAAAGAAACCTCAAGAGCGTCTTTGACGAGGCCATCCGGTAAGTGCCCACTCGAGCTCCCGCTCTTGAACACATCCGCTGACTGACTCAGCGCTGTTTTGAATCCCCGCCCTCTGGCCTCCAACAAGAAGAAGACCAAGTGCTCCATTCTGTAAACGACCGTCCACCTCCCGAAAATACACGCCCGCCCGCATGCCCGATTCAAACATCATCATCCATCCGCAACGCTACACGACGCTATTGCTGTCTCGTGCGACTTTTCGACTGACTTGCCGGGTGCATATCGAATGATTCTGGAGTCTTTGTGTGTTATCATTGGGCCTTGCACCGAGATAGACAATCCCTTTTCCAGCGAGATACCAGAAGGGCCTCGGCCCCCACCCGAGTGCCTTATGACTTTTGTTTTACATCCTCTTTCTTTCTCTTTTCTATTTGGCGCATTCTATAATCTGTGGAGACTTTTGATTTTTAACCTTTTTTCATTACCTCTTGTTGATTCCTATACAAATTTATATACGAGTTGCGTATTTTTTTGGTTTTTGCATACCGGCTGTCTCAGACCGGCATACTTTATCCACAAAGGTGCTTGGGAGTTTAGAAGACGAGAGGGATCACTCCAAGCATCGGCAATGAGGGCGGATATAGGTCCTCGCTTTCATTCATCAACGGCGGCCACATCAATGTCTTTCATTAATCAAGATTCTTCGACGACTTATATGCCAAAACTGTATTCCAAGAACGGTCAAGATGCAACAGATTCGTAAACGCCGTATCATACAAAACAAAAATATATGCTTTTCTTTATAGCCCTTGTCCAACACACCACCACACCTCACTTGACTTTGACACGAACACGGGTCTACCGGCGTCCGCGACCTCGGCCACCGCGACCTCCCCGTCCACGACCGCCGCCTCCTCGGCCGCCACCGCCCCAGCCGCCACGGCGACCACCACCGCCACCACCACCTCCGCTCTGGAAATCATCCGGAGGCGCGTCGCTCCCCATTTGCGCGCGGCGGCTCGGGTGGACCTGCTCGTCCATGTGCTCCTCCTGCTCCTCCTTGGTGCCACTATCGCCCTTGGCCTCTGCCTTGGTCGTCTTTTCCTTGTCGATGCGCTTGGCGCGGTTCTCGTCGAGCTTGCGGTTCTTTTCGCGAATCTTTTCCGCCCGGTTTTCCGAGGTGCCGCCGCCGCCAGCCCTGTGCGTTTTATCAGTATATATTGATTCCCGTAAAACAGACACGAAAAAAAAAAAAGCTACTCACGTCAACTCGACATTAATCTTGCGCGGCGCCGACTGGCCGTCGTCAAACATGCTGTGGTGGAACCGGTCGAGACAGGTGCGCTGCGTCCAGACGTGGGCAAACTCGACAAACGCGATGCCCTTGCACGTATTCTTGGTGTCGCCCTTGTTGTTCAGGCACCGCACGGCAATGGGGGACAGCGAGGCAAAGTGCGCCGAGATGCTCGCCGCCGTGGCCGTGAATGGCAGGTTGCCGACAAAGACGATGTGACGGTCCGGCTTTTCGGACTCTTGTCCCTCGGCCGCCGCATCGTCACCATTGGCGGCGGCGCCGCCCTCGACGTCCAGGTCGATGCCGTTGCTAGCACCGTTGGGGATGGCGTCTTGGGGGGCGACGGTTGTTGTCTCGTCGGAGGAGGAAGAGGCCTTTTTCTTGTCCTTTTTGGACTTCTTCTTGGGTGGCTCGTCCGTCTTTTCGTCGTCGTCGTCCTTCTTTTCCTTTTTGCTCTTCTTCTCCTTCTTCTCTTTCTTGTCCTTCTTGTCCTTCTTGTCCTTCTTCGCCTTGGACTCTGCCGGCGCCGCCTCGCTCACCTCGCCATTGGCGGCTTCCGGCTCGTCGTTGTCCTCGCCGGGGAGGTCCTGGAGATCCTTGCGCTTGTCCTTCTTCTCTTTGCGGCTCTCCTTCTCGCCCTTCTTCTTCTTCTTGTCCTTTTTGGCCTTCTTGCCTGTGTCCTCTACCTCGTCGTCCCGCTTGCGCTTCTTTGTGGGAAGATTCGCATCGTCGTGAGACTCTGTGGGCTTCTCTTCGGCTACAGAAGCAGCTTCTTGTGCACGTTTGCTCTTCATTTTTAAGGGTACAATGTGTATAGAACAAGTCTTTTGCAAACTCTCTTGGATCGCAAAAGTAGCAAATTGCTCTCGAAGTTTTTCCCGTCAAGTTGGGAATTTTTAGCGGGGCTGTCCCAAAGCGTGGCTAGCGGCAACTGATAACCCAATCTACGCTTACATAACGCGGCGGCGAGATCGTCCTTATACTGCTGCGTAGCAATGATCCAGCTGTAAAAAATCCAACATCACAATGCTTACAAGGCTTACAATGCGAGGCCTAACATTGCATGCTGTGACGAGTTGACACATTTTCTCGGCGTAGTATGTCTACCTACCTACTGACTGTAGCCAGCTCGCACAGCTGTATGTGATCGCACAGCTCCTTACCCGACACCAGCACAAAAACTTGCAATTGCGAAAGAAAACTCGTCATTATTGCTACCAAGTCTAATATGGCCAAAAGCCAGCTCCGTAAGTTTTTATCTCGAATTTAAGACTCATAATAAGGCGGCACCTCTACTTGGTTTGATCCCTGTGCCTTCAAGATAACCATATTATAACGGTATATGCTTCCCGAACCACGCCTGTTTCGCTGCCTTTCCCTCATCAGCAAAACACTGCCCAGGGTATTATCTACATGGTGATAATCCAGCCCAGGAAAAAAGGGGCAAGACAGCCCAGATAATAGTTCACAGCTGAAGCAGACGACACCACTGCTATGTTTGATGGGGTGGTCATCTCTATGACGTCTGCTGAGGTCTCCGTTGCATTTGGCATGGCACCCGTGAGTACCGACGTGCGGTTGCTAGCATTGACTAACATCATTGTAGTGGCTGGTGTATCGATATCTTCCGGTGTGACTTTTGATGGAATGCCCACTCGATGGGCATCTACCCGTGCATGCAAAGGTTTATCGTCCTCATTCTCTGCTCTTGCCATAGGGGTCTGCCAAGGCGACTGTTCCGAAACTGTGAGGATGGATGTCTCAAGGTTCCCCGCTGCGTCAGGCTCAATTATTGTGACAAAAAGACCCGGTGGTCCGCCCCCAATGGGCAATGCCTGTGTGGTTACAGAAGTCTGCTTTGTTGTCGTCGCAGAGCTCTTGGTTGGCAGTGGCACTGTTTCAATGCCTGGTATTGAGCTCTTGCTTTCGCTGCTGGCTGTGTTCTCCACCTCATGACCGAGGTCAGAGGAAAGAAACGACGTAGCTCCGTCGGGGCGTTCCTCTCTTGAAGCAGTCCGAGACGACTTGGCCTCTGGTGTTGATGCTCCTGGAGTCGGTGTCGCTGTTTCAGTTCTGGCTGGAAAGTTGTACCCATAGGATGATATTGCGTCTTTTGCGGTGCTTGACACAATAGACGATAGTAATGTCGAGGTAGAAACACTTGATGTGCTAGATGCACCCGACTTTGACTTTGACTGCGACGTAGTGGGCTCGGCTTGCATCGACGCACCGGCGTCATATTGAGGAGGAGCAGCGTCAATGTAAGAAGGCAGAGGCATAGGCGTAAAGGTATCGTAGGCTTGAGGCAAAGGCTCCTTGGTGTAAGCCTGTGGCTCAGCAGTGTGTGATCCTGCGCGCCGTTGGGATGTGCTTAGTGTAGTTGAGGATGATGTAGTGGTAGATTTGGATGATGAAGAGGTGGAACAGGCACTCTCAGCTTCGTTGGAGGTTCTCACGTCCTTGAGCGACGATGTTGAGGCCGACGATGTTGAGGTCGACGATGTTGAGGCCGACGATGTAGAGTCCGTGGAGCTAGTTGTGGACGCAGCTGAGGACGTCGAAGAGGACGTGATTGAAGACGTAGTTGAAGATTTCAACGAATTGATCGAAGAAATTGTGGTCAAAGTACTTGAGACTGCAGAGGCCTCCACTGTTGACAAGGACGACATTGTATCGCAGCTAGAGCTCGAGGTTGTCTCAGAGACTGGGCCTGAAGACAGTGTAGAGGTCATAGGCTCGGTTACAGTAGTATTGGAGAACGACCTTTGGGCAGGAATCATGGGAATATGCATATTTCCTCCGTAGGTGCTTTCTCCGGAGCAAGGCGTAGACGTTGTGCTGGTCTTTGTCGTATGCTTGGTGATGGATTCGGATGTTTCGCATGACGGAGTCTTGGACGTCGACCAGGTGCTTGAAGTCGACGAGGTGTTTGATGAGATACTTGAAGTTGTCGAGGTACTTGAAGTGGTCGAGGTACTCGACGTGGACGATGATGTTTCTTTTGTCGAAGTTACAGCAGCCGCAGATGATCCAGCACATGGTGACGTCGTGGTACGATGAGAAGTAGTGCTTGTGGCGGTCGTGGGCGTCGAGACCTGTTCAGCAGTAGCCTGGCGGGTACTGGTACTTTGCGAAGTCGTCGACTTTGCTTCTTCTGCACAGCCGCAATTCTTTGAGCGTGGGGAGCTTGATTCCGCGGTAGAGGAAGTGGACGTTGTTCCGTAATCACGATCCACCCCGCTTGCAGCATCAGGCCTGGCTTGCCCACGTTGTCCAGTCTGGCCGCCTTGTTCATTGACTGTCAAATGATCACCATCACCGCTGGGTAGAGGTGGCCGTCCTTGAAGTTGAGTCATAGTCGGGCCCGCCGATTCTGATAAGCCTTCTGAGGGAGAAGGGCCGAACGGACCTGGCCGGAACCCCGAAATTTCAGGAATATGGCTGGCAAAGGTTGATGGAGAAGATAGAGAAACTGTCACCACACCATCGGGGCCAGCATTGCAAGCGAGAGCGAGTGTAAGTTTGCGGTCAATAACAGCGTCTTGTACAGTTTCCAACTCTGTAAGGGACTCGGAAACATCGTAGTCCGGCGACACCTGACGGCTCAAGAGCTTCTCAGATTGAATTTCGACTGGAAGGAGGGGGCTGATGTTTGCTCCTCGATCGTAGCAGGACAGGATAGCAGTGGCAAGTGCGGGACCATAGTGTAGTGATGGGCATGAGCCAAATATGCAAAGGAACAGAGACTGATTGTGTTAGTAGTTATAATGGGTTTCATGATTCACAGTGAAGCTCACTCGTTGCTTCGCCACGTCGTTACATATGTTTGCTAAGTCGGTAGTAGAATACTCTTGCATAAGAGATTTGGTGCAGTCTCGAGCGCACGCTACAAGGCTTGTCAGCGAGGATTCAAACGACCATCAAAGTGGCATACCTGGGGAATCTACAGCAGGTGCTTGACTGCAATGCCCCAGCTAGGGTAGCATGGCGGCGAAGACTGATGCTCGTTTCATCATATCCGTGGCACAATGTAACAAATGCCGTTGGCGAGTAGTGTTGTATTAAAGTGAGAGATACGAGATCCAAAAAAGCAGAAGAATGGCTTCCAAAAAAAGAGTAGAGCTGCTCGATGAGAGGTGGACTGAACGGTGATGAAGAAGAAGAAGAGAAAGAAGAAGAAGAGCAGAGGGGGGACTGGACGGAAAAGAGGAGGGCAAACGAGGCTACCTGGCAGCTGCCGTGGGGAAGGCAGACTCCAGCGGCCTGGCAGCGGCTGGCCGGGCGACATGCGCCAAAAAAGCAAAGTACCAGGCAGCATCGGCAAAGATGCGAATTCTCGCTAATGGTTAAGAGAATACAAAGACAGACAGAAGGAAGCATGGATCGTAGCGAGGAAATTCGACTGCATTCTGCGCCAACTCGATTTGGCATGTGGTGGGTGCATTGGAGGAGCCGTACAGGACGAGAGGATATATACACCTAGACGAGCGGATATATACCTAGAAAAACAATAACGACAAAGGTCTCTCCTCGTCGATATATCTATCTTGAAACTCTTTCCTGGTGATGAATTTGGCAAGCGGCATCATAGTGTCCTTCATATCCATGACTCCGCGCTTCTTCTGGTCAATGTGCGACGCGTCGACGACAATACGGTGGAGGCCTTCGAGTGACAGGGCGCCTGGAGCTGTGTTAGCTAGTTCTAGGAAGGTCCAAACAAGAAGCGCATACCGTTATCAATAAGTTCGGATAGACGTGCAGGAGTGCCCACGGCGATGCTCACGCGCAGCTTCTTCAGGAGTGCCACTTGCTCATCGACCTTCATGTGCTTTGCAAACTGGGATTGGTCAGCGGTTTGTCGGCTGCAGATTGTAAAAGGACAAAAACAAAAAAAGACACCTACAAGCTTTGCCACCGCGATATCCTTGGAAGCGAATATTCTGAGTGCTCTGCACGAGGGTGTTAGTTGACACTGGATACGTGATGCAGATAAGTGCGTACCTGACAATATCGGCAGCGCGCAGCCCAGCGCCAGTGACGATGATGGAATGAGGGTTTCCCATCTTTTTCGACGCCTTTGCCAAGCTATCTGGGTTTTTGCAGAAATGCCCGAGAAAATCCGGGAGCTTCTCCAGAGTCCTTTGTTCCGTAAAGCCAGTGGAGTCTGTGATGGCGGTTGCTGTTGAGGCTGTCAGCTATCCAGGCACCAGACCAGAGCAAAAGCGGGATCATTCTCATGGAAGTCATGATTCACTCACTGGAGACGGTCATGTCGGATACTTCTACAGGACTAAGATCGGTCCCAAATCTGCTAATCTTTTGCGCCAAGTAGTCGGCTAGTAGCTGATTGTCCATTCGTGAGAAGAGCGTGTTGAGACCCAGCTCGGTGTCGAGCGACTCATCTTCGACCTGGAATTTGCTCTTGCGCTTCTTTTTATTCGTCTTTGCGGGAGCCGACTCCTCGGCGCGTCTTTTCAAGCTGGCCATTGTGCTGCTGTCTGCTTCGTATGCCGGCGTGGTTGTGTTGAATGCTTGATGCGCAGAATTTTAGGTTACTGCCTGTACAGTGCGAAGCTAGAGAGCCATTGAGATTCCGTGGCGTAATGCACAGTGCGCAGGGAGTTGTACTGTTGGGATGCTCACTGTGGGCCACTTACAAGGCTGGTTGGTCACGGAAGCGCATTTGCGAAAAGGATGCAGATCTAATCAATATCAAATACAAATCAAGTAAAGGTATAGTAAGCTAAATTTGATAAGAAACCTGCCCATGTATGCCGGATCGCCACTCAAAGTACATCTCAACGCCCTGCCGCTCGCATCAAGCAGCCCACTTGGCGATTGTGAATGCCATCTGGGCCATCATCTCGAAAGAATTGTCGAACCTTGACATGCTGCTTCGCCTCGCCAAAGTAAAGCGGAAACAGCTGGGTATAGTAAATGGTCATGAAAAAGTGCTGATTTAAAAGTGCAGCAGGAATGAAGTAGTCTGCAGAATTGTGCATATCTGCGGGCCACTCGGTCGCCAGCTTCGAGCCGCTGGCCACGAGGGCACTGTGAATTTTGGACAACGAGTCCCTGAAGTCATTGTCGTTGGCCACCGGTGCAACATTCTTTCCAAGCCACAGAGGAGGGACAAAGAAAGGAACCGGAACTGTGCCAGCCCACTCCCAGTCAATGATGCCTTTGATGCTGTAGTCCTCACCTAATATAATATTTGACGGCTGCAAATCGCCGTGCGCCAGGACAAACTTCTGTCGGTGGCTCGAGGATGTGAACTCCCGCATTCGATGTTCGAAGTCTTGCAGCGCAAAGACCAGATACTGCACGTCAAGAAGCTCCATCTCCGGGATGGGGTCCGCGGCGCGTCGAAGCAGAAGCGAGTACAGCTGGCGCGCGTATCGATCCATGTTGCTGGTCGCCTGGAATTGCGCATGAGATTCCATCCCGCGCAGGCCTATCGCGGCAATGTCCATGGACAGCGGAGCCGTGATTCCAAAAGCGCCGTCTGCGCCGAGTGCCAATGCGCCAGCGGCGTCAAACTCCAAGCCGCGCATCTGTGAGTAGAACCCGGCGAGGTCTGCGTAGAACCTGCCGCGGCTCTCCTCACTCGTGTCATTGAGCGAACATTGACTCAGTGGCTCGCCGGGAATATAGTCAATAATGAGGAAGCATTTCCCCGTCGGATTGCTCGGCCCGCGCTCCCCAGAGTAGCCATGTGCGCGCACGCGAGGAACGGGAATGGTGGTCCTCGAAATGACGTACCTGATGAAACGGTTAGCAGCCCCAGATGGAAAAGGGAGGCAAAGATGGGATATACTCCATTGTTGCAATCTCACAGTCTAGCTTGCGATGGGCGTCTTGGAGCACAGGCGTGAGCGGGAACCGCACCACCCATCTTGTTTGATCATTGGGAAACTCGAGAAAGTAGCAAATATTGTAGCTGCCTCGCTTGCGCTCTCGGAACTCGGCACAGGGCTGGCCGGCGCCATAGTACGACGCCAGCGTGCAGACGTCTTGCGCATTGATGGACCGAATATAGTCCTCCTTGCGCTGTTCGCATCTCGCCCGCCAGGAACTGGGTTCATCCGCGGCAGCGCTCTGCGACAGCGCTGCTGGGGCCATGTTTGCCGCGACAGAATCAAAGTGAGTTTTCCCCGCTTATATCATATAAGAAACGAAATCTGAGCGATGCAGATCGGACGATGCTACCATGAGCAGATTAAGACACCTACTTGTAGAAAATGGGCACAAAGTATCCCCACTAACAGACGTTGATGGCCGTTGGCAGGCAAGAACTGAGACCAGAACACTTGCTCGTACAAGTATTGAGCGAGGCAAGGCGAGCATTCGCTTTCGACAATTTGGAGAATAGTAATAGAATACGGCCTTGAAATATCAAGTCATGTGATTCAGGAAAATTGGATATGAGCCAGGCAAGCAGATTTGCCGTGGTCGGCAGATAAAGGTCCAAAAGGGGACCGTCACCGACCCCATGCATATGCCAGATATGAGACAGGCACAATTGTCACTTACAGGGATCATTGAAGGAAGCACAAAATTATGTCTTTGGCGACATGCATCTGTTGTATGTTTTTGTCCAAGATTCTTTGAAATGTTATTGCAAATAATCTGTAATAGCCACTATGTCATCAACTAGGTATACGTACTTGTCGTCGCTTCTTGACAGCGATGATCACATTGTCAAAGAGAGCGACCTTGCTATTCGAGCTGAATCTTGTGTGAGAAGACCATCTTCTGTACAGATCAGCTAAAATCACTAGCCTCCCAACCTCGGTGTCCGGCCATCGACTTTACTTGCCCGATCATCGTCAATGCACCACTCTGGATGATAGCATGCAGGAAGCCACTGTCTCGGGAAGCGCACCGCTGAGAGCGGACGCATCTTGGCATGCGACAGATGAAAAGGGCCCTGCAGACCGCCAACGCCCGCTGCGTGCGTGGTGACACGGAACATTTACACCGCACAGAATGAGGCGGTTTCGACGGCGTTGCTTATTCATTTGTGGCGGAATTGACCGCTTCTTGATAACCTGGCCCCTTCTGCATGTAAATTGAGCGTGTCCACACATCGGAGATGGTCTGGGATGTACTATCCAATTTTGTGTATTTTTTATGGTCTGTGCTAATTTATTTTTCGATATAATACGGAGTACTTTACTCCCCGACATGCTTTGCGAGGCTGTGCTCCGGTGAGGGCGGTAAGGCGGCTCAAATCCTCCCCCAAATGTAATAAAAACAAATGTCCAAATAGATTCAATCTCGCAGATCATTATTTCCGTCCCAGCATGTTGAGCACGTTTGTTCGAGTGTCGGGATAGCCTTCAAAGGTTTTCCGGCGGGAGGCCTCACTTTCTGGGGTGTTGTATGTGGAGAAGAAGCGATCCATATTGTCGGACTGAGTGTCCAACTGGGATTTGACGTAGGCGCCAACAGCAAGAACTGGAATCATCCGTCAGAAATTCACTACTATTAGAGATTGGGTTAGCAAGCCGGCGGAATACGTACCGGACGTGCCTACGACCAGGATGGGGAGGCTTTTGGGGTAACTGCGCGAGATGGCGCTAGCAGCTGCTCTAGATGGGACAGTCATTGTATAAGTTGAAGATGACGTTTGATCAGGTTGAGAGACTCCGAATTGTGGTTTGTGCTTTCAGTTTGATCGAAAGTATGATTTGCAATGCAACGGTAACCTCTTTGACGAGAATGGCACATTTTATAAAGCGATTTACAGCAGGAAAAACCCAGCATTCCATCAGGACTCCTGTGGATTCCGATATGGCGTGGTTCAAAACCATCCTCTCGTGCTTCTGGCGCGGTTGTGGCCTGACTTGAGTCGACGCCAGCCGGTGTGCACCGAAACGTTTAAATACTCAGCCAACGCCAACGCCTGATTTGCAGTCATCAAGCACAAAGGATGGAGTGTATTCTGGAATTGTCCCTGGTACTCGGATTCTTCGACTCTGCACTTTGCACTTGGTGCAGTCACTGGCACATGCATGAGCTGACCAGCCCTGCGGGATTGCCCGATGGCCCTGTAACCCTGTGACCCTGCACCCCTCAGCCTGCAAGGCTATGTATGCACCGTATCTTGCATCCCGCGTAAGTGATCCGGCATTACCCAAGCGCTGAAATCAAAACAGGCAAGTACATGCGATGAGGCGACGAAAGCCTTGTATCAGATCGACGACCCATGGCGGCGAGTTGCCCGCAGGTTAGCGCTTTGATTGTCTTGGTCTCGACGGTTGATAATTTACGGACAAGTACGGTGGCCATCAAATTGGGGTTAATCTACAGATTACAATCTCTTTGTCCAAGACGCCAGTGAGGCTAATTACCTAGCTCGAAGTTTCCCCAGTCAGCCACAAGGTCATGACAGCTATATTCAGTGGAGTTTATTATACCGAGTACTTGATGACTGCATCGCCGATGCCCCTCAAAGTCATTGATTCCACACGGGCGCTGTGAAAGGGCATGTTGGATGGTCAGCGAGCCTCCACAAAAGTACCTACGCTGATGCTAAAATAGTACTTCCACCAACCCCATTGCGTCTCACCCGCTAGTTACTCTATAATGCCGGAGTATTTGTTTTGTTCGCCTCACACCATGTAATCGGGCCGTCCATCGCGGAGCGCCGTCAAGTCAACTGTTGCTGGCGGAAGACTCGGGGCAGCGCGAGCTTGCCAGAACAGATCTATATAAAGCGATGTGATCGCCGAAAGCGTTCCAACGACAAGGAAAAGTCTGTAAATCCTTGACATTCAAGATGAGATTCTCCGTGATTGCCCCCGTGCTCCTCGCCGGCGTCGCCCAGGCCTGGCGGCCCGAGGACCGCGACCTCGCCGCGTTCAACATGATTGCCCGCTTTGAGCAGCTCGGAAAGCGCTTCAAGCCGAGCCTGCCCAACGGCATCAACAAGATCCGCGGTGTCAACTTTGGTGGTGAGTTTGGCGACCAAAAATGACGTTGCAAGAGCATAACGCTGACAGCTCTCACGCAGGATGGCTCGTTGGCGAGCGCTGGATGACGAGTGGGACAATGTCATGGGCTGCGCCGGCTCCGCGTCCGAGTTTGACTGCATGAAGGACCACTACTCGGGCGGCAACCGCGACGAGGGCAACCGGCGGTTCGAGAACCACTGGCGCGACTGGATCAACGCGGACACGGTGCAGTCGGTGCACGACGTCGGCCTCAACACGATCCGCATCCCCATCGGCTACTGGTCGTACGTCGACATTGTGGACAAGGGCAGCGAGCCCTTTGCCGACGGCAACCGCATGCTGCCGTACCTCGACCGGGTGGTGTCCAAGGCGGCCGACCTCGGCATCTACGTCATCATGGACTTCCACGGCGCGCCCGGCGGCCAGCAGGAGGACGTCTTCACCGGCCAGAACAACCGCCCGGCCGGCTTCTTCAACGACTACAACTTTGGCCGCGCCGAGCGGTGGATGTCGTGGATGGCGCGCCGCATCCACACCAACGCCGCCTACCGCACCGTCGGCATGATCGAGGTCCTCAACGAGCCCGTCTCCCGCCACGACGCCAACGGCCGCTACCCCGCGCCCGGCGAGGTGCCCGGCCTCGTCCAGACGTACTACCCCGCCGCCCTCAAGGCCGTCCGCGACGTCGAGGCCCAGCTCGGCGTCCCCGACGACAAGAAGCTCCACGTGCAGTACATGTCGGCCAAGTGGGATGCCGGCAGCGCCCGCGACGCCGTCGCCGTCGCGAGCGACCCCCGCGTCGGCTTCGACGACCACAACTACATCAGCTTCGGCTTACCGGACAGCCAGCGCGGCGACCAGTACCAGCTCATGCACCGCGCCTGCACCGACTCGCGCGTCGTCGGCGGCGAGAACTTTGATATCACGGGCGAGTGGAGCATGACGTCCAACGTGGACTGGCACAACGCCGACTTCTTCAAGAAGTGGTTCACCGCACAGCAGCAGCTGTATGAGAAGCCGGGCATGTCTGGATGGGTCTTTTGGACCTGGAAGACGGAGCTCAATGACCCTCGCTGGACCTATTCGTATGCGACGTCCCTCAAGTACGTGCCCACGGATGCGGCGAGCTTGGAGCACAATGTCTACCAGGATGTCTGCTCTGGCTTTACCTAAAAGGTAATCTGTTACGGAGAACCGGTAGATATTTCTCTGGATATAAATTTATGCGCACACTAAGCGGTATCTCATAATCCAATATTGGTGACACTTGCTGCCCACCACCTCGTTTCAATACATGAACTACAGTAAGAAATGGCACACTTTTCGTATAGACAAGTCATCGAAGCTTGCCACTTCACAAAATCATTCGGAATGTATATAAACCTTTGTCAACACCTTCGTCTCCATTGTTGGAGTTGCACCAATCCCATCGACCACTGTCAGATTTCGTCATAGGGCAGGGTCTAGGGCTGTACGAGACGGCGTCATAGTCCAGCCATCACACCCCTCGCATAAGATTAGTGGCTTTTCAGCGGTCATTTTGAGGCTGTTAGTGGTTAGCTTTTCAGTGTCAGCAAACCCCCTGCATGTTGGCGCGGGGCAAGGCATACATTGCTTTGCCTCGTTGAATACTTTTCAATGCAAAAACTAAAGTGAGAAAGTACGAATAAAAAATCATCAGACTATCAAAACATATGGCCGTCTCAATCTAAGTAAAAATTGTAGATGTGTGATACAACCCCGGCATCGGTGGCCTGGACTATTCCCACAAATGCAACGTTGATTGACTACCGAGGAACCAACACCCACGGAAACACTCGACGGCAGCATTATGAAACTTCTGGCAATCTCATGCTTGGGGTTTCTAACCCAATCTCTAGCTCGTAGGTGCCGTCTTTGAGGTCTCTCTCGATGGCAGCGCAACCCACTCACTGTTTGAAAGCACCCGCCCCAAGATCGACAGCGCTAACATGTTTCTTGCCATGGGATCAACATATGCTCTGTGGTTCCTCTAACTAGCTGATTCTCTCATTTTTTAGCCGTAAGCTTTGTAAAGCCTGTCTATGACTTGGCGGTAGATTGGCTTTGTGGCCCTCGTCGTCCAAGACCGAGTATGAGAGGAAGAGACATTTCCAGGTTATCCTGGCGGAACCGTATTCCCCTTCCCCGTTTTAGCACTTGGCTTGTTTATTATTAGCCCAGATGGACTCGGCGAGAGTAATTGCCGGGATTAAGAAGCTGACTGCAGCAAAACTAGGCTGATCGCAAAATAGTTTGTTTCAAGGCAGCGCCATCTTGCCAGTAGCTATATCTTCGACAAGGCTGATTGATGTTGACAGAAGCTATAAAGAGGCCTTGGCCGTCGTGATCGCCGACGGCCCGCCTGCTGCTAGATTGTTTTCCGTGTATTGTGTGTTCAAGATCTCTCACGAACCCATCATGCACTCCTCTGTCATCACCACCTTTGCCGCTGCGGCTCTGCTCTCCGTAGCTTCTGCCACTCTCGACAAGCCCGTCATCAAGCCGCCGTTTCCCAACGGCGGCCTCGGCAGCCTAGGCCCGGACCTGATGTCGTCTCTCAAAGTCGCGGCGCACACGGCCGACGACTGGGGCAAGGACTACCTCCCGCGGGACTGCAAGAACCTGGCCAAGGGCGCCGGCTTCTCGCCGCTAGACGTGAGCGCCTTCAACATCCGCTACTCCGACTGCCCGAAGCAGCCGTGGGTCTTTTGCCGGCACAAGGACGCGCCACTGTCCAAGAGGGATCTGGCGGAGCTGTTTGGGCGGCTGCCGGTGCGCATGCGGCAGTTTGTGCGGCACATCATCGCGCTGCCAGGGCAGCGGTCCGCCGGCAGCGCGGGCGACAACATCCAGATGAACGGCGACTGCGAAATCACAGTCTTCATCCACGAGACGGGCCACTCGCTCGACTCGCACGCCTTTGATCCCGTGTACGGCGTGCCCTTTTCCAACGGCAAGGCCTGGCTCGACGCGTACGCCAGGGACTCGGCCGTCACCGACGACTACGGCCGCACGTCGCAGCAGGAGAACTTTGCCCAGGAGATGGTTGTTTCCGTTTACGACCGGAACGTCAAGGGCGGCATCAGCAAGATCCAGCCCAACGCCCAGGCTATCCGCAACGCCTACACCACCCTCGAAAAGTACATTGGCGACATCATCGTCCCGGGCGGCCAGTGCACCCACCGACTGGAAAACAGCCCTGCGGTTCCCAAGGCCGACTCGGCTAGGACGCGCCTCGTTGCCAGGACCGAGCCGGTTGGTGAGGGATTGACGAGAATTGAGGCCATCCCAATGGGGCCCATCGCCCCGGTTTGGTACTAAGCGTCATTTGTGTAAGCAATTTTGAGACGAAAATACGGTGTATAATGTTGTGGAGTATATAAGGGAAAAAAAGAAACGAATAAATGCAAGTCGGACCCCAAAGTAGCACTCGTCATACAGTCCCGAACGCGAATCTACCTACGGATGAATATGCCGCTGGCTGAGAGAGGAGACCTGCCGCCTACTACCATTCTGCCGTTCACTTTGTGATGAATGTTCTTCGACCATGGTTCCTCTGCGACTTCGATCAGATTACGGACAGTGCAGAGGGGCCTCGCAATAAGTAGGACGCAACTTGCGTAAGCACCGAATAGGATGCCACATTGTTTGCTCGATAGCTCCATGACTACGGAGCATAAAACGAGTTAGCCGTGGTACAAGCTCTTTGTAGAGTAACCCGAATTCATATCTTGTGAGTTCCGCGTTGCATATATATATCATGGTGGCTTCCTGCCACCCGGCCCGCCAAAAGCGCGTGCCACACTGAAGCTCTACCATGCAGCAAGATTCCCCTCACCAGATATACTGGACGGCTAGCAACTATGAGAGACACTATCAACTAGGCGAGACCTGGTTTGTCAAGCGGCAACTGAGTGACGAGGAGCTCCCAGTCGACAAGCATGGACAGACGATACGCCCACTGTGGGATACGGAGCGGCTTCGGAACGAGTTTACGGCGACGACGTTTATTCGGCAACACACCAATATCCCCGTTCAGACTTGCCAGCTAGACACAGTGGATGGACTGCTGCACTTTGCCTCGAAGCGGATCTACGGCGCGATTCAGCTGGAAAACGTCCCTGCGGTAACCAGAATTGCCGCCGTCGCCGCGGTGGCAGCGCAAATGACGCGCTTCATCCTGCCGCAGCTTCAAGGAAAGCGTCGCAGGTACATTGGCAGCCTTAGCCAATTTATCCCAGTGCTTCCGCCTCGACGGATTTATAATAGAGACAGCCGCGAGTGGGAGCAGTGGTGGGCACACAGCGACGTCTTTGTCTACTGCCACAACAATCTCTCGGCGAAGAATATCTGGATCCATCCTGAGCACTTCAAGATTATGGCCATTACGGGATGGGATCATGCCGGCTTCTTCCCTCACTATTTTGAACTCCCGCTGTGGACAGCATCTGGCTGTAGTGAGCAGCAGGCTATGCATCAAAGCGTGCTCACACGCGACTTGTCGTTTTTTGACCTCGAACCAAGTGATTTGCTAGACTGTGTCCCAGTTCCGCATGCGAGATAGAAACAGCCACGAAATACAGAAAAATCGGAGTAATAAATATCGCTCACGGCCAGTGATGGAGGTGTTTCAACTGGAAACGAGGCTTGGTGGCTGTTGGCTGGGGCTGGAACGATTTTCAGTGCAGCAAACGAGTATCCTCAACGGAGCTATATACCAGAGCATAGTATGAGGCTTGAGTGTCCATTCTGCTCCATTTGACTGCGACGGGGAAGTAGGCCGTGGACTGGTTTATCCACCAAACCTGCGGAGAGATGCCTGCATTATTGGCGAGGCCGATGGTATCAAAAGCTGCAACGCGCAAGTTGGTTCGAGGCCTTTTAGCGTTGGGTTCGGATGATTTGGGTAATTGCGTATCCGGTGACGCCTGTACCGCTTGTTGCGAGTTCTGAGTGGCGCCTCGCTAGCCATGTATTGGTGGTTTGGGGATTCCAAGCCACAAAGAAGCGGTTTGGAAGCTCTCAGCTCTCACATCAATGTTGTAGAGAAAAATCATCCGACTTGGACGGCTGCAACGGCCTTGCCCAGGGGGTGAACTGGCGATGGTCCAAACTAGCCATTCATGCACCTGGTGCCGAGCCCGAGATATTTTCAGTTGCACTTTTTCTAGAGTGAGTTTCATACTCGAGGGCAAAAACAGAAGCCGGCCGTTTTGGTATCCCGGGCCGCTCGCCACGCAGCTGGCATGCCTTGTGCCCTGGGTGGCCTGCCGAAACGTCGGCCGCAGCCCGACCTGTATGCGTGCTGAAGACGCGACATGTTCGCTCCAACCTGCGACAGACTCTGATGACAGGAGCAAGCTGGTAAACCTTGGTGGGATGCGAGGAGAGCTGGCACCGGCCTAGGGATCCGCCTCGATGCATTGCTTCCCTGTGTCCTGCGCCGGTTTTGATGCGACGCACGCCGGCTAGAAGGGTTGATGACGGCAGTACTTTATTCAATGCCGTTCAGCACGAGCTCACTACAGGCATTGTGAGTCTCATTCGTCATCGACTCTTTTTAGCAGAGCGCGGCTACATAGCAATGCATGCAAAATGGACGGCAAGGATGTGAGGTCCGCGGCGCAACTACTACGATGTGCAGATGCCACGATTCATGAACTGGACAAGATTGATATTACGTAGACTCCAAGATGGAGAAGGTCCGAGACTACTATCCACATCGAGGCTCTTCATAGCCTTGCGCCCCTCCGGATAGCCTTGTCACATCAGTGCGACGGCAGTCTTTCAACAATGAATGGTCTTGCTCGCGTTTCTTTTCCTTGTCGATGGTTATTTTTCTTCACGCAGTTATTAATCCAATCACGGCAGTGAGAACGAGATTATGAAGCGAGCCCCCCCACGCTTATGCTAAAGTAAAACTGGAGAGACTGCGGTTCTGAAACGCGCAACCACCCCAACCAAGCTATCAGGTTACTGCCCTTGACCTGGCGAGCATGCATACCCTGATCGAGACCAACGAGAGCATCAAATGGTGGCGGTCGGCTTTAATAACAAACTCCAAAGGGGACAAGGAGAAAAGCAACAAACTGCTTTTGGACAATTTCGGGACAGGGAACATGGAAGAATACGTACGGTACATTACCCGCGACTCTTTAGCATCGCCTGGATGTCGGTCCGCCCAAGACTTCCAGTGTTTGAAGGGCAAACTCTACTACCGACTGCTACGCATAATTCCATAACTAGTCGATTTTATGTCATCATATAGCTCAACGATTGGCTACCTCTTCTTTGGTAGCGGCCCTTAGCAAAGTAGGGTTTGTTAGAATGATGAGCGCAAGCCGTCGTGTCAAGCCGTTGCGCTCAAGTCCATGCCGCCCGTCCGACATAAAAGCAGAAGATCACGGGCGCTAAGCTCTACCTCGAATGGGAATAGGCGGACGAGGAAGCCATCAGAAAGCCGTCTGCTTCTGTCAAACATGCAGCCGCCAACGGCCTCAGAGCAAGGCTGTCTGTCGGCCGTACCGACGGATGCAGGGCCAAGACGCCGTTGTTCTTCTTCTTTTCCTTTTTTGATTGGACAAGGCGAGAGACGTTCGCGTCGCGATCGATTCCATCACCTTGGTCACTTGCCCATCGCCGTCCACCCAAGTCTGAAACGTTAAAGCGTGTTGGGCTGTAACGAGAGCCTGCGTCCCCCCCTTTCCCCCCACGCTCTCTGCCCCGGCGGAGGGAGGGTTCGGGATCGCACTGTTCTATACGTTACCGCAACCAAATCTCTAGCAGCAGAAGAGCGAGGAGGGATTGAACTGAAGAGTCTCAAAAATTAGTTGAAGGATACGCGCCCCAGACGAGCAGGGGAGACCCTTTTGCCAGGCTGCCCTCCCTGTCCACACGTTTCTTGGCGTTGCTCAGGCACAATGCGGAATATACGGAAACCCGCTACCGCATAAGCCCCCAGAGTTCTCTTACTTTCTGCCTATTCGAGCGGCGCTCGTTGCAGGCCGCCCAACACTAACGTTAAGCTTCAACTCCCTCCCACAGCAACGGGCAAGACGCAACCTCTCATGAAACATGCCCCCCACGATCACCGTCAATGAGAGGAAGAGTGAGACTTTTCTTATCGTCCGGTCTCGCAGATTCTTTCTTTTATTTTCCAACAGAAAATAAAAAAAAACCCCGTCATGTTAATGCCTCCCATTTGGCAGCTACCGTGCCGATGGCCGGTCGGACTCGGGACATGCCCCCATCATCGATCTAAAACAAGATGAAACCGGGATCGACCAGCAAGATAATATAACAACTCCATCGCCCACCTATTCTACTCGTTTCTCTGCCATGTCATGTAGCTTGCTTTCCCACCGCAGTGGTAACCGCATCACACACGTTGACCACACATCGCGCCCTTGGCCGATACCATGACGCCTCCAGGCTCAATCCGGTTAATTGGCCAAAAGGGCAACATCATCTCGTACCCGAAACCAACAGACGACTACGATGATCCCCTCGTAAGCCCGCTCCCTTCTATGCCGGTGACCACCCCCTTTGCCCTCGCTGACAACAAGGCTCCCCCCCGAGTAGAACTGGTCCCTCCGCCGCAAGGCCCTCCATCTCGGCGTCATCCTCGTCTACGTCGGCGTCACCTTTGCCTGGGTGGACCTGACGCTCATCCGCAACCGGTACCTGGCGGCAGACCTCGCCATGGACGCGCCGCAGCTGGCCGTGTCGACGTCGTTTCGGTACATTGGCATGGCGCTGGCGGCGATCCTCTTCATCCCGCTCGGGTACAAGTACGGGCGGCGGCCGGCATACCTGGCCTCGACGCTGCTGCAGCTCGCGGCGGCCGTGTGGATGGCGCTCGTGCGGCACCCGTGGGAGTACCGCGCGGCCAACTGCCTCGCGGGGGCGGGCGCCGTCGTCGCGCAGGCGCTCGTGCCCATGACCATTACCGACCTCTTCTTCGTGCACCAGTTCGCGACCGTGTACGGGCTGGTCGTGTTCGCGCAGGGGGTCGGGTGCTTCATCGGCCCCATCCTCGTGTCCGAGATTGGCTCGCACCACGGCCGCGACTGGCGCTGGTCGCCCTGGGCCATGGCCGTCGCCTTTGGCGTCACCGCCCTGCTCGTCCTCGTCGCCGCCGAGGAGTCCACCTTTGTCCCCAACATTGACGCCCGCCTCGCCGCCAAGCAGCAGGAGGAGGAGGACGCCCGCGCCCCCAGCACCTTTTACAACCGCCGCGTCTCGTACGGCGCCAGCACCGACGACGGGAGTATCGCCGACGAGCTCGAGCTGCTCGACCTCGTCAACGTCAACCGCCAGGCCGGCCGCAGCGTCTATCTCGACCTGCCGCCCGGGCCGCGACCGCTCCGGAAGCGCTTCGCGTTTGTCACGCCGACAGGCCGGCCAATTCGCCGCCGCTTCCTGTCCGCGTTTGTCATTCTCGGCACCTTCCCCGGCGTCATCTACGCCGCGCTGACGTACGGCTTTCTCATGGCCTGGCTGTCTCTGTTCAGCCTGGTGGTACAGACGCAGATGACGCAGCCGCCGTACAACCTCGACCGACGCGGGCTCGCACTGCTCGATCTCGGCCCGCTGCTGGGTCACTTCCTCGGCAGTCTGGTCGTGCCGCCGCTCAGCGACTACTGGGTCGTGTCAAAGGCACGTCGCAGCGGTGGTATGTACGAGCCCGAGATGCGGCTGTGGTTTGCCCTGCTTGGTGGTGTCTTTGTTGCCGCAGGAATCCTGATATTTGGACTAGGCATCGGCGAGGTAAGATTACGACAAAAATGAAGCTTGTTAAAACATCAAAGTACATCGATGACTGATCTGTTTTCTGCGTCTAGAAAGCACCGATTTCAGTCTTGCTAATCAGCTACATACTCTTCTCTTTTGGCCTTGGCTTGTGCCAGGAAACAAGCCTGACGTACATCACGGACTGCTATCACAATGTACGTCTCAAGAGGAGCTATAGTAACGTTTCCCATGGCTAACACGTGCTAGATGATTGGAGATGCCATGGTTGGCATCGTCTTCTTCCGCAACATTTTGGCCGTCATTCTATGGATCGGTATCATGCCGCGCGTGGGCGCGAACGGCATCAACTGCGTCTTCGTCTTTACATCTATCGCGACCTCGGTCGTTCTGCTCATTCCCATCCCCCTCCTCATCTGGGGTCGCCGAGGCCGCATGCTCACGGCCTCCAAGTATCAAGAATACTCGCTTGCAGCCACGCCTCCGGCCACACTGAAGAAGATTATGGGGAACCGTTGACTGCGTTTGAAGATGAGACTAAAAGCGGCGTCTGTGCTAGACACAGTGTGACATGTGATATTATCGAGTTTGTATTTATAGCCTATTCTATCAAAGCCATATAGAATAGAGGACCTCGGGGAACTGGTAACCACGCGGAGTATATAATGGGGGTGGCTTCTGTGCTAGACGCAGTGTAATACAAGGTGGGAGCGAATCTACATACTATAATACCCAGTTAGGGTGAAATCTCAATCCTACTGTTATACATAGAGATATTGGCAAGGTTTCCTTACTATGCGATTCTAGCTTTGTGAGCCTGCGACGCCGAGCAATAACGGTATGCGCAAGGTGGCCACGTAAGGACCCATTGCTCAACATCCAGCAGCATTCCCGGCATGATGAGAGTTGGCCGATTGCATAGCCGTGACCCCTGCCTAATCCCATGACTATCCGCCTCATCGAGTCGCCGCCAGTTCCACCCACGATCCATCGCATCAAGCACACGCGTAGCCCAGGTTTCATCTTGAGCCACAAGGGTGCCCGCCCGCAAGCCATGCAACGTAACCTTCAAAGGGGTAAAGATGTGGTAGTAATTCAAGAATAATCAATAGAGTTCGTCGCTAATATAACAGCCGTCGTCCAACCCCACAAAGGCTGGTTCGACGTGACATGAGCATCACCAGTGATATGGGCGTCACCAGAGTCCTGGTCAATCAATCCCAGATGCAACGCAGGGAAACCAACAAAAAAAGGTAACCAAAGAGTATGGTATGCCCGCATATCGTCTAAAAGATGCTATTGACGATATTGCCACCAATAGTCGCACCGGCGCCAAAGATAGCCGCATTTCCCAGCTTCTTACCAAACTTCTTACCCAGCTCGCCCGCTTTCCCCCCCCCTGCGCCGCCCTCTGCCTGCCCGCCCTCTGCCACCGCCATCGGGGGCACGTTGGCGTTGTACGGGTTCTGCTGCTGCGGCGGGCCGGCGGGATAGCCGTACTGCGGCTGCGGCGGACCGTAACCCCCAGGGGCCTTGTTGTCCTGCTCGGGCAGGACGTAGCTGCGGGGGAAAATGCCCTCCTGGCCAGTGCGCTGGTTCATGCCCATCCACCAGTCCTGGTTCATGTACTCGTAGACGGCGATGATGTCGTCCTTTTCAAAGGTCAGGTCGCGGGCGTCGGTCGCGCCGTAGCGGTAGAGCGCGCGCGCCGTCGTCAGGGTGGGCTTTCCGCTACCACCACGCGGGGGCACGCCGGGCGCGGGCGTGTCGTTGTAGGAGGGGGGCACGGGGGACGTTGAGTTGCCGAGGTGCGCGGTCTGAAGGCCCTGCGTCGGCGGCGTGTACGTCGGCCCGTTGTCGCGGGCGGCGGGCGATGTGTTGGCGGAGGCGCCGTTAGTGTTGCTGGTCGTGCGTAGAGGGCCGGAGACGGAGGACTCGGGGGGGAGGGAGGCGTGGATGGTGTCGAAGACGTTTTCGTCAATGACGCCCTTTTCGAGCAGGTTCTCCAGCTCCTACACCACAGCCAGTGGTTAGCAAAACAGCGTCTTGTTTTCCTGCCTGGAAATCACAGCTTAATTCGTGGCAGATTGCGCAAGGGCAGCTTATACCGTTTTTATATTCCGGAGCGACCGGTTGACCTCCATGATGGTCTGGCGGTCGGCGGACACCATCTTGGCGGGGGTGTGCGTGTTGCTGAAACGAGGGATATAGGTCGGCAACCGTTCGACTCTGGGACTGTAGAGGAGGAGATCGCCGCGTGTTGGTGATGAAAGTTGGAAGAGAGTCTTGACGAGGATAATAGCGGAAGATGTGGAAGAGATGAATGAACGCTGGTGGTTGGATGGCGGACGCCATGGCAATTCGGAACGGACTAGTGGGGGGATCCTCATACGCGCCAGCCTACTGGGCGTGGCGATGCGCTGTGGCAGTGCAACTTGGCAACTTGTACCATTAGTTACTCATAGATGTGTCATCGGATGGCGAAAAAATCGCTTCTAGATTTATTTGCCGACTATTAGAATGTCTCAATCGCTCGTTACGCTATCCTATCGTCATGTATTGAGGGCAACAGTACTATCAAGCCCATGTAGCAAAATTCCGTATGTCATGCTACAAGGCAGAACAAAGCCAAGATCATGTCAAGTAGAAGAGATTCAACTTTGTCATCATTTCACCATTCTCCTTACCGAATCTACTCCGCTTCAATCTCTTGGAACTATATATTCTGTAAAGTGTCGGCCGCTGTACGGCGCTTCACAGAATCATATTGCAAAGTCCATCAGCGCCTTCGATACCTGGTATCGCGTCCTCAAAGGTTTCATGACATCCACAGTAGTTTGTGGCTGCATCAGGAGCTCGCAGCCCTTAGGCACGCTGCCCAGTAAACATTGTTAAGCTCTTGGATGGCGTGAAACAACAGGACGACGCCTTTCAAGCCTCATGGTACTCGTCAGGCGGAGCACCTAGCCGCGAGAAAACCCTCGTGATAGGGTCGCCATCTTGATACTTGGAACCAAGCACATAGAAAAGAGGTTGTTCCGTGATGATTTCGAAAACGAGGCAGCCGAAACTCCTGATATAAATATCAAGCGACGGCGCCCATCTCCCCCGTAAAGATATATTCGGTCAAAAGTCCACGCGTGGTAACGAGCTATGTAATTTATAGGACAGAAAGTAGGCTCCTGCTGTTAATCGAGGTCTCTAGGGTTGCGAGTATTACCTGCCTCCTCCTATGTCCGATAACTTGATATTGGTCCCATTCTCAAACAGTGTGAAGCGACCAGCGACCACGCAGCGTAAAGATACGGCGATGACCCTCCTTGCCGTCCAGCCTTTCCACAGAATGAAAAAAGCACTTTTGCATCTGCGCCTTCATTCTGTCGGGCGGCGTCGGGCGGCGTCATCCGACAGTGCAATACGAACAGCATTCTCAGGTTGGAAGTCTCCATGGACAACCTCGATGAAGAACGGACACCGCTTTGAAAGGCTGTTTTATAATGATTTTTGCCATCTGCGGAGGATGACGGAGCTTCATCCCCTACTTGCCAGGCTTGAACTGGGGAAGCTTCTCGACAATGATTTTAACACTCGGCTCCATGGATTCATAGACCAGGTACATATGTATTCCATTAGGGCCATAGAGAGTAAATTCGTCCGAAGGCTGAACCACACACTGACGGCCATTGCCAGCTGCAACGTCGGTGATGTGGTTCAACATGCGCTACTGAGCTGCATGCTTAGCATCTCGAATCCTTAGTGCCACGTTGTGGTATTTTTCATTGAACGGATCAACATGTTTTGAATTTCTCTATGGTAACAACTGAGCCACAGTTACCAAGACATGATCCCGACATACCTCCCGTCGCGTGCCAGCCATGCTGTTGGAGAATACCCCTCACCGAGTTTGCGGATAGCCCGAGAGCGGCCTTCATATAACAGATCACCGAGTCACGTATGGGAGCCCCCAAGCCAGCAGTCTTCAATAACCTCGTATGGCAATGTTATGTTTTTGAATCGTCCGCACTGTTGTACGCGGAACTTGGTGGTGGGGTAGGCGGAAGCATGGTTATGGTAGCGTTTGGCGAGATGCAAGCATGACTGCAGAAGCTAGCATCCGCAGTGCGAATATAGACTCCAGGAGAACGGGCGAGTAGAGACTGTCTCGGGGGGGGTTGTGCAGTTTCCCTAGCTGCCCAACTACCTAGGTATATGTCTTTGTAGTGCCCCATGTTGCACAAGACGGGACAGAAAGTGCATCTTTCACACGCGGATGACTTGCCGCCGAATAATGGCAACCAACGTGGGAAGCATGTCTCAGTAAGTGCAGGGCCGAAAACACTCGCCACTCCCAGGTCAAAGGTCAGTTTGCCAGGCTTGATCGATACGGGCCAGAATACAAACCAGTCAGTCAGCCCTCAGTTATACGGACCGAAGCAACTCATTACCCATGGTCCATGACTGGCTATGATGTGTCTGGGCGAGCTAAAGTAACGTGGTGACGCAGATACATATGCCAGAGAACGGTCTCTTTTGAGATTTCAAGTAGAGTGCAGCCGGTAATCGGGGACTTTATCATGTGAGCCGGAACGAACGACGACATTTCACGATTGGTATCGTGCAAACTCGATGGGTGGTCGGAACCCCCATCCCATCGGAGAATCGAAGAAGTGGTGGGTGGGCTTGACCGTTGACGTAATACTATGCGATTGGCGCTGCAAATGTGCCCCCGAAAAAGGCAGGACGCCAGCGTTTTGCTGGCCTAGCTCGAGCGGGTTTCTGGAGACGGCTAGACGGATTCCAAAGATGGGATGGGTGTTATTAGTGTGCTAGAAGGTGCGTGAGGTGGTGACGTATTTGAGTAGGACCTTGTAATAGTAGAGAATAAATCCGGGTCCTATATGTCGTGTAGCGAGCCCCGGGACGAAGCGGACTGCCTGTCGAAACTATCAAATTTTCTAGTAACAGAAGCGAATAGGTCTCATAACGGCGTTTGGTGTAAATTAGTTGACGGGAAGGGGAACCAGGGCTCTGAATCAGCCAGCCGAGAACAGTGCGCAGGAAGTAAGTCCCCGAAATGACGATTAGAAATGGTGGCAGGTGCTACCAGTAATAAGTCATGTATGTTTCTCCGTCAGTGGAATCATGGCTTTCGGCTTGATTGATGATCGCTAGTGGTGGTGTCGATCATAGTGCAGTTTAAATTTAGTGTAGATGCTGAGAAAGGCATCAGCCCCGTCATGCATGGCATGAGCGGCATATGACGGGCTGCAGTGTAACGGCGGTCTCGGCGAAGTCGATGAGGTGAGTGATGGGAAATTTTGAATGTCGTGGATGGAGGGGGACGGATTGACGTGGAGTATTCGATGCATTCGCTTCCGTGGCGGGCTCCTGTCGGCGGTCATGTATCAGCCTTGGCGCTTCTCGGTTACTAGGCACCCTTGTATCAGCAAGGCAAACCGCAAGATATACCAGCATTTCAAAGATGCCATTTTGAGTGTTACCTCAGTGTACCAGAGGTTCTAGGAGAAAGACGACGCCAACGCCCACTTGGCGCGGACCAGGGAACCGTGCTAGCTTTAGGCATCTCAGCTATGCAGGGGTTGAGGGGGAGGAGCGCGGGGCTGTGGCGGGATCGAATGGACGGCTGAGGCTGCCAGCAAAGGGCAGGCAATGAGGTGTGTTGCAATTCGGGAAGGGCAGTTAAAGCGCGGGTTTTGGCGAGGGTGTTGATGGGCGCCTGCAAGTGTGATGTGTGGGTGAAGCTTATAACCTGAAGAGGGGTACGTACGTAGGGGATCATGGAGAAGGCTAGCAGAGGGGTTCGGACTGGGCGAGGATAAGGTTTGGTTGGTGACGACGCACATACTCATCCCAGCAGTGAAAGGAAGAATATTCAGGGTTACTTGTTTTGTATGGGGTTTTAATGGGTTGTAGTTTGAATTTAAAATTCCAAACGCCGAGATGCCGAGAATTATCACGGAGCTATATGGTGACAATTTAGAGGTCGTTCTTACAGTTTACAGTGGGCATTAGTAGTTGGTCCAGGTCCAGTGGTCCACCGTTGGAGTGACCCATTGCCAGCTGTGCCTGGGGGCACAAAAGGTGCTGGAGTCCATGCTAGCCAGGTCGCCAGCTCGTCAAGGGATACAATTTCATCAGTTATCATGATCAAAGAGTATCAAGACGAAATTAAACGAATGCACAAGTATGTAGTTTGCGTTTCTGCAAAAGATGCACCTTGCCCGGTTGGCCCAATCATAACATGGCCATCCTTGCTAGTGGCCGGCTCATCTGGGTTTCCGATGGGCTCGACGGTGAACAGGGGACGGATATCGCGAAGGCCGGTTGTGACTGGTAGGCAGTGGAAGCCATGTCGTGTCGAGCAACAACAATTCAATAAAAACAATTTGCAAACAATTGTTCTCAATTGAGTCGAATCGTGCGTGATTGCATTCCATGGAAACGCATGTCGCAGTAATAACTGTCCCAAAACGACGTCTCCATTTCACTGCACCAGCGAACCTTTCCAGCGAGCCTTTCCAGGGGTGGAGGCGCTGAGAGGCGCTGAGAGGGGCTCAAGAGCTCCCCTGGTCTATCACCCACCAGCCCACCTTTGGTGGTTGTCAAGAGTACTTTCGTCTCTCATAGAAACAGTACGAGATCACAAGTACCTCCAACACACTCCCATTCTCTCCATCACCACCCCTCCATCCGTCATCACCATCCATCAACACAAACGCCCCAAGCCGCATGGATGCATTTCATTCCCTCCCGCGATCGATCACCCTCCTGCAGCTCCCACCCATCGATACCAACCCAGTTGCTAGCATGCCACCCCCCAGCATGCCCGGCAAAAACCGCCCACCCTCCCGGGGCCTCACCTCACTCTCCTCCCAATGGGTTCGAGGTGGCCGCAAACTCTCGCGTCGCCGCCGCCTTTCTCCATCGACTAGGCCGCCGCAATCAAGACAAAAGCCAACATGACCCCTTCTTCTTACACCCCGTTACCAGTCTCTCGGACTAGCTTCATCCTTCCTCCCCATCGATTCCGAGACGACCTGATGTCCCGTGCTTGCTCTCGATTTCCACTTCCGCACCGTCGCTGTCCAGCATCACTCAATAGCTCATCCCAAGATCCATGACCAAACCGACAACGCTACCCATTGGCAAATAATCTCGTCTCAATTACAACAACAGGTCCTACCGCCAATTCTGACTCGTCTTATCCTCTGTTCCTGGACGCTTCTTTCTGTACCCTTTCGTACCCTCCTCAGCCTCACGTACCGTTGTCCATTAGGCTTCGTTCCCGCTTGCTGCTCCAACGCTACACATATCAGCTTGGCCGTGGCGTCTACTCCGTACTCATCAGTGCTCAACAGCCGCTCTCTCCCGCTTTGCCACCAATCCAACTTGTTACGGCCCCGGCTCCTCGTTCCTACCTTGCTCCTGCATGAATTATATGTCGCCAGCATAAAAACGCCAACAATGCTCCGGTGGACCTTGGCTTAGAGTTATTCATTGCCGTACCACATCTCTTTCTCCTTGTCCACGCCGAGCCCGCCTTCGCTACCTACCTAGCAAGCGACATAGCTTGCTTGGGCCAACTTGTCAATCTCGGTTCTTACGACCCATCTTCCCTGTTTTCGACCTAGCCAATAACTACTATTGCGCTTCTTTTTCTACCTCAGCTTTCAGTCTCGCCTAATCGTCTATCCTTCAGCTCCCGCCACTTCCCGCCTTTCCCTCCTTCTCACACCCTCGCGCGGCCTGGCTCGTATTGGTCGAGACGATCTCTTAGCACTCCTATCGAATCGCCGGTGCTACCTAGCTCACCATGCCTGCCAGCCGAGTCCTCGTTTATCTGCTCCGCCGCGATCTAAGAATCTCCGATAATCCTGTCTTCCACCGTCTTACCTCGACTTCGGACCATGGCTTTACTCACCTTCTTCCGGTCGTGGTCTTGCCACCTGACCAAATCGAGACCTCTGGCTTCCTGAACCCTGCCCAAACTTCTCCCTTTCCACTAGCCAAGAGCAAAGTCGGCAACTTTTGGCGATGTGGTCCTCACCGAGCAAAGTTCCTTGCCGAAGCTGTCTGGGATCTCAAGGACACACTGGTCTCCCGTCACAGTGGTCTCATTGTCCGTATTGGAACACCGGCCGATATTGTCCGCGGTATCATCCAACACCTCCAAACTTCGGGCAACGCGGCTGTATCTGCCGTCTGGATGACCGACGATGTTCCCATCGAGGAAAGGCAACAGCAAGCCGATATATCAGTCGTATGCGATAGAGCCAACATCGATTTCACCCTCATCCCTGACGAGAAATACTATATTGACGAGTGCGTTTCTGCCCCTTCTACCCCGTTAACCAACTATCTGTCACATCAAACGTCTAACACTAAATTTAAACATACAGTCGCGACCTCGATATTGCTACCCAGGAGCTTCCGGATGTGTTTACAACCTACCGCAAGGCTCAGGAGCCGCTGCGCGAGAAGCCACGCGACGTATATCCCGACTCCAAGTCTCCTCTACCTCCATTCCCGCCAGAGGCGTTAATACCGCCACAGTCGATACCATTTCAGGTACCGGATAATCTTGACAGTTTTTTGAAATGCCTAGTCAAACCCCTCGCTTTCGAATTGCCCAACCCCCCTGCTCCACCCCCAGACGCTCAATCAGCCCACCCTTTCCTCGGCGGCGAGCAGAGTGCAATGAATCGATTGCAGCACTTGGTTAAGTCTGGTGCCGCTTCCTCCTACTCCGATACTCGCAATGGTCTTCTCGGCGCCGACTTCAGCACCAAACTGTCTGCCTTCCTTTGCCTGGGTTGCCTGACTGCCCGGCAAGTACACGGCGAACTAGTCAAGTTTGAGGACGGCACCGACTCACAGTACCAAGAAGCTACTGGATATGGCCAAGGGGAAAACAACGGTACCAAGGCTATTCGTCTCGAACTCTTATGGCGCGATTACATGCGACTTTGTACCAAGAAATTCGGCGCAAAGCTGTTTGGTGCCTCAGGGTTTCGAGAGGTCGACGGATACTCCAAGAAGTGGAAAACAGCCAACCCCGCGACCGCCAGCCAAGACCAAAATCCCCCTCCGCAAAGAATCGCCGAAATGATCCTGCGAGTTCTACAAGGCGACACAGGAATGGGTCTCATCGACGCGTCGCAGAGGGAATTATTCCTCACTGGCTACACGTCAAACCGAGCGAGACAGAATGTAGCCAGCTTTTTTGCAAAACACTTGGATATCGACTGGCGCTACGGAGCGGAATGGTACGAATGCATGTTGGTTGACTATGACGCTTCCTCGAACTGGGCCAACTGGCAATACGTCGCCGGCGTTGGCAACGACCCTCGCGGCGATGCCCGTATCTTCAACCCAGTCAAGCAGGCTTTTGACTATGATAAGCAAGGAGACTATGTGCGCACCTGGATTCCTGAGGTACGAGGCTTTGAAAACATTGAAAACGTGTTTCAAGCTTGGACTGCGACGCCTGAGGAGCTTGAAAAGCAGAATCTCGCCAACAACGTCATGGTTACGGACCCACTCAAGAAGATTGATTTTACTGTCGACCGTAAACCCAAATCGCAGAGACGGCCATTCGTTCGGGGACGAGGTGCAGGCAATGGACGAGGTGGAAGGCGTGGCGGCGGCGGCTCGTCCGGATTCGGTCGCGGAGGCATGCCCATGCCCATGCAGGTGCAGGTCGTCCCCGTTCCCATGGACACGATGATCTCTGGAGGGCTTCCCACAAGTCCTCCCATGTACGGAACAGTCGGTATGGGGTATGATAAGCAGAGCTATCAATGGAGTCCGACTCCGATGGGTATGCCGCCGCCTCTGCATCACGGCGGCGCTCCGCCGTCTCACCACTGGGGTGCCAACACCGGTGCCCCGGTGGTAAGCAGCGGCTGGGTGTCAGGGGGACCGCCCATGTTTAACGACTATAATCATATGCAGGGGGGGCTCCCACTATCCGCCATGCATTACCGGGGTCGTGGCAACGGACGTGGGGGCTACCAACCTGGGCGAATGCAGCAAGGCAGGGGAGGCTACATGCCAAACTAATGGGGTGTATCGCGGAAAGTAACAAACAAGGAACGGATTTGGGTATACACTAGTCATGGGCCATATAGACGGGGTTATTCTATCGGGTTGCACATACCGGCGGTGTTTTTTGTTTTTCTAGTTTTTGGGGGGCTATATCAGGTTAACCTGTTGGGGGGAATGTTACGAATACATGACACCCAGACCTACGTAACTTGACGATTGGGTATATAGATGGGACGCAAATAGCACATGTTATGCATTGCATTGACTTCACGTATTACTTTTCGGATGTGGACAAGGTGTACCTGGGGCGCTGAGACACAAGACCAAAAGTGCCAATTGTTATTGCGCAGACGGCGAGTCCATGTCAGCTCGCGCCCTGTGTATCGGCACTCTCAAATCCAGACTATATTGCTGTTCCCTGCACAACTGACCAGTGTACCCGGACGGAGTGGTTCGCGACCATTCAGTTGCATGTATCCTCCCGTCGTCGCACCGCAGCGTCGTGCGAGGTACGTAGAGCCGCTCGCCACCGGCAAGGTCACGTAGTAGCTCGTGTTTCTTGGGCCGGCTGAGACTTTATGCGTCCGTGTCGCGTATAACCAGAGCACGATGGTCGGCGTGTCGTGAGAAGTGTGGTCGTGTGTTCGGCACCCCGTCAGGAGTGAGATGGCTATTCGTTGGGGTTTTGGATAAGCGCGCGGTGGCCGGGACGCTGAGTGAACGAGGGGGCTTGGATGTTGGAAGTGGGATCTGTTTCAAACATAGTGGATAAGCTATTTATTGTGCATGTGTAGTTGTAGTTGTGAATTGTCCGGTGTCAGAGTAGATTGATTGTTGGTTGGTTGGAGAAGCTAGGTCAGCCGACTTGGCAGAACCGACCAACACCGCCCTGCCAAGACCAAACACCAAAGAACTGCCCAGAGCCAGATCCACGACAGCGACACAGCTTTACGTTTGGACACGCACATCAGCAACGACGGAAGCCTGATTATGACATCCAGGGTAGGCGACTGACACGAAAGCGCAAGCCGCCATGCAGCGCCGCGAGCTGAGCGTTCTGCCTGCGCATCATGGCTGATCCAGCCAACAGCTGCTAGCGAGCAGCACAAACTCCCCACCCGCATCGCCGAGAACAAAAAAACTCTACGCTCCTGTCCTCCAGAGTCGTTCTCATCCTGGAGTTTAATTTCTGCTCGTAGTGGCACTCGCAGCCGGTACAACCGTCCTCTCGTCTGGTTCGCCACAGCACTCGGCGCTGAGACTGAAACCTGTGCACCAAACCGTATACCAGAACGGCGGTCACTTGGCTGCACCTACCCGTCGGAGCTCTTGGGCCAGTGACCGCTTCCACTGGGCCTAATCGTGTAGATGTCGTGGGGACTGTGCTAATCGCCCGAACTAGAGGCGTTGTGGGAAAATTTTGCCGTTCTCAATCGCCTACCACAAAACACCAGAATATCCTCTTTTTTTTTCTGGACTCTGAAACTCGGTCCTCTGGTATGGTTTCGGGCTTACATTCTTTCTACCCTATCGCCCTGTGTCGCGCGCGAAAAGGCTCCGGTTCCGGCCCAGACTTCCCTGACGTCGCACCGCAGCATCCATCTGCCCTCGCTGTTGCAGTATTTCAAACAGGCTCTTTTGCACAACGTCTTGTGCTGGCTCATGTTTCTTGTCATGCTGCTTTTATGCTGTGAACCATAACCGTTTGCAGCGCCTAGAGAGTTGGCCTGATTGGGCGCCCTGCGGGTGCTGCGCGATTCATCGTCGTACACGTCGACGTTGCACACATTGCCGAAACCCAGATCGCCTTTTAGGCAATACCATGATGGGCGTATATATCACGCCTCTCGCCTCGCCTTCTGGCACGAGTCTGGCCTTGTCTCCATGTTTGCAGATATCCCAATCGTCTTGCACACTTGTCTTCCGTCCCGGCAACAGCAGGACAGCACCGTCAAAAGTGCTTCCTTCCTTTGCTCCTTTTCGACCTGATCCACCACGCCCGGGGCAGCCTGATTTCGAGTATAAAAAGCATCTCTTTACAATGGCAGACTCAGACGGCAGCAACAGTCCCCCTGCTCGTGCAGAGCAAAAGACGGCAGCCAGCCGCGAGGCATTGGCAGAGATCATCGCTGCCCAGACACAACCTGGCAATGCAACGCATCTCTCGCTCCCTGGGTCAGAGTATCTCGCGTCGGGGGATTTCCATCTTTCTCCCAGCGCCTCACCGTAAGGACACTTTTCTTTTTTCCACAGGGTCTCGTTGTACTTGTGCTAACAAACAGTAAGCAGCAATCCCCCTCGAGTCTCACCACCTCGAGGCACCCGAGTCTACACCAGAACAGTGCATCTCGAGGCCGCCCACCTTCGGCTCCAGGATATCCTGGACGACACGGACGACGAAAATGCGGAGCGGTACGTCGTCGAAGAGACGGGGGAGTTGGTCGACGAAGAGACGATGCTGCTTGAAAGGGAAGTCTACGTCCAGCGCGAGTCCATGGCAATAAAGTGGCTGAGAGAAAGAAAGGTTCCCCTTCTCTATCACCCCCGTTACCTTGGGCGTGTTTTCGAGCAGCCGAACCGCTTCGCGGGTATGATTCGGCCGTTTTACCTGCACCCGCCTTTGGACTTTGACGCACCAGAGGCCAACTTCTTCGAGCGGCAATGCCTGCGCTTCGAAGAGTTCACTCGGTGGCAGTCGTATCACCGCGACATCGACACCATGCAAGAAGAATTCATGGTCGAGTCCTACAACGCCGCCCTTGTCCGCGAGGCCACCAGCGCCCGCGAGTGGCGGGCGCTGATGGCGAACCCGAAACTCGCCCACAGCGCCGCCCGGCAGGAGGAATTCTGGAACCGGCGCAGAGAGGAGAAGGAACTCTTGCACGACGACGAATGTGCCAACTTTGACGAGTACCGAGCGGGCGTCGTCGCGCGCTTGGCTCGGAATGGCGTGCAAGTATCAGCGGGGTTTGACTTGCTCGTCGACTTTTGGTTGCAGGACCGGCTGACCATGTGGACCGAGTATCTCGCGTTCGAGTACTGGCACATGGAGCAAATGAGCGACGACGTCACCGACTGGCGGGTCAGGCACGACGAGGCGTACGAGCGGCTGCGGCAAAAGACGGCGCTGGGCGCCCACGAGACGCCCGAGTACCTGCCGACACAAGAGGCTCAGACGCAGCGCCGTGTCGAAAGGGACCAGGCCTATCGGCAGCTGGACCTGGCTGCGCTGGAGTTTGCGCGGCTGCAGCGTCAACCGCGGGGCCGGAGCCACGAGCAAATGTTCATGTCGCACATCCGGCGGACGCGCATGCTGGCCGAAGCCCAGGTCCAGCTGGACGCTGCCGAGGAGGCCAAGGACGCGATGCTGCGACATGAAGAGGCTGTGGTGCAGTTTCTGCACGAGACGGAGACGTACCGGGAGGCGTGCGATATCCGCGACCGGCATGAGTACCTGCTCGCTTGGGCCAAGGATAGATACTATGAGATACGGTGCGAGACTGGTCAGATGCCGCCTGGCAGGGCACCTCGCGTATCGTTCCTCTCGGCTCGAGTGATGCCAGAGGATAGTGCGACTACGAGCCAGAGGGTGAGTGTCGTCCCTCCCGCTGTGAGTTATGGGCAGGCTGCTGCTGCCGCCGAAGCCGGACCTAGCAGTAACAGGGAGCACCGATCTGGTGTCGGTGCATTTTCGGAGGCAACCCCTTTCCCAGGCGCCATGTTGACGCCCCCTGTCCCGTCACCTGCTGTCCGGCTTCCTGTCCAATTGCCCGTACCGTCGTCGCCCCCTGTCTCGTCGCCTCCTACGGGGACGCCTGCAAAGGAGCCATCTCCTCAAGTCAAAGAGCCTACAGTAGAACAAGAGCTTTCGATCAAGGAGCCCTCCGTCGAACAGCCTACGACGGAGCGTCCCATAATCGAACAACATACAATCAAATATCTTCTGAATCCACTGTCTCCGGTTAAACAGCCAGAGGTAGCATCTTCTGGGGCCGCGCGAACTATTCCAGATGCACAGGAGCCCGCCGACGTACCCGGGCCGCGAAGGAGTGCCCGCATCGCAGCGCAGCGCAAAAGGCCACTAGAAGGCAGCGCTACGATTACAGAGCACCCAGGCAAGTGTCCCACGGAGAAACCTACCAAAGCCAAAAGGTCTTCCAAGGGGAAGGGGGGCGGAAAGAAGCGCCGGCGCGGCAAGGTTCCCGCAGTGGACAGGATGCGGAACCGCCGGCAAAAAGAACCCGGCGGCGCACCGGAAAGAAGTAAAGGGGGAGTCTTTTATCTTGTTTTCTTTCTTGCCTGTTTTCTTCGATACATTATATACGAGGTTTGGGGTGGCATTGTTATTTACGTATAGGTTCAACGGATTTTAGATGGAAGGATATACCACTTTGAAGGTTGGGGTTTTTTTTTTCTTGGATCAGGTGGTGTTTGGTTTCGCTCTTGACAATTCGTAGATACCCAACTTGATATATATACTTTTAACAACATATTTTCTACTGAGGTGGCACGATGCAACACGGGAATGCCATTGGACAGCTTTACCTGTTTCTTTTTGAGCAAGAGGAAATCTTTACTTTTCGGCAAAGAAAAAGTAAATCACAAAAAGAACCATTAACCATTCTCTTCACGCAAGAAATCTCGAGTGACTCTTGTACCTCGCACAGGCTCTTCCGCGCATCACCTTCGAGTCTATGCGCCATGCACGACCGCAACCCCCCCGCCGGTTCTGCCGTGCTACGCAGCCCCTCTCCCCGTGCAACTCCGTATATGTAGTTTGACGAGGCGGCAGCCGAAACTGTGCGAGGAGAAGTTGTGCGAGGGAGGTACAGGAGTTGGCCACTGCAGGAGCTGCACGGCTTGACGAAAACAGCTGCGTCGAGGGGTCCCGTTCCTCGCAGTTTTCTCCCTGTGTGGTAGTGGTTGAAAGCCTTTCTATATAAATAAAATGGGAGAGGTGATGTGCTGCGACGAATCACATGGTGAAGAGCTTTCGAAACCCGGAGTTAGAGAGGTTCTGCCAAGGGCTTACTTATGGCTGCTCTGAGTATTTGATACGGAGCTACTCCAGACACCCTATGCAACAGTCGGTTGCCTATTTTTGATAGCTCGAAGCTGTTCTAGACGCTGACCGGTGGTTGTCCAATGTCGGCGAGATACGGGCACGCTGTGCAGTGTACATCAATTTAGCAACAGTCAACGGTTGCATCGACGTGTTGCCTCTACCCAAGTCTCGGACCTACTTGACGTACTTGTCCCAAGCTTTCATACTTTTGAGAGATTCTTTAAATGCTTGATCGTTACAGCAAGGGATCTGCGAAGCGACAAATACCCGCCATTCATAGGCCAGCTTACACACTCGCTGGCGGACACTGAGCTGGGGGAAACGCATGCATGTGAAATCTACAATAATGTGAAAGCACAGCATCTATTGGACAGTACTCTGTTTCCAGGTATGTTGCACTGCACTGCTCTCCCACAGAACGGGCTAAATTGTGGAGGAGTTCCTATTACTACGTTCAAACGAAATATTGCACAGCTCTATGTCTTACAAGAACGTACTCACTGATTTGTACTCGTACAGTCAATGTATTGCATTGTACGTTTCAATATCCGGCGCTTTGTACGACTACCGGAAATTGCTGAGCAAGTGCCTCTATATTTTACGTCCAACTGCCCCCAGCCCTTTCCTCTCACAATTATCGTCATCATCAACCACCTCACGTTCTATACATCTACTCTGCCTTTGTCACCTCTTCTAACTGTCGGTCGACATTCTTCAGAAAGGCATATAGTAAATCCCTGTTCATCATGGCTTTCATTCTCAGAAACCTGTCATCCTTCATCTTTGGTGGCCAGTCACTTGCCCCTCCAGCACCTGCCAGCTCCGACTCCGCCATCGATGAAGAGCAGCAGCCCCCTACCGGGGTTCACATTGTGCTAGAACAAGACTCTACACCTCTTCAACAGCCCCGTCCATCAGTTGATCATAGACCGAGAAGCGCTGCGGGGCCACCGAGCCCGTTCTTAACCAACGTTCTAGAGGCTTCCCGGCAGTCTCTATTAGAATCTCGCCCTGGGCCTATACCTACCCGGTTCGGGACAAACCAAGACGACCGCCAGGGGAACAACGTCTCTCGAGATGCTGAGCGGGAAAGCGAGCAACCGCCGCCCTATCGCTCGAGAGACCACCAAAGGACGATACCAGAGCCGTACGAGGACCGGCACATCCTCCCTGGCAGCATGGAGCGCGAGGAAAGACGCTTCTGTCTCTTGTCCATGCAGCGTGCATCTCTGCCGGAGAATCGGTTCCAAGAGCAAGTGCAGAGAGAGAAGACCCGGATTTTGGAGAAGTATCAAGCCTGCAACCTGAAGACGGACTATCGCCTTCAGGGTTCGGAGCTCACTCAGCGGGCAAGGGAGAATGTTCAGCGGCGCTGGGAGAGACAGGGCATCTCGAAAGAGGGCACATGGTTTTGCGGCCCCTCGACCGACCCCTTTGGCTTTTGGAAGCACCAGGAGATCCGCAATGATCACGGGCCAGAGGAAGTTTGCAAGCTGGACATGTCCCGGCCCTATTTTCAGTTCATGCACGAGGTCGCGATGGAGCGGGATCATATTGAATTCCTCAGGTATCCGCCTCGGCTCCCCGACGGTCTGATAACCGCCGCCATACCTCCATCGCAACGCGAGGAAACAACCCCAGACGACCTACATACCGCTGCGTACTCCAACGTACGATACGACCAGTGGGTGGCGAATGGTCTGTGGGACGCCAGCTGGGGGCAACTCCCGGGCATGTTCTGGAAACATGAGACCGACATTCGCTCACGTTTCCAGGCCGAGTTCAACTCTGTGGATCATATTCCGCAACGATACCTCGACATGAGTGACTCGCTGCAAAGGCAAGAGACCTTCCGGAATCGAAGGTTCGGATGTCTGGGGTTTCTCCCAAAGGCTCTGGAGAATCAGCTCCTCAGTGCGCAACAGGGCCTTGGGTGGCCCGACGAAGTGCCTCTACCCGTCGACCCCATGCATATCTTCTATCCGGAGCTGCAGCCACATGCCGAGGAGGAGAACAATGCCGACCCACGCTCCAGCCACTTCACGCTAGATTCGCAAAGAAGCCCGGCTTCGAGAGTGGCTCCCGCGTCGATGCATAGACAGGAACAGATGGCGCAGTCCGAAGACGGCAGTTCCCCGGGCTCCTCGTCGTCGGACTCATTGCCCCCGCTATCTGCACACCGGCGACCGCAGGATCTTGCCTCGGCTGGCTCGTCGGGCCAAAGAGCGCCGTCGGGTGAGGAGCATACACCTTCGGAGACGTCGTCTGGGGCCTTGTACGGCGATGAGAACGCGGACGATTTCCTCGACGCAGTCTCTAGGCAGATCGTGGTCGTACAAGACCTTGCGCAGCAAGCGCTGGATGCGCAGAAGCAGCTTGCGGCTCAGTTTTCGGCCGTCCGAGGATCGTATAGCCGACGCCAGCGCATCAAGGAGGAATCCGCTGCAAGGTCGCCTCAGCGTCACGTTCTCGGTCCCTTGCCTTCGACACAGAGAGTGTCCAAAAAGGGCAAGGGGAAAACGGTGCCAGGACGGACTGGGCTGCTTGGACTGGGAGCATCGCCGGCTTCCTCTACAGCCACCACGGTCATTCTGGCTCCTCTGCGTCCCGAGGATCGTGGTCACTCTGTGGAGTCTGGTAGCAGTCAGATTTCCACTGGCAGCTTCATCATCAGGGAAGATAGCCCTATCCGAGCGAATACTACCTCGTATGGGAACTCTGTCGTTCGACAGGACATTCCTCAGGATGGGGACTTCGTGATTAGAGAAGATACCCCGCAGAACGAGCAAGATCCGCCGGTGGAAGAGCCCAGGATAGAATTATCCCCTCGGGCCAGGGCCAGACAGCGTCACAGGGACACTGTAGAGCAGCGAGCTTTGCAGCCTCTTCGCAGAAGCAAGAGGAACATCCGAACAAGGTAATGTATAGATATATATTCTCTTCAGTTTGAAATGCATTTGGTGTTGTATTCTGGAGTTGGTAATCTGTTTTTCTGGGCTGTTGTGCTGGCCACAGCCAAGGCGCGGACTGTGTATGTACTAAAAGAAAAGGGGAACTGGAGTTGTGGGGTTAATTAATGGAATTTTACTTGCCTTTTTTTCAGAACCTTTTCCAGTAATCGTCTTTGAGCTCGTGGTTCGCGCCTAAATAACCTCATGGAATGATGGTAGACAGAGGAGCAGCCCGCTATAGAACGAAGCTGTAGACTTGGAGATGCGTTGTGCTCAAGCAGCAGAAAGCTATCGAGTTCAGAGCTGGTATGATGCCGTCCTCCCGAATAAAAATCGAGGGGTATATCCAGTTGAAAGGGAACGCGTGTACTCAAGCACGGAGAGCCGTTTGTCTGCACACGGTCTAGCCAGAGAAGCAGCGGACGCGTTTGGGATTATTGGCCGGTTTTCCAGTGTTCTCAAATTTATACAAATTTATGAAAGGAAAGAACAAATATTTGCTGCCGAGTTTGCATTTTCGTTAGTTATCAGGCAATTCATTGTCTTGTTCAAAACCTGCGTCATTACAGACCCTCATTTCTGATTTGACTAAGCTCCAGTTTGCCACGCCGGCGAAGAGTCATCATCGCTATCTACTTTCCCACTACAAGAGACAACGCAACTCCTCCACTCGCGGCGGGCACTGCTGCAAAGACAGAAACTTGTTATCCCAGGCCAAAAAAAAATTAACATGGGCGCTCAAATGGAAGACTACACGGGTCGCCCGCTCTACGGTAGGCTCGCCGTTCACCACCCCACCAAGAATGACGATGACGGCTAACCAGCATCGACAAACGCAGCCTACGACCTTCCTCCGCAGCTTCTAGGCTCAATAACGCTCAAGCCCGACGTCTATACACCTGCGACGGCATTACACCCTCAGTCAGAACTCCCGGGCTCGCGCAGCCCCAAAGGCACCGACGAGGCAGGCCCTGTCGGATCGCAATCCTGTTCGCTGTGCGGCCTGGCGTTTACCAATGTCCTGGATCAGCGCGGGCACCTGAAATCCGACCTTCACAGCTACAACCTCAAGCAGAAGCTGCGCGACAGGAAACCCGTCTCGGAGACGGAGTTTGAAAAGCTCGTCGAAGACCTCGACGAGTCGCTGTCAGGCTCCGATTCCGACGATGACCAAGACGAAGACGACGACGCGAACGATACGACGTTGACTGCGCTGCTGAAGCGACAGGCCAGAATCGCCGATAAGAACTCTGCAGCCAACGACGAGGACGGCGACGCAAGGGTACACCGGACCGGAAAGACACCTCTGCTCTGGTTTAGCTCGCCGCTGCTTCCCCAAAACCACTTCTTCGGACTATACCGTGCGCTTTTTACCGACGAGCAACAGAAGGCTGCCGATTTCGCGCAAGAGTTGCGCAAGAAGCAGCTAGATCCCGTCACCATTCCGCACCCTGCCAAGGACGGCACACTGGCCCCAGTCGCATACAAAGGGCCGCACATTTTTCTTTGCATGATTGGAGGCGGCCACTTCGCCGCCATGGTCGTCTCCCTAGCGCCGCGCCAGAGCAAACACAACGCACCCATGAATCGCGAGGCAACGGTCCTGGCGCACAAGACATTTCACAGGTACACGACGAGACGGAAGCAGGGTGGTTCGCAATCGGCCAACGATAACGCAAAGGGCACAGCGCACTCTGCGGGTTCTACTCTGCGACGATACAACGAGCAGGCGTTGGTAGAGGATGTCCGAGAGCTCCTTCATGACTGGAAGGCCTTGCTAGACACTTCCGAGCTCATGTTCATTCGGGCCACTGGCATCACCAATAGACGAACTTTGTATGGACCGCACGATAATCAGGTTATACGACACACCGACCCAAGAATACGAGGATTCCCATTTAACACACGCCGGCCTACGCAAAAGGAACTGATGCGGTGCTTTATCGAGCTGACGAGACTCAAGGTCCGCGAGATCGATCCGGCCAGCGAAGTCAAGCCTGAAAGGACCACTCCAGTCTCTTCCACGCCGGCAACACCAAAGCCCTCTAAGCCGAAGCTCACAGAAGCGGAGCAAAATGCTCTACTACACACGTCTCAACTCCAGGCCTTCGTTCGCCGCTCCAAGCTGCCAGCCCTTCTCTCCTACGTGACCAACAACCAGTTGTCGGCCGACTTCGCCTTCCAGCCCGCCGACTCGTACCACCACACGCCCCGGCTGCTGCACCTCGCGGCGTCACAAAACGCGGCGCCCATGGTGCTCGGTCTGCTAGCGCGCGGCGGGGCCAACCCGCTGCACGCCAACGCCGAGGGCAAAACGCCGTTTGAACTGGCCGGCGACCGGGCCACGCGCGACGCCTTTCGCGTGGCACGCGCCGAGCTCGGCGAGGCCCGTTGGGACTGGGAGGCGGCGCGCGTGCCCGCGGCCATGAGCAGGGCCGAGGCGGACCAGCGCGGTCGGCGCGAACAGGACGAGGCTGATGCCAAGGAGGCGGAGCGACGCCGCGCGGAGGAGGAGAGGCTCAAGACGGAGGGGCCCACGGTGCAGGAGCCGAGACGGCACGGCGGCAGGGGACAAGTGCTGGGCGCCGCGGCGGTGCCCAAGACGGCGCAGGAGCGGCGCGAGGAGGAGGCCAGAGGGCTCACGCCCGAGATGCGGCTACGGCTGGATCGCGAAAGGAGAGCGCGGGCAGCGGAGCAGCGAATGAGACAGCTTCAGGGCAAGTAAAAGCATTTCATATAGAAGAAATACGCATGTCATATTTGATCTATTCCTTTCTGCTTTTCTTGATGAGCTAGCTGATGGTTCAGAACTGCAACAGCCCAAGCACAGAAGGTTGAGTAATCCATGCCCAAATATGTCCGAAAAGAAAAGAAAATACGATAAATCCAACAAACTCTTGTCTCGGTGTACCCTCCATGTCTGAGCAACGGGCCATAGCAACACAAAAGCTCATGTATTCATTCGATAGGCCGAGCAGGCGGGTCGGTGAATCGTGAACGCGCGCCCTGAGCGTTTGTTGCATCTGAGCGAAGAACCACCCACCGCAGTCCATGTACGGAACTCGCAGGCACAATGGTTGATGGGCGGATTTCGAATCGTCAATTTCGGATCTCGGTAAAGAATCGCGTTGAATTTAGGAGGCACTCTCTCAGGCGGGTCAGCGGGATCGTATGACGCGGCAGGCGTCGGATCCATCGGCCGGGCCAAGTTCAACAAACCGCATTGCCTCATCTCGTCTTTTGTCCGCGCCAATTTCTTCGTCTGTCTTATTCCCGGTCAAACTTGTCCGGTGTAGGCAACTGCGCGCGCTTGGCTACAACTTGTGCCTGGGTCAATAGCCTCGACCGCTGGGGCTAGATTGGATGCCGGCGGCTTCTTTGTATTAGATATGTATGGTGAAAATCTCGCTCCCCTGTCTTGGTTTTATTGAACTATATACATTGTATACAATATCGTATTAAGCGGGAAAGACTTGTTTGCTTCCAGCAGCAGCCTTGTTCGTTTCCTTCTCCGGCTTGGACGTCTCCTTGGCCGGCGCGGCAGCCTATTCTTCAGCCTTATCAGCGCCCTTCTTCTTCTCGTCTCCGGCCTTTTCTTCCTCCTTGCCAGCCTTTTCTTCCTCGCCCGCCTTATCGTCGCCGCCGGCCTTCTTGTCGTCGCCAGCCTTCTTGCCAGACATGGTCTCGAAAATCATCTTGTGTGCCTGTCGGTGCATTTCACGCAGCGCATTGTTCTCGTCCTCGGGGATGGGCTCCTCTGCCGACGCCGGCTTCATCACGTACTTGGCGTGGTCCTTGAGGATCTCGGTGACAGTGCCGCCGCCGCCCGCGCGAGCCTGCACCTGCTGCGCGTCGAGGTCTGCAGCACAAGGATGGAATCTGATTAGAAAAACTCACAACGGGAATGCAGGTGTGAATGCAGGTGTGAATGCAGAGGTGTAGCGTTTGGGACTTTACCTCTGGCGACGGGAAGGACCGCGGCGTTGACGAGGGCGAGATGCGCCATGAGGCAGGCGAAGACTGTGCGAGTGAAGTGCATTATGGATGAGTGTGCTTGATTATTGGTGATGTTTGGTGTTGATTGGTCGTGAATATTGAAGGTGGTTTTTTCTCTGGCGAAAGATGTTGAGGACTTTGAGCATGACTGGCCGTATGTATATCTCTACGCCACGGCATCATCACGACGTTCGCAACATCCAGGGGAACACAATTCATCCCTTTAAAGACGTCTCGGCGCCACGATTGAAACACATCGTTTCCTCTTCTTAAGCCAATCGAACAGCCCAGATCACCGCAAGACCAAAAACCTGAGACCCTTTCACCAGCTTCCTGTCGCTCCTTGATGAGGGCATCACGTCGAATGAACAACACACGACTCGTACTTGTCTCCCATGAAACGTCCGAAGGGCTTTGACAAAGGATGATTTAAGAAACGTTGAAAGAAGAAAACCCCGTTCACGCGCACATGGTCCCCAACGAGTCCGTCGGGCTGGTTAGATGTGACAATACGGGCCCGGTGGTTGATTGCTCGAACATGCCCGACACTCTCAAGTCATCTTGCGACGCTTTATGCGGTTTTCCATATTGATAGGCAAGGATTCTTGGGTAATCACCCTGTGCCTGCTTCGGCTGTTCGGGCTGTTTACGAGACGAGATACTGGATGAAGAGATCGTGTCGGCAAGATCACGTCGGGAATAGCCTTGGGAATAGCCCCTGCCCAGGCCGCTCGAGACTACAGCCTGATATCAAACGTGTATTAAAAACGGAATGTCGCAGGTATAGTATTGAAATAGATGGCAGGTGATGGGTTTTCGCAGCCGTACATTGATGAGGTTATCACGTATCAAGAAACATGCTTAAGCAACTAGAATTACCATAAAAACCGGCCACGCCCAGCGATGAGCTACCCTCCCACTTTGGAAAAAAAAAAAAAAAAAAGGAAAAAAGAAATACCAAGCAAATCTCTCCAACGATTCATGAAAAGGTTCTATCAACACTGAGCGCCATTCCTTGCGCGCAGCCAGTCTCATCGGGGCGTGATGCTACCCGGGACGCGACCAACATAGTCACCGCGTGCAACTTCACTTCCCACACGACGCGAGACGCGAGGGACAACACAACACCAGCTGCTCGTATGGGCCCGCATGGGAAATGTCTGCATAAAGCTGCATAACAACTAAATCTCCTTCCGAGGGCAGCGCACAGATAGCCACTACCCCGCCCCCCCCCCTTTCCGAAGATCTCCTGTCTCGCATCGAACGAGTGTGCGTGCGCAGGCTGTGCGCCCGGTGCAAAAGCAACTGACATGACATACGGATACTGTACATACGAACGACCCGCGAGTTGGGATGACTTGCATCCATGGCTAGCGCCAAGATACTTTTCTCCGTCGCGATGGCTATTAGCTAACTAATAAGTTGCAGCCTGCAGGCGAACTTCCCAGTTCCCACCTCGTTAAGAATTAGAGTTTTCCGTCTCTCTCTTCCTTGGAGTTGCGTATTTTTTCCTATTCTAGTAAGCGGTCTTGTCTATCTCATCTCGCCTGGAAAGGCAGATGCCTGCGCCGTCGCCTGTGGCGTTGTGCCTGGCGTTGTGCCTGGCGTTGTGCCTGGAAGGTTAACCAGAGGCGTGAAGATCATCCAATTTCCACATTTTGGGGAAAAAGTCAAAGCCGACCAGCTTCACAACAATGCCGGTTGCGAGGACAAGGAACAGCCCTCGGAAAAGAAAGGAAACTATTCTTGTTCAACAGCTCAACAGTCTTTTCTCAGTATCCGCGTACATAGCCACCTCCGTGAGCAGGAAAATACGAGCGTGGTCTCCCGCCCCGAAGGCTGCAACGTCTCAGATTCAGCGCATGACGATTTGAGCCAGATTGGGCAAGGCTGCTGCCGGAGAACCATTGGTTGCCACCAGGACGCGCAGGAAGGCCCCGAGCTGTCCATCTCCGCAAAAACAAGAACAAAAGACGGCTAGGATAGGGTTCAAGAGAGTACTAGAGGGGAGGCTGCAAAGTTCCCCTGCAGCTCTAAAACTTTGAGAGAATAAAAGCTGCAAGGCGGCGAGGCGAGTAGCGGTTCGCGTTGGTGTAAGTCGCTGGCCAGAGTAGGAAATAAATGAATTGTGGAACTCAGGGGTCGCTTCCGAGGGGGGCCGTGCTGTAGTCGAAGAGGGTATGTATGTGGCTGCCAATAGGACAAAAACCAATCACCAGCGAATCGGAGTGTTTCAAATCGAAGCCCAAACTGTGACTATAAGTCTATAACCAGCTTGGCGGGAGAAAACTTGTACTGTAGACGGCACGGCTGTGCCCTGCGAACTGGCTGTCCCCGCCTTTCCATCCCGTCACCCAATGCCGTTTTGTTACTATGAATACTCCAGACCTCACCGGAACCCGAAACACGCCACCTTGAATGGGGAAGCCGCTGACTCGGCGATGGTGGCAGAAGGAATCGGGGGCTTCGGTTGCTGGTCAAATTTTTTTGTTCGGTGTAGTAAGCCATGCCAACAAACCGCTGCATCGGCCGAGTTCTCGCATGTTGGTTGCCAAGAAGGAATCACCACTTCAGCCTTCCGCTGTACGTTGAAGTCATTGTGCCGGTATTTTGAGCGTCTGTCAGTCGTGAAGGCGGCATATCAGCTCATCTTCATGCAGGACTAAGGGATAGGTAGGTAATATGATCTATTATGATCGCTGCGGATATCAGCAAATCTCTCATCGGGTTCATGGCTCTGGTATGTTATGCTCTGTTCATATACCCCAGGTTGTCCATAATAGGCGGCGGCGCAGTCATCACTGCATAAGGCCAGGCTTATTGTACCTGGCACTGGGAACAAATTGGTTAGTTTTCGCTTCTAAAAAAAGATATAAGCAAGGCAAAAAGAAAAAGAAAAAAAACGAGAGTTGGGACGATCGATCAATCCGAGTTGGGATTCTTCGCCTCGTTTTCGTCAAAATTTCCGACCCTGGTGCACTTCCGTTTTGATAGCAATTTAGTTAGCAACTACCATCGCAACTGGCCCTGGCTCTTACGGCCGTTGGCAATTTGTTGAAGTCTGTGTACATAGTTCCACTGTGCCCGCTGTGCGGAGTTCAGAGTCAATAGCTCCGGCGGCCCTGGTTGGAACTTGGAAGCGCCAAGTCTCTCTGTGAAGAAAAGAGGTCATTGCGGGTGCCATTATGACATGGGCATTGACATGGACTGAGAGTAGTCTTAGTCGGCACCATTATTCGCGTGGTCTATCCAGCGCCCTCCTACGCCCGCCTCACCGTAGTTAGAGCTCCTTCGCGTGGCTGCCACTGAAACCGTGCTCCTGGGAATTTTCGGCCAGGCTGGGTGCAACCAAACTGGCAACACGCAGGACGATCTTGCATGGGATGACTGCCGACGGCTGGTGCAGCGCTAGGCTTGCAAAGTAATTCCAATAGTTTGCGTCTGGACCTGACAATGCTACTCTGAACCATGTCGCGGGTCGGTCACGGAAATCCGGGATTAGTGACGGTGAATACCCCTACAGATGCCAGGTTTAGCGAGGAGCTGCTTCATGACCCGCAAGGTTGTAAAGTGCTCTGCAAGGCCATGCTGGGCCCCTGTACGGATTACAGGAGTGATGGTTTTCGCGTTGTATCGACATGTATCAGGTCGTAGTATGTAGTATCCGTACTCCGTATTGGTAGGTAACCTGATGCACACGGGTTGCGAGTCGAGAGAGCTATTGCTGGATATTCGTAGCGTCCAATATACCTGTATATCGAGATTAAAAACATATTAAGAGACCTAATGAAGCCATCAGAGCCAGGAACAGGGGAAATAAGAATAGGACCTTCAACTTTGCCCTTGTCTACCAACCTTTGTTGAGTTGATCTGCGGCCTAGGCCGCTTATGGTGATACTAGGTAACAACCATCGAGACCGCTTTCGCGCACTGGGGTCCTTTGTGAAACGTCGAGTATAACACCGTGCAGTAGATTCAAGACGGCAGCGTAACAATGGAGTTGACAGAAACTTGTATGGCTGATGATAACTAGGACACCCATTGTGTACAGTTCCTTGCACTTGCAGTAGCGTCGCTCCAAGCAGTGTGACGGGGGATTCAGGCACACAGCGGTGCAAGATATGCTGACAGATAGTTCGAGGTCGAAACCATGAACACGATTCAGCCGTGTTTCTAGATTGCATTGCCATGATGATGAAGAGGCGAATTTGTTTACTGTCCAAGGTTGTCGTTCGTTTGTCGTGATTGTCGGCTAACTTGGTTCCTGCTTGGTGTTTGCTTTGCGCCGGCTGACCTAATCACCCGCTCAAAATTATGCTACCAAAGGCCCCCTAATAGTTATTGTTCGAGAGGCATCCCACAACAGTCACATTGGCGCATCTACAAACAAGCTTGATTCTTCGAGTTAATTATCCGCACAAAAGAGCTCCGAGGATGATATGGCTGGCTTCATCAAAGACTCCATCCTCATGGCTTGCGCACGCCACTTTGGAGCCACCTGTTTCCAACAGCCCTACCAGTCTTCTGCCCCCGCGCCGTGTTTATTCTTCAAGCTTCACCGTCGGCCACCTGGCTGTCACCACCAGACTGACACGCCGAGATGGGGCAATTCCATACGACGACCCGCCAGATGCTGTTTCGACAGGGCTTCCACCCCCCGCGCTGCCAAAGAGGCAGCTTGCCCGCAACCCGGTTGCTAGCTGGACGCCAAGCATAGCTCGCCTGAAGCTCACGGCTCCAGGGTTCCATCATTGCCGGTTTGGTGGGCAGTTGGCACCGTGGTAAATGGGGCGTGAGTAGACCGGTGCGCAGCAAAGTGGTCAGGGACAACAGCCAACGAGACTAACAAGCGGGGAAGGAAGAGGTCGAAGCACAGACTTGCGCGACCATGCCGCACGCATGGTTGGGAGTGCGGAACCAGCAATTTCTTCGCGCCAACCTAAATTGGGCGCTGCAGGGGCTGCCCCTGGTTGACCTCGGATGCATGGGCTGGGCGAACAATGCGTGCGGGTCAGCCACTTACTACCAGTAGCTTTGATGTCCAGCGAAACCACCATCGCGAGATGGCTGCTGCAGCACCGAGCGTATGTACCTGATTCGGGTCGCTGCTCCGCCTCTCTCCAGCGCTTCAGGATGATATTGGACAGGGGCTCTATTGCTCTGGTCGTTTCGCGCGCCAGCTGGCCTCGATGGAGTCTCTCGTCTCCGGACGCCATGGTTGAGCTATGACATGCCATCCTTTCTAGCCATGCAGGTACAGCCAGTCGGCCGGCTCAGGTCCGCTCGTACCTGTGGCCATGTTCCACTGCACAGATGCCGCTGCCAGCTCGTGGTATATAGATGTAGCCGCTCGCCTCCTCTTGGTCCATAGTCTCTCTTGTGTCTCATCTACACTTTCGTCTCTTTTATTTCTTTCTTCCTTGTTTATTTCCGATTCATTGTCTATCGTTCTCAAACGTCAAAGCCGTTCGTTTTCTTTGACACCACCATCGCTTACAAAAGTTTGAGTTTCATCTCACTTATATCAACCACTGTCGCTTATCTCGCTATTTCGGTTCTTGTACTTTCTACTATTTCGCCAATTCGAGTCGTATATCCTACATCATGAAGGTCACCTACGCCTTGGCCGTTGCGGCCACTATCGAGCAGGCCTCTGCTACTGTGTGTACTCTCCTTCCACTTATGCGCCGGCTCGACTAACACTGTACTAGTTTGGCATTGGCGGTGATGTCTTCAAGTACTGGACTGGACTGAAGCCTTTCACTTGCCCCGGCAAGGTTCCCGTCATCTGCAAGCCTGACCAGGTTCCCGGCTATGACTGGAAGGACACTCCCATCGGCCCCGTTGGTGGTTACGGCGGCTGTGATTTCAAGGGCTGGACCTGCAAGAAGAAGTTTGGCCGCCGCGACATGCTTGCTGGTCGTCAGGATGACGGTAGCAAACTTATCGAGGCCGATGTTGGCGCTGATGGCACCAACAACCCCGTCATATCCGCTGGCAGCGACATTGGCACCTTCGATATTAACAGCTTCTCTGTTGAGTCCGAGTTCGATGCTCGCTTCGAGTTCCACTACACCATGGATGATGGCTCCATCTGCAAGCAGTCCTCTCCCGTCTCCAGCCAGGGTACCTCCATCGTCAACACCCAGTGCGGTGGTGCCAAGTCCGTTAAGATTGTCCTCCCCGAGAACCAGGGCGGCAACCAGAAGAGAACCTTTGGCCTTCTGAAGAAGATTTGCAAGGTCAAGTGCCACAAGATTGACTTCTGGTGCAAGCCTCCTCAGACTACCACTCCTCCTGCTCAGACAACCCCTCCTGCCCAGACAACCACCAAGAACACTCCTCCTCCCCAGACGACCTCTACCTCGGTTGAGACTGTTCCTGGCACAACCAGCAAGGAGACTACTCCTCCTGCTCAGACTACCACCAAGCAGACCACTCCTCCTGCTCAGACTACCTCGACGCCGGTTGAGACGGTTCCTGGTACCACGAGCAAGGAGACTACTCCTCCTGCCCAGACTACCCCGACTACCTTCGAGACAGTTCCTGGCACCACCAGCAAGGAGACCACTCCTCCTGCTCAGACAACCCCTCCTGCCCAGACAACCACCAAGAACACTCCTCCTCCCCAGACGACCTCTACCCCGGTCGAGACTGTTCCTGGCACCACGAGCAAGCAGACCACTCCTGGCCAGAGCACGCCGCCCGTCGTCACCACCAGCCTCATCACCACCACCTACGACACCACCTCGACGGTCTTCACCACCACCACCAAGACCATCACCAGCTGCGGTCCCGAGATCACCTCTTGCCCCGTTAAGACTCCTGGCGAGACTCACACCGTTACTGTCACCATCCCTGTCAGCACCACCATCTGCCCCGTCACTGAGACTCGCCCTGTTGTCATCACTCAGACTCAGCCCGCTGAGACCCAGCCCACTGAGACCCAGCCCGCCCAGACCTCTGACAAGCCCAAGGAGAGCGAGACCAAGACCTCTCCTCCTGTCCCCTCGCAGTCTCTTCCTTGCCCCGAGTCTGTTCCTCGCTGCTTGACCTCGTGGCTCGACGTCGTCAAGGAGTGCAAGAACAATGCCGATGCTGCCTGCTTCTGCAAGAACAGCGAGTTCACCAAGAACGTCTTCAACTGCCTGTACTCGTACAGTGGTAGCGACAAGGACGTCGCAGACTCCATCTCCTTCTTCCAGGGTATCTGCGCTCCCTATGCCGGCGGCAACCCCAACATTGTCACTGGCGCCGAGACCATTACCAAGATCATCACCGTCACCGCCGCTCCCCAGCCCAGCGGCACCACCATTTCCATCGACACCACCGTCACCGAGCCCTACGTCACCGGTGGTAGCACCGTCCCTGGTAGCAGCACCACTCGTGTCATCAGCACTGAGATGCCCGTGCCCGTTGTCACCTTTTCTCCTCCCGCTGGAGAGAAGGAGCCTGTTGCTACTCCGGCTCCCACCACCGTCGCTCCTGGCCGGCCCACGGGCACTGGTGTTCCCATTGCCCCATCTGGTACTGTTCCCGTCGTTGCGGGTGCTGGCAAGGCCCAGGCCGGTATCTTCGGCGCCATCGTCATGGCCCTCGTTGCTGCTCTGTAAAGGAGCAGCACGTGTATGTGCATAGTGTATGCTGGTAATTTATTCGGTACATGAAAACGGAAAAAGATATTTGGACGTTATCCGGGAAAAAACTGAACCTTTGTTGTGATAACTTTTTGACTACGAAGAAGTATACCAACAAATGGACTTGATATTATAATTCTTACGATCCTTACTATATGAAATGTTCTCTATACAGGGGAGCAGCATCTCCCCTGGGAGCAGACAGCTTTATTAATTAATACCCACTGGACTGGTTTGCTTTAAGATTTTCTGCGATGATTGTGAATCGAAGCGCGCTCAAATGACAAAAAGACAATAATCTTAATTGATATAGATGCGCGACAGATCTTTGAACAGTGTCTAGTATCCGCATGCAACTTGTGTCCAAAAACGAAAAAAAGTATCCATGTTATTGCTATGTCAAAAACGAACAACAGTTGTATATTATCCTACCCGACATATATTGTCGTAAATCCTTTACATCAAATATTGCACTCTCCCACCTGTCTCGGTCTGCGCACAAAGTATACACACACCCCGTCGGTCCATCCCTTTCCCCCTTACAGCTTGGCACCCTGAGCCTTGCGGATGGCCTTCTCCTTGTCCTTGAGGACGCGGCGGAGGATCTTGCCGCTGGGGCTCTTGGGGATGGCGTCGATGAACTCGACGCCGCCCTTGAGCCACTTGTACTTTGTCTTGTGCTTCTCGACGTGCTCCTCGACGGCGCGGCGAATTTCGGCATCCGACTTGCCCGAGGACGTGGCGGCGGGGCTCTTGACGACAAAGGCCTTGGGGACCTCGCCGGCGCGGTCGTCGGGGACGGGGATGACGGTGCAGTCGTGGACGAAGTCGTGGGTCAGGAGGTGCGCCTCGAGCTCGGCGGGGGCGACTTGGAAGCCCTGTGTGGGTTGTGAGTAACTTGCTTTTTTGTTCTCGCTTCTGCTTGGGGTTCAAGGAAGATTTAAAGAACATTGTGCGAGATACATACCTTGACCTTGATGAGCTCCTTGATGCGGTCGGTGATGAAGATGTGCTCGTGGCCTTTGGCCGACTTGCGGATGAGAGCCTCGTCGCCGGTGCGGATCCAGCGGCCGTCGGCGTGGTGGACAAAGGTCTCGGCGTTGGCCTTTTCGTTGTGCAGGTAGCCGAGGACGACCGAGGGCGACTGCAGGAGCAGCTCGCCGCGCTGGTCGTGGCCGGAGACTACCTTGCCCTCGGCGTCGATGAGCTTGGCCTTGTACCCGGGCAGCAGACCGCCCGAGGAACCGGGGACGAGGTCGATTTCGGTGCTGGCGGTGGCGACGGGAGAGGTTTCCGTCATGCCTAGGGAACAGGTTAAATCAGTAAGCAGGTTGGGGGCATGAAATTTGTTGGGGTTCAAGAAGGAAATAGAGGACCAGGGGGGGGAAGACATACCATAGCCTTGACCAATCTTCCACTTGGGAAACATCTTGTTGGCCGCCTCCTGGGTCTCAATGCCGAGGGGCGCGGCGCCAGAAAAGACGCAGCGGACGCTGTCGAGGTTGTACTGGGTGACGACCTGCTTGTTGGTGATGAGCTGGATGAGCATCGGGGGCACGACGGGCAGGAAGTTGAGCTTGTAGTCCTGGATGGTGCGGAGGAAGAGGGCGAGGTCGAACTTGGGCAGGATGACGAGCTGGTCGCCGCGGTACTGGGAGACGTGGGCGACGACGGTGAGGCCGTAGATGTGGCTGAGGGGCAGGATGCCGAGGACGTTTTCGGTCGTGACATTGTCCTGCTTGCGGCCGACGCTCTGGTGGAGCGTCATTTGGACAATGTTGGAAATGATGTTGTAGTGCGAGATCATGACGGCTTTCTACTTATTCGTTAGCACCACATAGTCTTGCGAAGCTGCGTGGCCTTCGTTTTTTTTTCACTAGAGCGAAGCGAGGAGAGGAAAATGTGCTTACAGGAAGACCAGACGTGCCGGACGAGTAGCAGAGAAAGGCCGTCTGGCGGGCGCCCTGGCCCTTGATCCAGGCCAGCGGCGGCGGGGACGGCAGCGACCGGCCCTGGGTGATGAGGTCGTCGGAGGAGAGAAAATCGGGGTGGGGCTTGCCGCCCGGGACGGGGAGGAGGAAGACGGCGGAGCGGGCGATGCCGGCAGCGTCGGCGGCCTGGAGCGCGGTCTCGAGCAGCGGCAGGCATGTGAAGAGGGCCTTGGCGCCCGAGGAGACGAGCTGGTGCTCGAGCTCCGGCACCGAGTACTGGGCGTTGGCCGGGGTGATGATGCCGGAGAGGCGGTGGACGGCGTGGGAGACGGGAATGTAGTCAATCTAGGGTGAAGCAGAAAAAAAAATACATGAGTTAGTTTTTCACTCAAAAAGTTTGGTGGTTTGAAGAGAGTAGTAGAGACACACCGTGTTGACAGCATAGACGGCCACGACCCTGTCCCACTCGGTGCCCTCGTTGGGGCTGAAGCCGAGGCGCTTGGCAATGGCGCGGGCGAGGAGGTCGACGCGCTCGGGAACCTGCTTGGAGGTGTAGGTGCTGCCGGTGACGCCGCACGTGTACGGGTTGCGGGACTGGGCCGCGCTGCAGCGGCCGTAGCGGTCATTGTACATGAACTCGCACAGCGGGATGCTGTCGGGGATGTCTGGCCCGGGTCTGGTGTCTTAGCAAGAAATGCGACCCAAGAGCGCGCGCGCGGGTTTGTTCCGCCCGGAGCGCGCTAGGGGGGAGGGAAGAAGCCATCAAAGGCTATGAGCTTTTTTTATGCGACAACGTACCGGTCAGGGACGGGACCCAAGAAGCTGGTTGAAAGACCATGATGATTGGGGGGGCAGCGGCGTGTGCGCGCGGGATGGTTATGAAGAGGCAGATACAAGCCGGGTCCGAGTTGTCGCAAGAGAAGAAGAGCAATCGGCAACAGGAAAACGAACAAGTAATAAAGGCGATGGCAAGAGATGAAGGAAGGAAGAAAAAGAGAGGAGAGTCAAAAGAAGAAAAAAAGAAAAAAGACTATTTGCAACGGGCGCCGCCGCCAGCGTGCCCGTCTCGGCAAAAGCCTTCCCCACGCCCGCCGATGTTGGCTCTTTGCTCTTGCTCCGCCTGCCCAATAAGCACTGTTGGCGATTCCGGAGGCGAGTGGAGAATGGCTTGGCCTATTTTCTCCATTTTCTTGAACTATTATTCCGCACAGCCGAGGGAAACATGCCCTCGAGCTTCAGTGGAGCACATCTCCGGGGGGCCGCCGCGGCACCTGCACCATGCAGTTCTTTTGTTCGGATGTGATGGGATTGAAAAGTCCGTTAAGTGGGTTTTTTTCTTGAGAAACCGGATACTCTCCTGAGCTGTTTTGTTTTTTCTTGTATTATTCCTTGTTGGCCTGTCCCAATCTCCGCTGCTTCCATCTTGTCTCGTCAAGCTACCAACCTGATGGAACCCACATGCCGAGGCCGGCCCCATCTTGTCACGGCGCTACATTGCCCCGAATGCCCCGACGGCCCCAGGCACACGATAAAGGACCCTTTGCGCATCCTAGCTTAATGGTTCGTATGTAGCTACTTGATCCCTGCGAGCAGCACAGAGACAACTTCAATTCTATTTGTCACTGCGAATGTAATTTATGCATATATACACCCATATCCTGCTAGCCGCACGCCTGCCGGCCGGCCCCGTCCCATGACCAACAAAATAATCACATTGCGGCCGCAAGCTCGGATCTATCCCTCTATCACCATCGCTATCCCAGAAAATGCAACATGCAAAAAATACCAAAACAAAATCATCCACTACAGCAAAGCAATAATCACGTTGCCCATGCTCACCGAGCACAGCACCGCCAGTAACGACCAGACCACGCCATACCGCCCGCTACCGCTGCTGGACTCCTTGCTGCTGTTGCTGCTGGTCTTTCCGCTCTCTCCGGTGCCCCCGGCCTCGCTGGTCTCGCTGGCCTTCGCCTCAGCCGTGGCTGTCATGACCACTCCCGTCTTGCAGTTGGGGTCGAACGCGGGGCACACTGTCACCGTGTACGTCGTCGTCACCGGGCGGACGCTGCTGCTGCTGCTGCTGCTGCTGCTGGCGCCGCCCCCGGCCGAGATGGTCTGCGTGGGTGTGCCAGGTGCCGCGCCGCAGTTGCCCCGGACTGACGGCACCGCATTCACGCCCTTGCCGACCGTCACAATGTCCGGGCTGCCGCAGTCGGCCGCCTGCGCAATGTGCACCGCCTCGTTGTCCCAGTCAAACACAAAGTACCCCGCCCGCAGCACCGTGTCGCCCAGAATCTGCTGCCCTTCTGTCAGCGCGATGCCCGCGTAGCATGTCAACGGGTCGCCGACGTTGATGATGAAGTCTTTGAATGGCACCCTGACAATCACCCCACCAAATCCAAAGTTTACCGACCCTGGCAAGTTCTGGCTCTGGCAGGGAATCTGAAAGTAGCCATCGCCGTCCGGCTGGGCATTCAGCGCACTGAGGATCGGCATCGCCACCTGCTCTTGCAGCCGCGAAATCGTCGTGCCCGAGTCGAGCATGACGTTGCTGTTGTCGCCCTGCAGCCGCCTGTTAGTTTCCGACGTGGACAGTGTGATGCCCACCGTGTCAAGGGACACGGCCAGTCGAGCCTCGCCTGCCAAGCCTTTGATGATGGGAACTTTTTGCAGCGTGCCCATAAACTTGCTGCGGTCTAGCCCGCCGTAGATGAGGGCCCCAGTCTTGACGTCTGAGTGCCGCAAATCCAGAGAAAATACCCGGCTGGCGATGACACCTTGCTCGGCCATGGTATTCAGCACCAGGCTGTACGGTTTCTCGCCGTTAAACCCTGCCTGCAGGTCGGGTGCCAGGCCCAGGATTCCTTGTGACTGCCGCTCACTCTCCTGCACCACGCCAAACGTCTGGTTCAATATGGACAACGAGCCAAATGCGAGCTTGTCACAATAGTATTCAATCATGACAGACGTCTGTGTTGCTCTATTTGTCGCGTCCCCAAACTTTATCTCCTCATTCCCGAATGGTCCGATTGCCGGTGTCCGTGACTGGCTGGGGTCGTATTGACCAAACTGGTCGCATTGTAGTTGCTCTTGCGCGCGGACTGTCGAGCAGTCTGGGTTCACCCATAATTCGCTCGAGCCCGTGTCGATGAGGACAGTGATATTTTGCGGTGGCGTTCCAATGCCAACTGGTGAGAACATATTGTTAGCCCTTCTGCTCCTTTGCGTTTATGTCTGACGTTAGGTTCGCCAGCTCGACACTCAATTGTATCCAACAAGAAGCGGCAAAGGGGTCGCCAACTGGACCTTGATTCGTCACGCAGACCTCAACATACTCTGTGCGGCATAGAAAAAGTCCTTATTTTCCAATGTCGTTTGGATGGCTTTCTGGGATCGCTTCTCGCTGTGTTGCGTGCGCGGTATTGTGCCCACTGGTACGGCGAGATAGCCAGGGTTGCTGTCAGCGCCAGTGACGCTCTGCGTTGTGCCTGCGACATATCGAGCCCCCAAGACGAGCCCGGCGGCCAGGCTGGCGCTGGACAAGCGCATGGTGATGCCTATACTCTGCAGATTCGAGGCATACGTGATCTTGTTAGGCCAGTTGTCTTATTTCCAGTTGCAGAAGCTTGTATGCAAGGCGTCGTGGTTTCGGAAGTTGGGTAGGTAGCTATCCTGTCAGCCTCCACGCCTATGAGGTATCAGTCTGAAGAGCAGTCGAGACGCCAGCACTCGACAATGTCCGTCTATCGTATCGTATGTACAAGAAGAAAAAGATAAAACAGTAAAGTATCGAATCCCCCTGAGCGACAACCCAGAGACGACCAGGCTACTTAACAACAGCACCTGGTGGCTCCGTCTTAAGTACAGTCTTTCTAGTGTCAGCATCAGGCTGAGTCGCATCAATGCATGTCTAAATGGCCGAGAGAAATAGTGTCGCAGTGGCGCCCCCAAAACTGAGTCTGTAACAGATGCTAGGCGGTGGGCAATAGAGGAGCCAGGGGTGTTTTAGCGTCTCGGCGGATCAGCAATGACTGAGTAGGATGGGTGCCATCGGTCTTGATGAATTGGCAATGATCAAAGTGATAAGAGGGGGTTTCTCTCTTGAAATATTGTGGTGGGTAGATGCGACGTTGTAGAGAATGCTGGCTGGCGTTTTTGGGCTGCCAGCCGTTTGTTACCCAATTTGTAGTTGCCAGCTGCCAGCTGCCGACGGGTCACTACCTACCTGAGGTACCTCGCTAGGTAGTACCTTGACTTTCTCCTGTTACATCAATTCCCTCTCGCAAAAAGTTATTATTCGTGTATCTGTCGTCTCCTTCATCTACCGCCATCGGCTTCTGCTCCTTCACTTTGACGACACTGCTGCAATGGATCCTTGTAGCTTGGCTTATACTACACTGTTCGAACGACATGCTCGTGCCCGTACAAACAAAGTTGGTGCAGCGAGCCCTTTCGGGTCTTGGCTTTTCTTTTTCAAGCCATCTGACACAAACGATGAGTCTTTCGAAACCTCCCTAGATACCACCACGTTCGAGGCTCCATCAAGCATCAACCATTAACCTTCACGGCCGTAGGTGCTATATTTGGCCACGGCGGGGGCGCTGATGAACGCAACCCACCTGCCAATGGTCCAGTTGCATCCATAACTACAGGGACGACTGCCTTGCCAAGTACTCCCCGCGGTAGCTAGTGGGTTGGCAAGTCAAGCGAATTCCAAATCTTGGCCGCATATGGGACAGTTTATTCTATCTGCAAAGTGCTGTGGTCTTGTCCGACAAAGGAAACGAAAAATAACGCTTGTCTTCGGGGCGAGCTGGAGAGATAAGTGACACCGAGATCTTGACCACAAACAAAAGGTGGTACGGACGAGGTTACAACGGTCAGCCACATTCGACCAGTTAGTTGCCTATTTGAGAAGGGCGGCCGCGAATCTCGCCGCCACAAAACCGTGCTATAAAGTGCCGGCGGAGCAGTCAGAAGAAAGAAGAAAGAACATGATGGTTGTGTGGCCAACTTCGGTTCTCCAAAAGTGTGCTTCATCCGTCGAGTGCGTGGACGCAGGCGCTTCGTGTGGATGGATGTCTCGTCTTCCACGTCAGCCACACGGGTAGGTATGTACAGTTCGGTGGCAATCGGCTGCAGAACGCCCTAGTGGGCGAGCGAGTCGATCAAGTTGAGTGTTTATAAATAGGAATGACAGGCAGATGGGCAGTGCATTGCTGCCAATTGTCTAGAGGAAGGGATAGAGGGGTATTTGGGCGGGACCGATTCCGCGTCGCAGAAGAAACGCTGTTTGGAGCCTCAGTTGTCGTGCTAGTGACTGGGAAAAGAAAACAAGGACGCCGTCCCTTCCCGCGGCTTCCTCATCCTATACAGCTTCCTATGCGCGGCCTGCAAGTGAGGATTTGTATCGAATTATCGAATTCCCTCACGACCACTGCTGCCAAGCCAAGCACTGCGCTGATGAGGCATGCTTCGCGCAAGCCACTTCTAGGTTGTCTGTAACCGTACCCCAGACAAGATTCATGCAATTGCCGACATCAGACAGTCCATCAAACCGGACGAGCACTACCCGACAACCCTTGAACACTACACATTTACGAACAGCGAGCGACAGGCCCAAATCGCCAAATAGAATGAAATGACTCGAGATTGACCCAGTATGTTACTCATGAAATTAAACTTCCACTCCCAAACTCATTAGTCGTGTGTTTAGATGAAGACCGTTTCACCAAATTTGTAGCCACCCATGGTTCTAGCCAAGGCCACAGGCGAAATGCTCCTCCATTGGATTTAACCGGGCTACTACTTGGACGTGAAACGGAACTGGTGGCGATGACTTTCCCAGCATCGGAATGGTGAATAGGGAGACTGATTGCAGAGACGAGTCTATCAATGTGCACTCTCCGGGTCGTCCACCCTGCCATGCTGATGCATCTAAGTACAGCAATATGCCGAAGGGCGCCCGTTTTCCCATGCCCTTTCGATATCGAAAAACAGCCCCAGGCGCAGTATGGATATGGAATACCAGATCTCACAGCATCCTCTGCAGGTCTGCATTCTCTCCTGCCATTGACTTATGCCTGGTAATGGGGGGAGAGTTGTACATGCTTGTTTCGCACATTTTCAAAGTCTGACAAGCAGTGCGTGTATCGTAGCACGCTGGAGCAATTGACATATTTACAAGGAGTCAAATACACCGGTTGCTTGACAATCGACAAACACCCTTACGGAGGTTAGACATCGCATCACCACATTGATCAATTATGGAAGAAATGACCTCACGCCAACACATTGCCGTGATTTGGTATGCAATTATGCCCCCCCCCAGCGTCCTTTGCTGATCATGCCGGACATTACAGTGCCGGCGTCATTGGCCTGTCCATCATCCTGCAGCTGGCCCTCCGCGGGTATCCTATAGGCCATGACAGTCCTCACGCGCGCGAGCTTCCCGGCGATTAGGACATTGACTATACCTCAACCCGCACCGATGCCCACTCTCGGCCCATCGCCGTCCAGGCACAGCGCAGGACACCATTGGAAACACCGAGACTATGAGGGGCTGCGGCGCCTCACGGCCGACCCCTGCGAGAACGAGGCCGGTGTAGCCTTTTTCCCGGCGTCAATAGAAGGGGAGCTTGCCGTGCTTACCGCCTAGCCGTAGCCTCGCCTGCTGAAACCGGAGAGAGGTGCCGACCAGAGGAGTGGCCGGCATTACTAAGGCCGGTCTTGCCTGCTCTGCCTACGTTAGCTCGCTAGTATATCCAGAAATGGCTTCAATACCGGGCAGAGTACGCCGGTGCCGTCTTTATAGGCACCAGGCTTACCGCTGCGCAAGAGGCGGCATTCGTAGGCGGACTACGCCTCGAGAAAGAAGTTGCTCAAAGTATCAAAATGTCGGAGAATGGCCTGTATTAAGACAGTCGTCCATATTTATCGCACTGTTACGGTGCCGGCGCCAGGGGTTTCAAAAGGGGATGAGCCACAGAATCTCCCGCTCCTGCGTTGTTGTGGACTAATGCCTCACTTGATAGGGCTGCACGGCATCATGGTAGAGGTGACTTGAGCATACATATCTACACTGAGCCAGTATGCGTTTTACGCACATACGAATAACCTCCCATGTCATACAATTCAATTTCCGAAAGAGTCGAGCGCTTATTCAATGATGACGCTCTTGAACCATGTCTTCATCTTCTTGGCGTTGTGGTCGGGCTTCTTGAAAATGTGCTCAAGGAGAACACCGTCGTGGAGCTCCTTGGGGGCCTCGTAGGTGAGCAAGTTCACGGCGGGCGCCTCGCGCTTGATTGTCTCAATCATGGCAAGGCTGTGGTCGCGCAGCACCTCTCGGCCGCCATACGTGATGTAGAGCTTGGGCGTAATCGCTTCAAAGCCTTGGAACCAGCCAAAGTCGGCCTCGAGGGGGCGCGACCAAGGGTCTGACTCAAACCTGACGGTAGCGTGCTTGTGAGGGTCAATCGACTCCGGTCCCAGCTTCTGGATGATAGCCGTGCTGACCATGTCATTATTACCAAAGGTGCGGAAGGACTCGGTGTCGTCGCTCTGGCCCAGCCAGGCAGACACGAGGAAGGCGCCGGCAAGGGGCTCCGACAGCTTGAGCTCGGTAACGGTTGGCTGCGGATGGAGGGCGTGGCCGAGGAACTGCATCGTCAGGTTCCCGCCGGCCGAGTCGCCGCCGACGACCACGTCGCGTGCCTGGAAGCCCTGCGCGCGGACCTCCTCGTAGGCGGCGACGGTCTGGCGCAGGGGGCCGGGCAGGACGCCGCGGGGCGCGAGCGTGTACTGCAAGAAGGCGACGGCCGTCTCGACGCCGGCCTCGACGCCCGACATGACGTAGGCGTTCCAGGCCCAGAGGAAGTGGCCGTCGGAGGCGGGCAGCACGTAGCCGCCGCCGTGGAGGAAGAGGACCACCTTTTTTGCCTTTTTGCGGTCGCCGAGCCAGAGAATGGCCGAGTCGTCGACACCCTTGTTGAGCTCCTGCACGTCGTAGACGACGCGGTTCTTGAAGTTGGGCGCGCTCCACCGCTTGGCCGCGTACTTGATGAACTTGGCGTACTCTTGGCGCGTCGTCGGCTGCAGCTTCTGAATCTCCTTGCCCGTCAGGATGCCAAAGGTGGTGCGCACGACGGCGGCCAGCAGCGACGGGCGCAGCTTCATGCCGTGCACGACGGACAGCACGAGCATGCGCAGGATGTTGAGGGCGAGGCTCACGGGGACTGCAGGTTCGCCACGGCGGCCCCTTGTTAGCCGGCGGTGGGTGGGCAGCAAGCGAGAGCAAACGTACAGATGGTGAGGAGCTTGAGAATCATCTTGAGGCGCTCGCCGACGCTCATGTCCGGCTTGCTCGGGAAGCCAGCCTACATTGCAATGTCAGCCTCGGCTTCTTTGCGACGCCGTTTCAACATGTCCATCTGCTCGTCGCGGAACAAGGCGACGGTTTTTTTTTTGCCTTTTTTTTTCTGAAAAGAAAACCTGGCTCTTTTGCAGCTTCCAGTTGAGCACAGTCGCACGCGCCCGACTCGGGCGGTCTTTGCTCCGAAAGATGTGTACGCATCAGCTTACCATGGTGAACGGATTTCGTCCGGGGTTTATCGTATCGGTTTCGGGTTGGTGCGGTCGCACAAGCTTCAGCCGAGGTTGTCCGTAACAGGAAGGGAGCAGAGACGCTAACAGAGTCGCTTCGCAATGTCTTTCGCACGCTGAGTAAGAAGGCGATAATCAGGGCAAGAGAGCCAGGGAGAAGAATGAGATATGGTGAAGAAGACGTGCGAGGAAAAGGCCAAGTCAGGCTCTATATTCAAACGCCCTGGCAATTGTAAATGACCCGATTGAGTTGGCTTGCGCACGGAAGACGGGGTAATCTTCTGGAGTAGCCAGTAGCCGAGGTTCTTTGCTTGAATCGGCACTCCGTTCCAGAGCTTGGCGCTCGAGTCCACAGCAATAAGGCAGCTAGCCTGCATCTATCGCGTGCTAGCTAACCTCATAGAGTAACACTTCAGTTCGCCGGCCAGAGATGGCCCCATCGCGCTGGAGAATCATCGTGTGGATCAGTGATGAACAATGGTTGAACTGATTGGTGCCTGTCTAGTTGTCAAGCAGTTGGCTCTGCCCAGAGGGTTTGCGAGACAACCATACGGCGCGAGGAATAGATATAGCGGATCGGTTTGTGGCAAATGAGTTCTCTCACCAGTGGAGCTTGGATCGGAAAACAGTCTCTTGCGCTGTCGACACATGTGAGAAGAGGTACGAGGTGAGACTGAGCGCCAACTCCGACGGGTTCTCAGCGAATTCCGCACCTACATCAAGTAAGACACATTGAGAGGGAATACCTTGAGCTGATCTTTCATCAGCCGCCCCAGCTCGCGAGCGGACTTGGGGCAAACTCGAAAGAATTGAGCCACAAAACGGAAACGACAGTGACATTAAAACGCAAGGGCCTACCTATATTACAGAGGCGCCCATAATACAAGATGACGACGCGTGGGTACTTTTGTGGCAGGAGGAATCAAAGTGTTTAAAAAGCCAGCATTTCGTCGTGAATTTGTTGTTTCCAAGACGCGACTGATTCTATCCTACCCAACAAGCTCCCGTCTCTATCTGATTGAAACGCGACAGCAGCTGCCATGTTCACCAACCGCGAGGGCCTCAACATCGACGGCGTCGTCAGCACCCTGAGCCGCGTCGTGAACCACCGCACGACCCTGCCCCTCGCCCTCGGCCTGTCGCTGGAGCCTCTGCTCGCGCGCTGGGCGCCGGCCCTTCTGCGCGCCCTCTCCCAAAACGAGACGGCGGCCGGGCTGCTGCGCTTCGCGGCCGGGCACGCGGGCCTGCGGCGGCCGGCGTGGATCGCGGCGGTGCTCACGTCGGCGTGGGCGCTGAGCGGCTGGCTCACGCACAAGAGCACCAACAACTGGGTCGAGGACCCGACGTGGGACTTTGACAGCGAGATTGTGCTCGTGACGGGCGGCAGCAGCGGCATCGGCGCCGGCGTCGCGCGCGAGTTCCTGCGCCGCAACCCGCGCACCGCCGTCGTCGTCGTCGACATCGCCGCCGCGCTCACGTGGGAGGTGCCCGCGGCGGCGGACGGCGCGCGCGTGCACTTTTACCAGTGCGACGTGGCGGACGCCGCCGCCGTACGGGCCATGGCGGACCGCGTCCGCGACGAGGTCGGCCACCCGACGGTGCTCTTCAACAATGCGGGCGTCGCGCGCGGGTCGCCGATTCTGACGGCGCCGCCCGAGGACTTTGAGCTCGTCGTCAGGACGAACCTGCTCGCGCAGTACTACGTCACGCAGCAGTTCCTGGGAGACATGGTGCGCCGCGACCACGGACACATTGTGTACTCGGGATCGCTGAGCTCGGTGATTGCCGGCCCGAGCATCGGTCCTTATTCCTCCACCAAGGCAGGTCTTTCCGCCATGCACGACGTAAGCAATATGTTTTCTTTTTTTCCTTTGGCTTTTTTTTCCCCCGGCTTATTGATGCGTCTTGACAGGCTCTCCAACTGGAACTCAAGTTCATGTACGACGCCCCTCGCGTCCGCCAGACGCTCGGCATCTTTGGCTTCATCCGCACGCCCATGGTAGGCGCAGCGACCAAGGGCGGCAGCTTTGCCGTTCCGTTCCTCGAGGTCGAAACGGTGGCCGAGGCCATTGTCGACTCCGTCTACAGCACATACTCGAGCACAATCTACTTGCCCGGTGCCGCCGGCTTCAGTGCAGGCTTGGTAAGTCACTCGCAGAAGAGAACAAGAAAAAATGACAACGGGCTACATGTTCTCGTCTTTTACCATTTGCACCGAGTACACTACTAACTTTTGCTTCAGCGAGGTGCGCCTACGTGGATGTTGACAAACTTGCGCTTTGGCTTTGGAGCAGGCTTGGCCAAACTACGCATGCCAGCATTTGGAGAGCAAATCCGTAAGATTACACAGAGGTAGAGTTGAAGCTGTGTTATGAGTGAGATGGTATTCTTCAGCAGCCTTTTTATTGTACTTGAATAATAGCAGGCTTGTTTCATTTGCTCTCCCTAACCAGCACACTCAATCCGTCCTTTATTCGACTACAACCTCTGATCCATTTTCTCACCCCGGTTGTTCGCCCATCTACAGTGGCATACGTCCATCGTACGAAATGACCTGTCCCGCATCCCCATCCCGCTCGCCCTCGACCACGGCCCGCATCACCCGGCCTCCCTTGCGCGGGTGCGGCAAGTTGAGCGCCGCGACCAGCTCCGGGTTGCCGCCGAGGTTGGTGGCGAGCATGCCCGGCCCGACGGCCCAGACCCTGACGCCGTCCGCGCGCAGCTTGTGGTTCCAGTCCAGCATGAGCATGTTGAGCGCCGTCTTGCTGCAGCGGTAGCCAATCGTCTCGAAGCCGACGGGCGGCTTGGGCCAGCCGGCGGGCTGCGGCGGCGTGGGGAAGTAGCTCTTGGCGGCCTCGGTGATTTGCGACAGGCCGGCGAGGAAGAGCAGGCGCGGGTCGGCGGAGCGTAGCAGCAGCGGCATAAAGGTGTGCGTGGCAATGGTGGTGCCGGTCACGTTGACGTCGTAGGCCCGGTTGAAGCAGTCGCGGAGGGACACCTCCCCGGCGCTGTACTGGATGTCAAAGGTGGCGCCTTGTGAGAAAGAAGAAGAAGACGGTTAGAGTGTTGCGTGGCGTGAAGAGGGGGGGATGAGGTAGATGCGTACCGGCATTGTTGATGAGGGCGTCAATTCTTTGATTGGTTGACTGGACAGTAGCAAACGCAGCGTTGATGGACTCGTCGCTGGTGAGGTCCATTTGCACAACCTGGAGGGTATTGGACGAGGAGGGCACCTCGCTCTTGATCTTTTCCATGGCCTTTGTGCCATTTTCCAGAGATCGGCTGGTCATGATGATGTGGTATGATTTGGGTGCCTCGTAGAAGGACTTGACAATCTCGTAGCCGATGCCGCTGTTGGCACCAGTGACCAGAACGACAGTAGGGGAAGACATGTTGGTTATAGTATGCTTTTTGATGGGAAGGAGAAGAGTAGTTGACAGAACTTGTTTGATAGTTGTTATGATTGATTGTCCATTTTATGGAAAGGGAGCAAAGGGCTTATATAGGTATTTTCGTAGTGATGAACAAGATATTTGGACAAGATCAATTGGGGCATTTACACCAGAATTCTATCCACTTTTGGTAGTCGGTCGGTGACGTTTAGCACCAATGTGCAGCGAACGATTGAAATTCGCACGCACCCTGTGCGAATACCGGAGTTAAGTGGATGCTCCGGGCGAGATGGCGGACCAGATCCGGAGACAGAGCCTTGAGATCCGACAAGACGTTGCCGCCCATCCGTTTCAACGTCATCGTGTTGTCGATCGAGCTTCGAGGAGTTTATTTGAGTGTACTCGGACTCTTGCTCGTCACTTGTCCAGACTCGCACACTGTGTGAACAATTGGGCACCTGTTGGTACTATGGTTGGTAGTACTATGCGCCTGACCATTTGGGCAGCCAGACATAACCAGCCAATTGTTCCTATGGATGCTGCTTGGCCATTTTCCTAAGGGTTTTATTAGTTAGCATTCTGTGCTAGAAAGAGTTGCTGCCCGTCAGTGTAGCGGCCTTGTCGGACCAGCCCTACCATTGCTAATAAGCGACGCACAATAGGTACCTGGTACATGACCACTGTAGGATTCCCTGTAATAGTCCCTCGGCGCAGGTGATGCAACTATTAAATTCTGAATAAATAACGATTCATTCCCCTTGGTCGCGTTTGGCTGCATCTCATTTCAAACGAGTCATTTAATTCTCAATATGACTAAACAGCAAGTTCTCAGGGCAAAGGAGCATGAAGTTTGCCCACCTCCTGATGACAGCACTGACTAGTATTATTGCTATTATTGTCCCGCGCAGCATCTCATATCAGAGATAGTTATAGTAATGTATCCATCCAGCAAATGCAGCTGACTCCCCGCGCTTCCACTTTGGCCCCAGTGCCCGCCATCTGAAAATGCCCCATACACTAATTTGTATAACTTAGGGCAATTTAGTTAGTGCTCCGATCGGTCAAAAGTTGGTGCGCTAGCTGTCTCGTCCCTAGTATTACCTATCTAGTTCCTGCAACGACCTGGCTCTGTCTTCCTTCGCGTCCACCGGACTTGTCTCCTTGAGCTGTGAATGGCCTTGATCAAGGTGTGTCCTTGTCCATGTAAAAGCCCAATGTACATCTGTAAAATAAAGTCACTCAAAGGCCACAACGGGTGATTGCTCCGCGACCTCCCCCCCTTCCGCCGGGGCGAGCTGAACCTCCAAGTGCCCCAGCACATGCCAGCATCTTTTCACTCCGGCTAACAAGTCACTCCTGCCCTACCGTAGTAGCCGTCTTAAAGTGAATGCACGGCGTTTCCGCGGTGAATAAAGCGCGTCTTATCCGACCCCAAATGTAACCGGCCATGACTTCGACTGGCCGCATCATCCCGTCGCCGTCGCCGTCGCACTAATAAAGGAAGAGGCGGGGGCCTCGGCTTTCCCCAGCTTTTACGGGTAGCTCGCTTCCAAGTTCCTAGTAATAACGGCTGTATGCCGGGTTCCTCCCTTCCTTTAACCTCTCTGTTACCCCTAAAAGTTGCCGGCTGCAGCCTCAGCTCAACCGCGGCGCCCACGACAACAAAACAAACCATCACAACATGGCGACTGAAAAGAGCAACGCTACCTACAGCCAGTTTGCTTGCATCGGCACTGGTTTCTCCGGTATCGGTTTGGGCGCGACACTCAAGCGATGGTACAACATTACTGACGTGGTGCTCTTTGAGCGCGAGAGCAAGCTGGGTGGCACTTGGCACATTAACCAGTATCCCGGTAAGCGCTGTCATGGACAATATTGGTGGAACAGTACTTACACCTTTTCCTTCTCCCGACAGGATGCGCCTGTGATGTGCCGTCGCCCTTGTATAGCTTCTCCTTTGCCCCCAACGGCGACTGGAAGCAGCTCTTCAACGCGCAGGCCGATATCTTCGACTACCTAACCAAGGTTGCTGAGGAATATGATCTTCTCTCCAAGATGCGGTTCAACGCCACTGTCGAGCGCTGTGAGTGGAACGAGGCTCGAGCCCGGTGGCGCATGGAGATTCGCGACGAGACAACCGGCACAGTCTCGTACCACGAATGCAAGTTCCTCTTTAGCGGTGTCGGACAGTTGATCCAGCCGCGCGTGCCTAATTTCCCGGGCATGGACACCTTCAAGGGCGACATGTTCCATGCCGCCCGCTGGAAGCACGACGTGTCTCTCAAGGACAAGAATGTCATCGTCGTCGGCAACGGCTGCACGGCGGACCAGATCGTCCCCGCCATCGTCAAGGAGACCAAGTCGCTGACGCAGATTGTGCGCTCTAAGCACTGGATCGTCAAGCCGCCGCTGATGCCCAACCCGCGACTGATGACCTTTTTGTTCAGGAGGGTGCCGGGCATGCTCAACTTTATACGCCTGACCATCTGGCTCGCCCTCGAAAACTCGTGGCGCGCCTTCTACTTGACAAAGACGGCCGCGCGCCTGCGCAAATCTAGCGAGGCGACCGCGCGCGCCTACATGAAGGAGCTCGCCCCGGCAAAGTACCACGACATGCTGATCCCCGACTTCCCCATCGGCTGCAAGCGTCGCATCTTCAATCCCGGCTACCTCGAGTGCCTCCACGAGGACAACCTCACGCTGACGGACAAGGCCATTCTCGAAGTTGTGCCAGAGGGCGTGCGCACACAGGACGGCATCATCGAGGCAGACGTCATTGCCCTCGCGACGGGGTACACCACAAACAGCTTCTTGCCCCGTATCGAGCTCGTAGGCAGAAACGGTGAGACGGCCGAGGAGCACTGGGAAAAGACCAACGGTGCTGCAGCGTACAATGCTACTCTGCTGAGCGGCTTTCCCAACTTTTTCATGATTCTAGGCAAGTTTTCGCCCGCTGCTTGCAGAAAGGAAATAAGAAGCTAACTCGCAGCGCAGGCCCAAATACCGTCACTGGTCATACCTCGACCGTCTTTGCGATTGAAAACTCAATCAACTATGCACTACGCATTCTCAAGCCCGTCCTGGACGGCGAGACCGTCTCGGTCGACTGCCTCCAGGAAGCAGAGGACCGATGGGATCAGACCATCCAGGAGGGTCTGACAAAGACCGTCTGGGCTGACGGCATCTGCAACAACTGGTATTCTCGCAATGCCAAGGGGGAGCAGGCTCGCAACTCGTCGACATATCCCTTTATGCAGGGCCACTTTTGGTACAAGTGCTTCTTCCCGGTCTACGAGGACCTGAAATATACCGCAAGTCCTTTTCCTTCGCTGAAATCCCACCCATCGAAAGTGCTAACCAGCTTCATAGCCTACGCTTGACCGCCGGACAAAGAGGGTTGGCCGCTACATCAAGATTGCAGTCTTGGCATTTGCCCTCTTCGCCTCTGTCAAGGCAGCGCGCGCCGTCAGGGAAGAGGGCTTCAAGAATATTTTTCAAGGTTACGCTATTCAAGCCTTTTTGAAATTTCACATGCTTCGCATGCGCGTCCAGCAAGCCATCAGGGCCAAATAGAAATAAACACTGGCCAGTGGAACTTGCAGTCGCTCGTGGGGGATAAGGCAAGACCGTAAATCACGTCATTTCGTATAGCAGATTGTAATCGAAGGACTCCTGAACAGTAAATTGACCACCGTCTAGTACAATATGTTTGTTTTACAGTTGTTGGCTTTGGTGTACAGTAGAGTAAAATACATGGCAACCAGGGCTTTTCTTGGTCGTCTTCTACGACGACTTGCTTGTGCCCGAGACGAGCAGGACAACGCTGCCAAGCTGGCGACGAACATCCTCCCTATTCACATCGTGGGTATCTTCCACCTCGCCCCAATTGGACGTCTGCCAGTCAACCTCCAAACTCGTCGCGCGAGCTGCCTCCTCGGCGCCAAACCTCGTCTCGCGCGTCGCCGCGTCGCGCAGACCAGCAGGGCCATCGCTCCACTCGGCAATGAAGCGGGCGGCGGTGACGAGGCTCTTGCCCGCGAGCACGGCGCGCTCCAGACCGGCAAGCTCCCAGGCCGATAGGCCCAGGACCCAACCCTGGACGACCTCGCGCACGCCCTCGTCCTGGCTGGCGGGGAAGATGGAGTGGCCGTCGAGAACGGGCTTTATGGTGATGCCGGGCCAGACATGCGTCGTCAGGAAGCCGACCGTGTCCTCGGCGGCGCGCTTCTGGACGTCGCGGAGGGACTCGCCGGCGTCGTTGAGCAGGTCCCGCGCCCCGGCGGGCGGCGCCCAGCACAGCAGGGAGTCGGTGTCGAGGTAGCGCAGCACCGAGTTGGCAATAGCAGTGCGCGTCGCGGCGGCGACGCCGGTTGTGGCAGCGGCGGCGTCTTCGGCGGCAATGTCGAGGGCGCGGCAGACGAGGCTCGTCAGCGGGATGAGGTGCTGCTGCGTGGCCTGCTGCGCCGACGTGAGCAGGTCCCACTCGATGGCGAGCGCCGCCGCGAGCGTCGGCTTGCTGAGCGGCACGCGGACAATCTCCTTGGTGTTGGGGTGGCGCAGCGGGCGCGCGTCGAGGAGCACCTGCAGCGCGCCGTTGACCTCGTCGACGCGGACGTCCCTCCAGAAGCGGCGCTTGATGGGCGAGGCTGACGAGGAGGAAGAGGACTTCTTCATGTCCTTGGAGCTGCGGATTTCCTGGGCCGTCCTGAGCATCTCGGCCTGCCGCCGCCGGCGCTCCACGCGCTCGTCGTTGAGGGTGCGCTCGACTGGCGCTTCGGGGGGCGGCCCGGTGCCAACGACGGGGGCGACGTTGGCGGCTTTGATGGCGGAGACATGGATGCTGCGGAAGGGTCGAGCGATACCATTGGCCATACGGGGCGCCAGCCGCAGCGGTATTCGAATTGTTGACTGCATGGTTGCGGTGGGTGTGATGTAGGTAGGATGTAGATGGCTTGTTGGTGAGGGCTGGAAATTTTGGAATAGTGTGGATGTGGCAGTGTGCGGTAAGGGGCTACACGTGTGGCCAATTCACCCTCGCAGGGAAATTAAAAAGAAACCTTACTATGCCACTCGGATCGGAGAGTTTTGGAAGATTTTACAGGCTATTTTATTTCTTCTTCGTACCCAAGTTGCAGGTCGATCGTTTGCCTCTACATTTGTCTGCTCCAACCAGTAACAACATCAGTCACAAAGCAACATCATCCGCAACCCCTTTCATCGCCGATACCAAATCGGTCAGTACTACATCAGTAAATAGAGATTCTTCCCGTGAAGTAACGTATATATTTTACGAAATACACATAATTTGTTTTACCAACTGTACAGACAAATTAGTAAAAAGTCACGTGATTCGTCCCACACCCTCCCCGTCGAAGTGTCAACGTGGAGATTCCCCTGGCCAGCGGGCCAAACTGACCACGACAACCTGCAACCAAAACCCCCAACCAGTTGCCCATCATGAGCTACGGCAAAAAGGACGAAGATGCCGACCTGGGCCTGGTCAAGGTAGATCGCACTCAGGTCTTCCAAGAAGGTTCGTCTGCGCCCAATGCCTGCCTGCGCCAGCTGCTCGCCGCACCCCGCCATTCCATGCTAACAAGCTGGCCCGAACAGCTCGACTCTTCAACAGCTCCCCGATCCAGCCGCGACGATGCCGAATTCTCTTGACCAAGATTTCCCTCCTGCTCTATACGGGCGAAAAGTTCCCGACGAATGAAGCCACCACCCTGTTCTTTGGCATCTCGAAGCTCTTCCAGAACAAGGATGCCAGTCTCCGCCAGATGGTGCACCTTGTTATCAAGGAGCTCGCCAACTCGGCCGAGGACATCATCATGGTTACGAGTACGATTATGAAGGATACCGGTGGTGGCAGCGACGCCATCTACCGCCCCAATGCCATCAGAGCCCTTTGCCGCATTATTGACGTCAGTTCCCTTGCTGTCTGACGATTGCTAGTTGCGCTAATCCCTCCCTAGGCTACCACTGTTCAATCGATCGAACGTGTTATGAAGACTGCTATTGTCGACAAGAACTCGTCCGTCTCATCCGCCGCCCTCGTTTCCTCTTACCACCTTCTCCCCATCGCCAAGGATGTCGTCCGCCGTTGGCAGAGCGAGACCCAGGAGGCCGCCGCCAGCTCCAAGTCGGGTGGTGGTTTCTCCCTTGGCTTCTCGTCCAGCAACCAATTGCCCGCGAACAACTCGAGCATGACGCAGTACCACGCCATAGGCCTGCTCTACCAGATGCGCATGCACGACCGCATGGCTCTGGTTAAGATGGTCCAGCAATTTGGTTCCCCTGGTGCCGTCAAGAGCGCCCCCGCCACCGTCATGCTGGTCAGACTCGCCGCCCAGCTCGCCGAGGAAGACGTCTCTCTCCGCAAACCCATGTCACAATTGCTCGTTGGCTGGTTGCGCCACAAGTCGGAAATGGTCAACTTCGAGGCTGCCAAGGCCATCTGCGACCTCCGCGACGTTACCGACGACGAGATTAACCAAGCCGTCCATGTCCTGCAGATGTTCCTCACCTCGCCGCGCGCCGTCACCAAGTTTGCCGCCCTCCGCATCCTCCACAACTTTGCCTCGTTCACGCCCACCGCCGTCGCCCCTTGCAACCAAGATATTGAGCTTCTCATCTCCAACTCGAACCGCTCCATTGCCACGTTTGCTATTACGACGCTTCTCAAAACTGGTAACGAGGCTAGTGTCGACCGTCTGATGAAGCAGATTGCCAGCTTCATGTCTGAGATCACCGACGAGTTCAAGATTACCATTGTCGAGGCCATCCGCACACTGTGCCTCAAGTTCCCCAACAAGCAGGCTGGCATGCTGACATTCCTCAGTGGCATCTTGCGCGACGAGGGCGGCTTCGAGTTCAAGAAGGCTGTTATTGAGAGCATGTTTGACCTCATCAAGTTTGTTCCCGACTCCAAGGACGAGGCGCTGGCACACCTGTGCGAGTTTATTGAGGACTGCGAGTTCACCAAGCTTGCGGTGCGCATCCTGCACCTCATTGGTCTTGAGGGACCCAAGACCAGCAACCCTACCAAATATATTCGCTACATCTACAACCGCGTCGTCTTGGAGAACGCCATTGTGCGTGCGGCTGCCGTGACGGCGCTGGCCAAGTTTGGCGTTGGACAGACTGATGCCGACGTCAAGAGCAGTGTCAAGGTTCTGCTTGCTCGCTGCCTCGACGACGTCGACGACGAAGTACGCGACCGCGCTGCGCTCAACCTTAAACTTATGAGTGAGCAGGATGACCAGATGGCGAGCAACTTTGTCAAGAACGAGAGCATGTTTGCGCTTCCGTACTTTGAGCACCAGCTGGTCATGTACGTGACATCGGAAGACAAGAGCAACTTTGAGAACCCCTTTGATATTTCCAAGATTCCGGTCGTCACACGAGAGCAGGCGGATGCTGAAGACAGAACCAAGAAGCTCACGGCTACGACACCGACAATCAAGGCGCCGAAGGCCGGCCCGACCAAGGCCCCCGCATCTGGTGCCGAAGCTGCCGCGGCCGCTTCTGCCCAGGCGCAAAAATACACGGAGGAGTTTATGACCATCCCTGACATGGCCGAGTTTGGCAGTGTGCTCAAGTCATCGCCTGTCATTGAGCTCACCGAGGCAGAAACTGAGTACGTTGTGTCTCTGGTCAAGCATGTTTTCAAGGAGCACATTGTTCTGCAATTCGACGTAAAGAACACCTTGCCCGATACCGTGCTGGAGAACGTGTCAGTGGTAGCGTCGCCTTCTGAAGAGGACGAGCTAGAAGAGGTATTCATCCTACAATCCGACAAACTAGCGACGGATGAACCTGGCAAGGTCTATGTAGCGTTCAAGAAGGTGAATGGCGAAAAGTCTCTACCAGTCTCGTCATTTACGAATGTTCTCCGATTTACCAGCAAGGAGATTGACCCATCAACGGGCGAGCCAGAGGAGAGTGGCTATGACGACGAGTACGAGGTGTCAGAGTTTGAGCTCACGGGCAGCGACTATATCATCCCTACGTTTGCAGGCAACTTCGATGACTTGTGGGAGCAGGTTGGATCGGCTGGCGAGGAGGCCGAGGAGACGCTGCAGCTGAGCAGCATGAAGAGCATTGCGGGTGAGTTTTTGGACTGCTACGACAAGTATGGCAATGGGATGCTAACACGAGTGGACAGATGCTACGGAGCAGCTCACACAGGCGCTGTCGCTGCAGCCGCTAGACGGGACAGATGTTCCTGTGAACCAGAGCACGCATACGCTGAAGCTGCTGGGCAAGACGGTGACCGGCGGGCGTGTGGTGGCGACGGTGCGGATGGCGTTTTCTACCAAGTCGGGGGTGACGACGAAGATTACGGTGCGCAGCGAGGAGGAGGATGTGGCGGCACTGGTGATTGCATCTGTAGCTTAAAAATGAAGACGTTGCACAGGGCAGGCGTTGCGGGTAATAGTGTGATGGTAGATAGAGTCATGATATACAATGCCAAGGGCACATTACGAGAAAAACTCGCGTATGGCGATGTACAGTACTGGTGAGATGAGGGTGTATGTTTGATACATGTGTCAGTCTGAGATGAACGCAGAGGGGTTATGAGCTGTCGTAAGCCACAGGACAGACCGTCTGGGTAGGATGTAAGCCAAAGTAACAGCTTGACAAGGTAGTAAAGTGGCTTGAAGAGGAGTTATGGATTCCTAGTTACGAGGGGCGATGGAAATGGGCGTCAGACAAACGCATGAATATGTTTTGCCTTGTCCCAACAGAATTCGAGACGAAGGTTTCGCCGTGGTTGAGTCAAATGACGTCGATCATGTGCGCTGGTCAGGACGTGACGTGCAACTGGTTTTGAGTTGCTGGTACGGAGCGCAATACAGCGCATAAAAAACGGTAGAAAGCGGTTCTACTAACTACTGACTGTTGCACGTGAAATGGACAAATGATGTGCTTTTTGGATTCTATTATCCTTTGCCCGGTGGTGAGGCGATTGTTCGTCGTATCCTCGTACAGGGTACTTGATACTGTCTGCATGTACTGGCTGGTAAGCAGGCGGCCCGTGGCCGGGCATGCCGGGTTACAAGCGCCAGATGGAAGGAGGGGCATGGCTTGAAGAGAGAAACGAACATGGACTTGCTAGGTAGTTATTCAGTTACCGTGTACTCCGTGAAGAATAGGATTTCGTCGCAGGACACATAAAAGCAGTGCAGAAGGACGACGCTAAAGCAAGCCACGGGCCTTGTTTGGCCAGTATTGCCTTTTGCGTGGATTCCTTCCGTCGCTAGTATGAAATAATATGGGGGAACCCGATAGAACCCCGGCTGCATGCATTCCCCTCTTGGGTGCAAAATCGCCGAGGCATATGCAGGTGAGGATGGGGATTTGGCATATGCTTTGCGGGGGATGGCGCGGAGGGTGGGAGAGGTGTTGGATGTATTGAAAAGTAGGACGCGGGGAAACGTGTGAACTGGGATTTCGAGTCCAATACTGATCCTTCAGGTGCCGAGCACGTTGTTTGAGTAAATGAATTATTACAGCTGGAGAATAGTTGTTCAAGGTTTGGTTCAGACTGGTTTCATGCACTGGAGACGACGACAGAGGCCACTTACACAAGCGCTAGCGAAAGAAGATCAAAGCACTGCTACAGGCCTGTTTATGTATTGGATTAGCGCTACATCACCCATCACCCAACCCACTGCGCGGGGAGTCGCAGGCAGCAAAAGCAGGAAGCAGGTGGGCGGGTAAGGCAGTACAGGGGCCATTTTAGTGGCTGGGCGCATTGGGTCAGAAACTTTGCATTTATTATACTCTAGGTCAAACCAGTAGTAGATCAAGGTTGCAGCAGGCCTCGGCTGTATGCTTCTGTTGCTTGTGGTTGCTGTAAGTAAGAGGACGCGGAGCAACCTCGTCTGCCGTGCAGTGGTGGTGGGAGAGGGTGGTACCGCAGGACGACAACTAGACACTCGAAAAAGACCCTAAAAAAGAATTAAAAAATTCGGGGGAGTCTGTGTGCTGAACAGTGAATTATAAAATTTTATTCAGGTATTCTTCTTCTTGATCTGGCCAACTTCTGCCACATGTCAATTCGGTAGGCTATGCATTTTGCTGCAGGCGCTGAATCGTTGCGTGGCTTGGACCAATCAATCAAGCCCCTGCCTGCTGGTGGCCGCCGGTACATCCGATCCTGCCTAATCCTCGGTGCTTAGCAGGTACTTCTGTCCTTCTCCTAACATGCCTTGCTTACCCCGGCACACTAAAAACACCACGATTCATCCTCTCCTCGCTCTCTCCTCCCTCAACCGTTTGCCGCCCACACCCCCCGGTCCCAACACAAGGCTCCTCGGGCTCGTCGCTCTTTGAAATCTATCCGATTCCTTTCCTTCCCCTCCTTCGTCTTTTAGACCATCCTTTTTGATTTGCATTTCCACTTTTGATTCCCCTTCCCCAGGTTTTTTCTTCTTGTTCCTCTGCTTAATCTCTTTTGTCAACGGGGTCTGGCCGATACCAAAACAAACGTACCCGTCACCACTTGCTATCCCCCTTTTGCGAAACATCACCACCACTCGACGACAGACCTCAAAACGGCCAGAAAATTTATTAATACCCGATTCATCCTCTACTCGATCTGCAGAGGGCCCAATAGCTCCGCTCTGAAGCTCTTCCGATTCGTACAGCGACCGAGGCCGTTCGCTGCCGAACACACGCCGCATCTCCTACTCGACCTCGACCTCCTCCCTCTCCAACTAGCTCGCGCGCCTCGCGACAACCACATACACATATACACACAAGATGAATGCCATCGAGAGCAGGCTGCGGCCCAAGCACCAGGTCCTCATCCTCAAGTGCTACCCCCGAACCACAAAAGGCGCTGTCGACGTTAAGCCCAACTCGAGCGAGCTCAGCTACCTGCTCTTCTACGCCACCAGCCGACGCTCCAAGATTCAAAAAATCGGCGCCTTTCTCGAGAAGAAGACGGCCAGTGACGTCTGGCGCATGCGCATTGGGTACGTCCTCTAATTCCACCCCGCGTTCCCGCCCTCATCACCTCCATCATACCATCTCGAACCCTGGTCCATGCTAACGTGCCTAGCAATGTGCAAGTCACCCTTGCCATCCTCGCCGCCCTCGTCGAAAAGTCCCCGAAGGAGGCCACTCTCATCGCTTCTACCGTTCTCAAAATCCTCGACCTCATCCTCCGCTCCGACGACATCACCATGATTGAATCCTCCATCCCCACCTTCGAGGCCTTTTGCGAAAACCACGACCCCAGCTCCCTTTTTGGCGACAAGGACTACCTCACCCACTACGAAGCCGTCATTCGCGCCTACGCCCAGCTCGCCTCAAACAAGTATCACACCGACAAGCCCGCGACCACCCGCTCCGTCCAGATCCGTTGGCGCAATGCCGGCCTTAGCGCCATCAAGTGCGTCTCCGCCGCCGACGCCCTCTCCTCCCTCTCCGGTCGCCAGATCAACGTCATCGTGCCCGTTATCCTCGACAACCTCTGGTCCGACAATGACAACTTCCTCGATGTCGTTTACGATCGCCACCAGCTCGAGGAGAAGCAGGGCGCCGACAAGACGGTCCGTCGCAGGACGAGCGTCGCCACCGTCCGCACCAACGAGGAGCCCGCCGACGCCAACCCCCTCGCCATCTCGGGCACCGCCGCCGACGTTGACAACATTGCCGAGGAGGAGACAGGTGTCCTGGCACTACAGTGCCTCCAAAGCATCTTTGTCGCCCCCAATAGGTCCCAGATTCACTCTGCCACCACAGCTCTGCTGCGATTCATTACCCAACGAGCCGTTGCTGGTGACAGGGTCATTGCCTCTGACTTCGCTACCAACGCCGACTCAGGCCCTGCCATCCAAATCTTCAACATCATCTCACGCTGGGCCCCCGTTCAGGATCGCTACATTATTTTGCTTGTCGTCCTCGACACCATGGTTCGTGGCCCCGTCAAAGAGGATACTCTTGAGCCGCAGATTGTATATACCGCCATCATAGGCGCCATGCTGCGCTCCGACCTCAACTTGATTGGTCTTAGCGTCATGGATGTGCTTCACGGTCTCATCCGCCAGATGCGTAAGCTCTTCCAGCTGCGCAGTGGCAGTAACCGATCCGGCAGCAACCGATCCGGCAGCGGCAGCGACGACCAACTCGAAAACCTCCACCCCTCTCGCGACTCCCTGCGTGCCAGCCTTCTCCATCGCCTTGAGTCTTGCATCGGAGATTTGGCCCACCACATATACTACGCCGATCAAGTCTGGGACATGATCACCGCCATTCTCGCCCGCCTGAAGCCTACCAACGCCGGCAGTTCCGCTTCGCTGCCGCCCGTAGACAGGCCCAACGCCGTTGAGAATGGCTACGCTGAGGCCGTTACGCCCGACCCTGCCTCTGGCGAAACCACGCAAAACTCGCAGAACGACCAATACCTTTCCTACACGTCGGGTCGCGCTTCAGCCCTGCGCGCCATCAAGGCTATTCTGCTCGTCGCTAACCCGCAGAAAAAGGTGACAGGCAACATGAATCTCTCGCGAAGCCGGGTGCCCATCCAGGTCTGGGAGGAGACGCAGTGGCTTCTGCAGGATCCCAATGGCAGCGTTCGAAAGGCCTACGTCGACGCTCTTCTCATATGGCTGGATAGGGAGACCGTCTCGCAGGATTGCAACGCCGACGACGACTTTAAAAGCCCCTCGTCGCCTTCAAGAAACCATGATATACTCTCCTCGCGCCGCGCCGCCTCCGGCAATGCCCAGCGCGAGAAGGCGCTCAAGAACCACCACGTCTCCCACTTTTTGCCCATGCTGCACCTCGCCGTCTACGACTCTGCCCTGCAGCTTGTCGACTTTGACAGCGACATGTGCTTGCTGCACGCCCTGCTTTCCAAGCTCGTCGCTAAGCTCGGCATCAACGCCGTCCGCTACGGCTTGCCCATGATTTTCCGCCTACAGGAGGAGATTCAAGAAGTCGACTTGCCTATCCAAAAGGTGCGCATTGCAGCGCTCTGCCACGGCTACTTCTGGAGCGTCACCGATAAGTTCCAGCTCGACAACTCCAACGTTGGCCGCGCCATTCGCAACGAGATCAAGCGCCGCCAGCAGACGCAATTCTGGGTCGAGGGCATCACGGTCCCTCCCAAGCCACTCTACGAGATTGGCGTTCTCGGCCGCGCTGGACAGGATCCTACCTGGGATACAAAGGTCGTCGAGACCGGTGAACTTCTGCCTTTCGACGACAAACTATCGCTGGTAGAGAGCATTGCCTCAGCATACCAGGATAGCGTCCAGTCGCCTCCTGCTAGTCCGGCAGCCTCGCCAAGTGGCCGTCAGCAGATGCCGGCCTTTGGCGCCAACATGCAGTCCATCAGCGAGACGGAGCGTGACTCGGAACTGCCAACCAACTACCGCCAGCAGCTGCTTGCCGAATGGTCTCGCGATGGCACCATTGCCGCGATGGCTGCCCAGCGCAGGACCGAGTCTCTCGCAGGGTCGAAGAAGACGGGCAACACTGCCACCCGGGGTAACCGCCTGGCTATTAACACGACGGGCGGCCCCGGCGGCAACAATGTCAACGCCGCCGGCTTGCCCGTCTCGCCGTATGGCAGTCTGCATAACTTGCGGCCGCATTCGGCACAACCGCAGACGGCTGTGGACCGCTTCGGCTCCAAGATGCGCAAGTCGAGCGTTCAGAGTGCCAACGTCCCCTCGCCCTCACCCAGCCAGCAAAGGGAAAAGGGCAGCGCTATTGCCTCGGTTGACCAGCTCAAGATGATGCTATCCGGCAACGTCTCGCCGCGTGCCGCTGGTATCCCGGGCGTCACCAACCCGGACTCGGATGATAGTGGCGAGTCCATGCTTAGCTATGACTACACCATGTCCGAGCTCAGCTTTAATCCGGCAACCGGACAGCCAGATGCATTCAGCAGCCGCGGCGGTGGGGCCGGTAGTCCCGCGGGACAGGACATGTTCAGGCGCAACGCCTCGATGTCCTCACGCGGCGCTCCGCCGTCGACGGCGCACACAGATCGCAGCACCATCATCTCCTACAGCGCTGACGGTGAGGAGGAGGACATCGTACCCCCCGTCCCGCCGCTGCCGAACATTGCTACCTACCCAGGCAAGCAGCCAGGCGGCCTGCTCGGGCATGACGCGTCTCTTAAAGGGATGAAGCGTGGCACCAACGCCCACGTGGATGTAGGTCGCCAGCGCAACGGCAGCCAGGGCGCTGCGACGGCGCGAGGCCCGGTTGACCTGCAGGACCTGCTGAGGGGCATTGACAGCACATCTGACGAGGGGACTCTGGGCAACCTCACCCGTCCGCCATACTGAGTTGGGAAAATAAAAGAGTGGGAAGGGGCAATGGGAAATTGAACTGGTTTGTTCTAAGGCTGGATGCCCGAGAATTTCATATATACTGTCTGTTCTGAAAAAGGTGAAATAGTAAGATTCTTGGGGGTTTTCTATTCTTTTATGCGCACGCATTATTATTAGTGTCAGTTGCATATTTTGGGAGGGATTCGAGTGGGACAACGGTTCAAGGAAAGAATGTTTTGTTTGCTCAAAGTTTAGCAAGCTGGGAAGCGTCCCTGGTTGAGACCTTTTGTGGTGTAATATGTGCGAGAGAGATGTTCGCACACAAAGAAACAGAGAGGCAACAGCAGGCATGGAACAATAATTCTCGATTTCAAGCGACGTAATGCAAAGCCAGGTTTGTTTTTCTTCTTATCAGTTTATTCAGCATCAATACAGTATGTTTATATATCATCACATACCCTCTTCCGGTCTAGCACGGGAGAAGAATGTCCCTCCACAAAAGAGCAACGCCGCTGAGCTGGCACCTACATGGCCACGCACATCGTGGAGTCAACAGGTGACGTGGTCGTGCAGCTTTGGGGGACGGCTACCAAGGATGCACGTCGGCAAAGAAGAAGACCTTGCCGGTGGATGGAGTACACAGGGGCTGATCTGGCGGCAAAATGCCCAATAAATTGTCGTTATTGTCCCAGTTATTACGTCGTAATACTACAGGTGTCGAAAACACAGTAAGCCTGGGTAAAGCGGGTGCACGGAAACGGGATTCGAAATGGTATGTAAGACGAGAAAGGGCGCTAGGTGCGGCATATGGCTTGGGCGGATCGGAGTTGAAGAAGCTTGGCATCGATGAAGTTGAAATGATAACCAATATAAACGAATTTAGCGGTTTGCAGAAGATGGGGAGCAGCAAGAATCACGGTGACCGTTTGCCAGTTTAGCTGACGGCTAGACCTGTATTAGTAGCCATTTGCACCATCATAATAAAGCTGCCAGCTGCCAGCTGCCAACCAGTCGGCTGGCTGAAGCGGCTTTCGGCCGTGGGCATCCTCGAATTGCATGTTTTATTACAGAGTAATTCGTACTGATTACTGGGAACCTATCTGGCTCTCGCTCACTTTTTTTTTAACTGCTTCATACCTCGGTAGGTAAGGCTTAGAAATGATCCTGGTGGCTTATTTTGGTCTGTCTTCTCTCGCTGACAATGGCCGTTTGTACAGCCACCATATATGTGCCACATCTCCTCACAAATGCCCGCAGTCTGGAGATTTTTCTTTTTCCAAGCACACTTATTCGAAGAACCGGGCGAGGGCTACAAATACCTCCGTCAACATTTCACAAAGTTGACCCTGGAATCCGTGGGTGATTTGCGTCGCTGTTTCCGCCCCAACCCGGCTTTTCCTTCCTAGTTACGCAGCGTCGTATTACTTCCACACGTCAGATTCTTACAGAGTCCAGCGCATGACATCCTCTCCTCGACATAACTCAGTCAACTCCTTACTATTGGAAGACTGGTCAAATTCCCTCTTACATTATCGCGCCCATTTTCCACCGTGTCATCGCACATGAGAAAAGTACTGAGCAGAATCGGATCCCAACCCGCATCCCTATCGCTACTGTGGAATTCGTCAATAGGCGTAAGTATCGAGTATCAATTACTTGAAAGTATCGACAAGACGATATAACACTGGTTGTCTATCTTCGAGCGGCATCGCAACAAATACTCCTCAGCGCAGCTCCGCTCTCTGTCCGTCATGGACCAAACGGATCCGGAGGTTACGGGTGACCAACCAAGCAGCCATCCACCACCCGATTTGCACAATGCGGCACACCCTGGCTCGGATTATGAACATGCTGTCGGGGGGTGTAGAACTGCTCTCAATTTGGTGGTACCTGATGTTGTCCCGGGCCTACTGCTGGGTCCATTGCCAAATACCGACGCTGCTTTTGGGCAAGACTCGGAGCCTTCTCCGCCATCACGGCCGCGACAAGAGATGCCGCCAAACTTTATCCACGACGCCTCCTACCCTGCTTCGAATTACAGAACAAGGCAGAGATGCTTACCGTCCGCCAGTCTAGCCTCGTATATCAATAGCGCAGTGAGTACAGGGCCTCGTTATGAACCAGGAAGAAGATACTCACCATCTGGCGGAAAGTCGGCAGAGCTTGCTTCAGCTGTCATCAACAGCGCCCCAATTTCCGACTCAGGTTGCCGACCAAGCACGGTATACTCCGGAGCAAGCCCCGGCCCGCCGCCCAACAGGTGTCCGCTGCCTTGTCCCAAGCACCTCGAGAGCAGGCCATCATCACAAACCCACAGGCCAAGACGTGGTCGATCTTCAGCCGCAGCCGGGCCTTCAGGTGTCAATATATCGCAACTTAACGGCTGCGAACTGCCACCCCCCCCGCCGTACCAACCACCCGGAGTCGGAGGCGCAGCTCCTCCGTCTCGTCCTCCACATACGCAAAACCGATGGCCGTTCGCAAGCCAACCACGGCAGAAGCCGGCGAGAATCCCCATGACAACGTTTGCAGTGCATCAGAACGCCATCGGCCACGTCGCTCAGCGCAGCAACGTCTCGTCAGCGCTGGCGCATCGCTACAAGGAGTACGACCGCATGCAAGTCAGAATCGACGATGAGAATCGGCGCCGTAGCAGGCGCAAGTGGCTGATTGGAACGCTGATCGCGATAGTGCTTACTACGCTCCTAATTTGTGTAGCGGCGGCGTTGCTGAAGTACAAGGTGATAACGAAGTGAAAAATATTTGTTTCCTAATTTTTACGGAGTTAAAACAATGCGTCGATTGATTATGTCAAGCGGTTTTACGGATATGGCGAGAGTTATGTGGTGCCTGGCAAACCTACAGCATTTGAAGCGGCATTTGAAGCGTTCCTTTTCAATATCCAGAAATGCAGCGTTTCTGATCTTCAGATAGCATTGTATGCATTCTTTTAAATATTTCGGTTCTGCTCAATCACGCAAGCTGTCCATTTGCCAGACTGTGTGCTTTACCTTCCTCGATTGACAGGTATTTGGGTGCGTCTCGCCTTACTTGATACCCCATACTTGATTCAGACTTGATTCCTGTACGTATATTGAAAGAAGATATGTATGATCTTTATCATTTTCTTCACGTTATATTTTCGTTTTTGGGTACTGAGCAGTGCTTTGCGCGCTATGGGTCTCGTAATGCTTTAGTGTATCGTCGACGAGACATTCATTGCTCAGTTGGGTTGCAATTCTCTGCCAACATTTTCTATATTGGGCAAGAAGTTGAAAGTGTTACCTAAAAGCTAAGGTATACCTCTCGTTATATACAGGTACATGTCTTCAGTTCAACTCTAGGCTTGTCTCAATCTAGTAGCAGATGACAGGGTGCTGAAGCCTGATACCGAGTCAGCAAACTGGATTTACGGGGACCGGCCTAACGGGGGCACGGTGCCGACTGTGATATTTGAGTCATGAGGTCCTGTTTTGATCCAGGACTAAACATCTAAATTACCTATCACCTGTGGGTACGGGGATGGTGGAGGGTGTAGTCTGCGCCCAAGGCTGCGCCGAGTTCGATTGTATGGGACGACGTCGATCGATGGTGGCGCTACTCTGCAATGGCCTTGCCTGTTTCCGCTGGCCTTGCCTGTTTTCTCTACCTTGCCTGTTTTTATCTGCAATGCTACTCCTCCATCCGTGGAACCAATCAAGATCGTGGGAGGGTATGTAGGAGAGCCGCCTCGCATGCGTGTGGTACCGTTGCCGACAGCTTGGGTCGGCGACGACTGTCCCTCGTGCAGGCGGGGCCAATGTTAGACATGTTGCACTAACTATGTATTGCCTGCTGTAGGTTGATGACAGACGAGACATGAAGTCTTGCCATAGAGAATGGTGAAATGACCAAGTGACATATCTGGAACAAGACCCTCTCCGCAGACCGTTGTTTGCATAGGTAGTTACGAAGTACAGATTCCTCGGGGCGGAGATGAAGAGTGTAGATCTTGGCGCTTTGGACCGGGGGAGATGCTTGAGAGACTTGAAAATCAACAGAACAACGTGGAGCGATAAAAGAGACAGATGGCCCACGGTGGCTAGCCGAGACATGGGGGGCTGCCAAATTGACAACGGTGTACGGATACATAGGCCTCGCCGATTACTCTGCTCACTGGCATTGAACCTTCGGCAACAGGGGTGCACGCACCAACTCGCTGATATTGTTTGTTTCTTCAGGGTGTGGATAATTATGCACTTATTGCACCGGTATTAACCGGCATGGGGTGACAAGTCGAAGACGTCAGAGGCGGCTGGTTGGGCAGACATCAACCCTCTAATACCGGAACATCACAGGCTATTTGGATGGCAGACGGAGACTAAAGACGGGCTAGAAGTAGAGATGGAAGCAGGGTGGAAGGCGGGCCGTACGGGGGCTCGAGGTGGGAGATGGGTTGTATTTCATTGCCCTTTTTAGTTCTTTCCTGCTAGTATAAGCCGTGGAGAAGCACAAATCGGCCTCGCCAGAAGCAGGACCAACGGCGCGCTCAAGGCGCGAAGGTCTCAGTGGATTGCCGGACCATCTCGCCCTGGATGCTGCAAGCGTGCAACGAAGAGAGGGCTGGGCCTGAACCCTGAACCCATGTGGTCTTGAATATACATCCGCTGGGTAAAGTTGGAGACGAAACGTGTGAATCCTTGTAATCTTGTTTGTCTAATAAAAAGAGGATAATGTGAGCCTAATGGATATATGGGGTTTTGGGTCGTGATATAGTAACCCTGGTCATAGTATAGATTTTGGAGACGGGAAGTAAAGGGAGCGATAGAGGAGGGCGGCACATAACCAATGGGAAGCAGAGGAGAGTAGACAAAAGCTGGAAGAAAAACAGGAGGAAGACAAAACAGGACAGGGATTGAAATTCCCTCTTATCAAATGGCTTGATGATGGGCACATCTACTCCCCTTTGTAGCAGTTCCGTACTGGGCTTGAACCAGTTTGGGGAACGCGCAACAGGGGCCCGGACGGTCAACCCGACTGCTCGGCGCTTTCACTTTCTGCCCTGCATACCGAGGCTTTTACATGAGACGACCTTGCAGCCACCGGGATTGAGTTTTTTTTCTTCTTCCCGTTCATTCTGCGTTTGTTGATCTAAAGGAAGGGTTGGTGCCTGACAGTCAGCCTTGTGCTGGTATCATGACTAAAGAAGACCAAGATTTTGGCCTGCAAAGACTCTGGACCATGTTATATTGACCGTAGGTGGGGGAATAAATAAATAGATAGATAATAAATATAATAAATATAATAAATAAAAGCGCTGCCATAACATGGCCCAATTGACGAAACCTTGAAATTAAGATGCCCCCGCTGGGCACTTATTGCCAACACTCCATCAAAGGCAAGCCTCGCGTCTCAGCTAGAGGGCATCTTGCAATTTTCTGTGCATTTGTTTAGTTACCTGTTCAAAATAATATTAGTTCCGAGTCTTGTTGCCGGCAAGGACATTGCCTCGGGAGTTATTCCGTCGGTCCTCGTGGCAAGGCAAACGCCGCCCGCCAGCTGCCAAGTATTACAAAGTTGCCAACGCCTGTATCGCGCCTCTACCTGTCAAGTACATGCGCCACAGCCAACAGCCCGCAATGCCTCAAGTCACCCACCCGTACTGCCAACCCCAATTAGTAAACCACCAGCAAACCGCCTCCTACACGGCACTTTTTCGATTTTTCCTCTCGCCTCTTTTGCTCCCGGTTTGCCCGGCGTCATCTCCCTTTGCCCTGCTCTCTCCATCACAGATCCTACCTTCGTCGTCCAGTCATCTGTTGCAAACCGCTCGCGCGCCTTGATTCCATCCGGCTACCCTGTTTTACACCATCGCCAACTCTCGCGGCCCAACAGCTCAACGGTATCTGATCTGCGCTCACTGTCCTACCCACACCAGCACGCCGCCGCACGCTACCGCCAACACGCCGCTACAGACCTCCAAAACCTCGATCAGTACCTAGCAGCCTGATAGACGCAACACGCAAAGAGGGAGGGGGAATCGGCGAAAAAAAAAAGACCTTGATGCCCGTCCCTTATTATTCTTGCGACAAGGACGACATCTTGCTCCCCTCCTGCTCCAAAGCCACCCCCCTTTCACCCCACCATACTACGGCTCCTTCGAGCAAGCTCCCAGCCAAAGCTCCAGGACCAGCTACCTGGCTCGACCATTCAAACACATTACCAGACCATTCATCATTCCTTGCAGCAGCTACTTGCCAAATACTTGGCTAGTTTCGTTCTCGCTGAGACTGCGACAATAGGATTGGCTGCGGCCCCGGCTTGTGGATTCTCTTGTTTCTTGACGCTACTCCTCGACCTGGTACGCCGGCTGTACTCTCGTTGGAGGGAACAAGAGGACAAAATTATACAAGAGACGGGCGGCAAGACGTCAAAAACTTCCTCAACCCACATCTCTAGCGTCTCGCGCTCAACAGTCCTGGCTGCCAGCTTTGGCCACCACGTTTTTTCTCACCCACGCACAAAAGGCACGCATCCCGCCCGCCCTGGCCATTTATTCATAAAGTCAATTTGTTCCTTGCGCGCAATTGCGGCGCTGTCACACCGGATAGGCGAACACTCTTGTCCAAAAAAAGCCCGCTACAACGAACTTGCATCATCAACTCGGCTTCGGCTGACTACATACCACCAATCGCTTCCAAGACGACCACCAGTTCACCACACCCACGTCCCCCCGTTGGGCCTTCACACCGCCCCTCGAAGCCAAGGCTCTTGCTGCTATCTACCTACGCACCTCTTTGCTTGTTCTGATTGATTCAGATTTTGGGCAGCTCGAGCAATTTCGGCCGACATCTTTTTCATCCGGATCCCCGTTCCGTCGCCGCCAGCCAATCACGCCTACTCGTCATTTATTCAGCTTCCATCGCCGCCACCAGCTGCCCGATCTGCGCGCGCCCTGCACGCCGCTGCTCACTCTCGACTATCTTCTCAGCACACTTCTTCATTCATTTTACCACCAACTATAACTGCCTCATAAAAAATCTAGCCAAACAACCAAATCGTGATGGGGCGATTCAATCACTCCTCAAAGTATACGTTGCATCCTGCTCTATTAAGAATTGCGGCTAATCTTCTGACAGCCGCGAGCTTCATGTTGTGGTCCTTGGAGCCGGTTCGTACTGCCATTTCTCATAATATCTCATTTTGCGCCCTCAACTGATAAACATGTCTAGGTGGTGTTGGGAAGAGCTGCTTGACCGGTATGGCTCTATTGAACGAGCATTCACGCACGATCATCATCGACCTAACGCACCTACAGCCCAATTTGTACACAATGAATGGATCGAGAGCTACGATCCGACTATCGAAGACTCCTATCGGACGCAAATACAAGTTGATGTATGTCGCCTATTCGCATATACTCTTCCCCTGCTAATGTCTCCGTAGGGTCGTCAAGTAGTCTTGGAAATGTGAGCGGCCCGCTGACATCGAAATGCTCCTATTGCTGACCTTGAGTAGTCTGGATACTGCCGGTACTGAGCAGTTTGGTATGCAATTTCCACCTAGTACTCAGTTCTTGGCTAATATGAAGTGTCGTAGTTGCGATGCGCGACTTGTACATGAAGACAGGTCAAGGGTTCTTGCTAGTCTTCAGCATCACATCACCGTCCTCTTTGAGCGAACTCGCCGGTCTACGCGAGGAAATCATTCGCATCAAGGACGACGAAAATATCCCAATGGTCATTGTTGGCAACAAAGCAGACTTGGAAGACAGCCGCGCTGTTCCTCGTGCCAAGGGATTCTCGATATCGCAACGTTGGGGGGCGCCATACTATGAAGCAAGCGCCAGAACTCGCAGTACGTGCAGTAACGCTGCGTCTCTTGAAAAGCTATTAACATGAAATAGCCAATGTGGATGAAGTTTTCATTGATCTCTCACGGCAGATGCTGCGCAAAGATGACGACTATCTTACCACTGGCGATGCAGATGATGGCTTTAAGTTTGACTCCGCCAGAAGCGGTCAAAAACGGCGCCACAGATTACGCTTCCGGGAGAATGGCCAACCGCGCTGTACTATTCTATGAAGTCGCTCTGCCATAGGCATCAGTGAACGTGGACATGACTTGCTATTGCATGCGGTGCACTCAATTTCCACGATTCGGAGAAGCAGGCTTCTTCCTATCGCCATACTCATTTGCCCCACCACAACATACCTTGACAGGAGCCATGGCAAGCGATGCGGCTCTTTTTCTTGTCTTTTGGAAAATGTTTAGCAAGATATTAATATAATAAGATGAGTGCACTCGGTGCAGCTACTACTAGGCATTCGAAGGACGCAAGCTGGCACTGACCATCACACAACTGCGTGTGGCATACAGGCGTCGCTATACTTTGCCGGTTTTAATTTGTCTATGGAGTCTTTGGATTGGGTTCGAACCTTGTTATATACCGGCCGCTGCTCATCAATTGAGCGCCGGTCTCGATAATTCCTTGTACATTTCTTTCGGTGGAGAGAGCGTTGCGGTGCGGAACGCGGAAAAGACATGTAGCCTATTTCCCTGTCGGGAGGTGTCTACGAGATGTCATACAAAGCTCCTGCACATATGCTAATATCAAGTCTTATTTCTCCCGCGCCTCCCCGCGGTCACGTTCTCGAAAAAGCGGCCGGTCTGCTGCAGCCTGTCGGTGAGCCAAAGAGTCTTCGCCTGCAGCAAGCATGGATGACATTGGCGGCACGTGGGCGGCATGCTGGGCGCCGAGCCTCATTTCTCTCATTTTCCCGCCCTTTCCTGAACATTTCCAACCCTAGCACGCCTGCGCACGCCTCTCACGCACCCTCAAAGGCCGATGCTCTAGGCTGTCGAAACCGCACAGAGAGATAGTTACCCAGCTGAGGTAATCGATTATTGCAAGGGCAAGGGCAAGGGTCTGCATCAGCTTATGCGGCACGTTATCACGGCGCAGTGCCGCAAGGACTGTGGAGGGCTGCAGAACGTGAGCGATCCGGTTGTTTTTTGCATGCAAAGGGGATGCGGAAGGATGTAGGCGTCACATATCACCGCGGCAGTCGATGGAATATGTTGATGTATGCTCGACCAAGGGTTTCAGAGTAACTGAAGCGGCGTTTGACAATGTCGATTATACTTTTCCCAACCTGCCGTAATGTTGAAACAGAGCCCGGTAGTGGTGTGTAGAGAGAGGCGGTCAGAGAACGGCCGCATGCAGCAACTTCTGTTGTTTACTTGGAAACGGTTGACAAGCATCTATACTTGAGCGACTGAGAAAGAGGCAGAATATGATGGGAGCCCGTGGTCTACTTGGCATGATTTAAAAATCAATGTGGCAAGTCCGTTGTGAGATGCAGTCTGCCAGCGGTTACCCTTTTGGTTTGTCGGCTTGGTAGGTAATATACAGCTGCTGTGCATCACCATGACACAATGTTGGCAACAAAGCAGACTTGAAAGATAACCCACATCCATGGTATTTACCTAAGATTTTCCATTTCCAAGTGTAGGCGAGTTCGCCAATCTGCGTCAACAAAGAGGGACCATGAACGGACGAGAGATCCCCCATACCCACCCAAATAACCCGCCTCATCCTCGGCCGCGGAATGGCCGGATCCTCTGGGTGGCCGCGGGTCCTTGCCGCGCATCCAAAGTCCAGCCCGTCGTCCACTCGCTGTGTGAGTACATGTACGAATGACCAGGGCCTGCAGACAATGAATGGTCGTTTCAAAACTACCGGCATGCTGGTGGGCCGGAGGGGGGCTTCTTTCATGCATGTATGTCGGAACCATGCCGTTGGATTCGCAAGGGGGGCGCAAGGTGATACGTGACGACGAATTGCACATGCTAATCATGCGCCAGGTATCCCAATACGGCCTCGGACCCTATATATGGCCACGAGGAGGAGGCGACGCCGACGGGAATACTGACAAAGCCCATCCATGACAACTGATGGTACAAGGATATGCATAGGGTGGGGAATGAGCTTCTGACAAGGCCAGGGAGGTTACAGAGTAATACAGGCGAGGTACAAATTACAGTTCGACGGCAGCCGTGCCAGGCAACAGGTAGCCGAATAGGGTCAGATCGGGAGCGTCCCGTGAAACTCTCTCTGGCTTGAAGGCATCAGACGATGTGTGACCGGCTAGGGCAGCTGCGCCCGCTTAACTCCAGATAGCTGGGGCTTGCGGCAGTAGTAGTCGGTCGCCTTTCAAGTCGATATTAAGGACCGAATTCGGAAACAGTTGGGCGGATGCAGACAACAGTCCGTCATGGGTCCCGCGGTGGGATGTTTGCAGCTAGTAACTAAGAGACGGGGCAGAGCTTCGCAAAACACCAAGACAGACCAAATGCAGTACATTCATCACGATATACCCACCTACAGTACTGCCGCCTTCAGTCCGCTGCGCGCGTTAGCGGATCGATCCCCCACGGGCCACGCGTCAGCTCGACTCTGACGCTTCATCCTCATTACACACTCAGAACGGAACGCGTGCCAGGCCCTTAAAAGCGTGTTTTTTTAGGGCGACGGACATGAACTACGATCCGAACAAGGACGAGCGGGAGGGGTCAAGACAGACCCAGAGAGGGAGTATGGGTCTCTAGAAGGATGGGACACACGGAGAAGGATGGGACACACGGGACAGCAGAGGCAGAGAGACACACAACAACAACAGCAAGGGAGAGAAGCAGAGGCACAGTGTTGGTATGACACTGGAAAGAGAGAGACAAAGCGGTTTGTGACGTTTGTGACTGCGACAGTCCTACCGCCACCAAGACAGCACATGCGTGCGACCTGTTTGGGGCGGACGGGATATAGTTCGGACGGACGCGAGAGGTTGGGGAATAACACGTCGACAATGGCGCTGAGGTGAGAGATGGCCTCGAAAGATCAAACGCGATGCTTCATATCGCAAGCTCAGGAAAAGAGGAAAAGGCAGAAAACAGCGGGCCACGAGCGTCACAAGGTCTGCCGCAATTTTAGTTTTTGGCCCTAGGTCGGCTTCCAAGCCATCTCACGGCCCCCCCTCCTCGACTTTGACTTTTTTCACCAGCCGATGCGCTCGGTCGCTGATTGGTCGGATTGGGAAAACATACATGATGCGCACACCCTCTCCGTTGATGAGGACTAGACCTCTTTCGGCGAAATACACTTTCTGCGCTGTGGCTGAGTCTGGCCTTGATAGCTGCACGCCCTGTTTAGTGGTTGTGGTTGGCGACGGGATCAAGGGTTCCAGTGCTGGACGTGAATATCTTGAAGCCAGGTGTCTTGACCTTTTTTTTTTTTTTTTTTTTTTTTTTTTCCCCAAGTCGCTCATTCTTTCAGCCAGTTTTGATATATATGTCGACTGATGTGCGAAAGCGCGCGATAGTTAATAGCACCTGGATGGACATGCGCGCGCACGCGCAGAGCCGATGGTGGGAAAATGTCGCATATATGTACGTACTATAAAGGTATGGCTGAAGCATGATTGGCTCGATATTCCTGTGCTACGACTCTGCAGGGCGGATCAGTTTACCTGCAGGCCGAGGCAAGTGTGTCGCCGCCTTGCTGGGTGACACAAAGTGCTATGGACTTGAATAATTTTACTACGTAGGTAACTAGTTATGCGAATCAAAGACGGGATATATTGTTTGGGCTCTTCTTTTGGTCGCCAGGGCAAGCCTTAAGGCAAGTCAATGACACGTCGAGGATGAGTCACAAAGGCAAAAGGCGCAACGGTCGTCGTTCTATATTTTGTGGCTAGCTTTGTACATATAGGGCCCTCTGATAGATGCGATCGAGAGCCACCTCGATTCCGCAAGCGCTAATTTGTACTTGAAAGAACAAAAAAAAAAAAAAAAAAAAAAGGCCAAACCCGACGAGCAGAATGGGCTTGTCTCACAGGTCATTTTGTTACGAAAAGGCGACGCCCCTGGAACTAGAGCAGAAGAGGGTGGACAAGTCTGGCACACACGCCCTGCCGCTATTACAGGCAGGCAAAGGCTCCAGTCCCGACCAGGGCAAGCTTTGCGTTGGGCCCATCGGCTGTTGTGAGCGAGCAAATGAGAGAGCAGAAAAGGGCTGGCTGGGAGGTAGGAAAGATGGAGGGTCGACGAGAGGGTGTGGTTGTGGTGGTTGCATTGGCCGGAATCTGGTTGTCTGGTACGAGTGTCTTTCTTTGATTGCATGTATGTCTGTCCAGCGTCGAGGAAACCTAACTGGAATTAGTACCGCTCTGCGCTGGTTATTTGTTATGTACCTCTTTTGCGTTTGACGGCGCGGTGCAGGAATTCAGGCTACTGATTTAGGAGGCAGGCATAATATTTTGCGCTGCGCCCACCCACTACAAGGTTTGTAAACACCAGACACTAACTTGATCGAGACCCTGGCCCAAGGTACCTCGTCCCCAGCGCATGGCACCACCAACACTCCAGGTACTACCCACTGTCGGCGCCGCCTGCCCACCCACTACTGTCCACTACTAACTCTAGTACTTAGTAGGTACTAGGCCACTACTGCCACTACCACTTACCACTCTGGCTGGGCCACTGGCGGCGCGCCTCTTTTGCCCTCTCATCTGCGCCTTCTGCCGCCATCCTTTCTGCCCTTTGCATCCGCATACTCTCTCGTTTGGCCACCCCCGTCATCATCTTCACTTTTACATTATTTTATTCCGACTCTGATTGATTATTTTCTTCGCATCATCTGCCAACCGTTCTTGCATCTACCCACCCTTTTATTCCCCCCGTCTCCCCCATTTTCTCCCTTTGCGACAACAATCCTTCGAACCTGCTCCTCTCGCCCTCGCCATCCCTTTCGCCGACCGTGCATCCTTTCACTCAGGCAGCACCGACCGACAATCACCGCCCGCAACCCGACATTTCCTTCGCCAAGCGCCCAACCTTACTTGTAACCCTATCACTAGCATCCAACCTCGGCCGCGCCAAGATCGTTTTTGCGAACCCGTCTGTACCTTTTCCATCATCCTCACGCGCGCCGCCATACCCCTCGGCTAAGCATCCCCATCGCGATCCCGTTTGCCAGTCGCAACAGCACCGCTGCCTCTTCTCGTCTGCGCAACGACTGTCGCATCATCAAATATATTCTGTCACCATCTTGCGCCATTTACCAACTTGGTATTATTCTTGCGCCGCCTCAGCGACACACTTTGCGACGCTTTTGCCCTTTGCCATCCTCTTTCCTTGCGGCTTTGCGACAGCACCCTCACGATCGAGCCAAGAAACTGTGCCAGCCCGACTGCGCCCTCCCGCTTCGCGACTGCCGCTTGACGCGTTCTTGTCCGCTACATCCATCTCCCTTGCCACAAGACAAGGGCAACTTTCTCTCCCACGAAAACATATGCACATAACCTTGAGGCCATGAATAACGGCCGCCAATCGTCGCCGGCTCAACCCCCAGTCGACTCACCTACCGCCTCCCGACAATCTTCCCAGTCCAGCCGCTCAAGCTCCTTTGCGCCCTTCTCAGGCGCAGACTCTGGTGGTATGACCGCCTTCGCCTATCCCAGCGCATCACACACCTTCCAGCCCACCACCTCTGTCTCAATGTCGCGTCCCTTCGCCGCCAACGGCCGTCGCAACCCCGGAGATCGCGAGTTCATGCCCATCGGGAAACCCTTCCCCTACACCTCTACGCCGTCCACTTGCTGTACTCTCTTTCGTCGCCTCCCCCCCAGCTCCTCCATAAACTCAATTCAATCCATGCTGGTCTGGTCCAACGAGGTCACACTAATCAAGCTGCTCTCCCCCGAAGAATCCCAAGACCCAGGCTTTCTTTCCGCACTAGTCTACTTCAAAACCTTGGACGGTGCCAATGACGCAAAGAAAATACTTGACGGACGTTTAAATATTTCCAAAGATGCCGAGATGATTGTTGAGATCCTCAACCCCACCGCTCTCACTGCCCGTCGTTTTGATGGAACCTCTACGGCAGGAACCAACAGCTACATTCCCGCCTCTGCTGCCCCTGGAGGCCCTTCTGGTCGCCTACCTTCGCAGTTCCCGACTTCTTTCCACCCGCTCGACACTTCGGGCATCTTCCCTGGCCACGAGTTTGTCCCTGGCGCGAATACTTTTCACCAAAGCATCTTCTCCCCGCAATCCCCCATCGGAAACCACCTCAAGCAAGTCTCGGATCGAACTCACTTCTCGAGCAAGTCTCTCATTACCGGCGACTACAACGATGATGACGATACTAGTGATCTGTTGAAGGATCCTGTTGCCTATGCTGAGAACAATGTTTCTCAGGGCATCCCTTTTGGCCGACGCGCAACTGCCCCGCAGCTTCCCATTAACGGTATGGCCGGACTCTCTCTCAACAATAACCACAACAACCACCACAACCATCACAGCCATCACAGCCATAACAACCATAACAGCCATAACAGCCATAACAACCATAACAACAGCCCCCCTGGCTCCTCCTCATTACCGCCGCACATGAACTCACTTTCACCCGTGAGCAATGTGCCTGTCAACAATGCGGCAGGCGGCGCTGGACCTGGTAACAGTGTCACCCACATGAATTTCAACCACCCTCCTGGGTCTCACCACCCTCGTCCTCCTCCTGCAAACCCGGCCGACCAGAACCCGCCATGCAACACGCTGTATGTTGGAAATTTACCCAGTGACACGTCCGAGGAAGAGCTCAAGGCCATGTTCTCCAAGCAACGCGGCTACAAGCGTCTATGCTTTCGCACCAAGTCGAATGGCCCCATGTGTTTTGTCGAGTTTGAGGATGTTTCTTTTGCGACCAAGGCTCTTCACGAGCTCTACGGCCATCCACTCCATAACAGCACAAAGGGCGGCATTCGTCTGAGCTTCTCCAAAAACCCTCTGGGGGTCAGGTCCAGCCAGGTCTCCGCCCAGCCCTCGTCTATGCAGCAACCCAATGCCAATGGCATTACTAACGGCATCGCCAATGGCTTCAGCGCCTCCGGACCCCCTCCGGGCCTACCCATTCCCGTCCCCCCCGGTCTGGGAAACAGACGGCACAACTTTGGTTCCAACGGCAATGGCGCAGCCAGCAACCAGCAGCAACAGTTTGGCTACCCTGGCTATCCCACAAACAGCAACAGCCCATGGAACACACCGTCCTATTGTACTTGAGAAACATGAGTTGAGGAGTTTTAGCGCCCCGTGATTCGTTTGAAAGTCGGTTCATTATATTTCCCCGGCCATTGTTTTACTTTGACTGTTGGCAGACACTTTTGTTTGAATTTTTTATGCATCGGCATGGGGAACACGGCGCAGAATGATGTTTTGACTCGTTTCGAGAGCGTTTCTTTTTGCGTGGTTCTTTATTGGAAAATGGTACATGAACTTGGGACTCTTTTGGGACTCTTTTTGGGGGGGCGGTTGCGTTGCTTTCACGGTGGTGGCGTAATAATTTTTTCTCATATATCAATGTCTTTTTTTCTCTTTCAGCTAGTACACGATACAATTATGCGTTTCTCTCTACGGCCTATAGTATATTGTGTATGAATGGTGACATGTTGGTAATAATTGACCGAGTGCTGTTTAGTGCAGATCCTGCATCGGCTCGATCCAGTCGAACAGCTCTTCGGCCCACGCATCTAACATGGCGTCACCATCACCACTGGCTTCGCCCTCTGCAAACGACTGCGGCGCGACGCTCACCGACTGCGCACCGCTCCCGTCCCAGAGCGGAAAGTAGCGATCCAGCGAGCCGTCCAGCATCGGGCACGTGGACCGGGGCAGTACGACCTTATCCCACCCTTCCCCGGCGTCCACCATCTCCTGCTGCCGGCGCATCAGCAACGCCAGCCGCTGTTCGTACTTTTCCTTGACGACCGCCAAGACGACCTTGCTTGCCGAGACGACGTCGACACGCTGCTGCTGCTGTTTCGCCGCCCCTGTCCGAACCACTCCATCGGCCGCGCCGCCGGTCATGGCATCGAGAAACGCCACGAAGCCGAGCCGGTCGCGCGCCCAGGCACCATCATCATACGCGGGACACTCGGCGAGCGGAAACGACAGGCGCATGGCGACGACGACGCCGAGCACAAGCCGGCCCCAGTCGCCGGTGGAAAAGTGCGCGAGGCTGCTGCTGCTGGGGGGACCGAGCATCGTCGTGCGCAGCAGCGCAAGGAACTCCGCGACAACGTCGACGCATCGTCGGAGCCGGGCGGGTGTCGGGAGAAAGGGGTCAGAGGAGGAGGTGGGCGGACTTGGTTTGGAGGTGGGCATGCGGAGGATGGAGCCGCCGAGGAGGAAGAACTCCGTAAAGAGCGTTTGTAGCCGGATAGGCACTGCTTGTGTGTCAGCATTTGCGGGAAACAAGCGACGAACCGGGAGAGGAGGCATAGTACAGGTGTTGGACACGGCAGGCGGGAGGCTGGCCTGCTGGTCCTGAAACTGCGCCTCCAGGCCGCGAAAGACGAGACTGCTGTTGGACGACGCCGCGCCGTCACGGACCGCGGCCCACGCTTCCCGGACGGTGCGGCCTAGACGCGCGAGCGAGGCGAGCACGGCGTCCCCGGGGCACGCGGCGTGCTCTACGAGGAGCTGGCAGCAACGCTCTGTCCACGCCGTGAACGGGACGGAACTGCCCCGGCTGCGGTGGGCTTGCCAAGTGATTGCGAATCTGGTGTGTGCAGCCCCGTGATGGTTAGTTGGGGGTTGGCTCTTTGGTAACAACGGAAGCGGAGGGGGGGGTGGGTTTACGAGGAGGAGAGATAGTACTGGGCAACGTAGGCCCGGATCGCGTCGAGCCGTTCTGGCGTCATGGGCTCGTCAACGCGGTGGGCTTGGACGTCGAGCTGCAGATCGTGCACGAGGTCGGCGGCCATGCGCGTGTACTGAAAGACGTGCCTGACGCGCGGGCGCAGATGAAAGGGGTACCACAGGCAGTAGACCAGCAGGCCCTGCAGGAGCTCGACGCTGCGCTCGCCGCCGGCGACAAGCTTGAGCGCAAACACCTTGCGGAACTCGTCGTCGTAGAGCGCGTGGCCGCGCAGCGAGCGCGCGCCGGCGGCCGCCGCCGCGAGAATGGCGAGCAGCACAAACGGCCGCGTCCGCGCGAGCGTCTGCACCGACAGGTGCGCGGGCACCAGGACGCACGGGCACCAGCCGAGCATGCCGTCGCGAAACGTGTCGAGGAGGGATGCGGCCGAGGCAATGTTGAAGCTGGGCCGGCATGACGGGTCGAACGGCGGCGGCGAGGACGAGGAGTGCGGGCTGGAGGCGGCCTCGGAGGAGATGCTGCTACTCCCCGGCCAGGGAAAGGGAGAGGCAGAGGAGGAGGAGAAGGAGGTGGTGGTGATGGGGTCGGTAGGGGAAAAGAGGTTGTCCAGGTACGCGGCGTGGGAGTCCCGCAGCGTCGAGGTGGAGGCGCCGACGTCGCTGGGCCGCGCGAGGGGAATGTCAATGGTGAATGTGCCGGTGGGCTTTGGTGGCGGCGGCAGTTGATCACCGGGGGGGCTGTCATTGATCATCAGCTACGTGTCGTGTAAATGAGTTTAGGTCCTTACGTACAGTTTGGACCTATTGGGACGCCGTCGCCGAGGGCCCGTCCGGGAGACGCATTCCTTCTTGGAGACGAGACACCTGTTGAAGGGGGCGAACCCAAGTTAGTAGACTATGATGCGGGGGCAAAGAAAAAAACATGGAATCAGAGGGGGGGGTACTTTTGACACACGCCTGCCTCGTCGCTCGGCAGACAGCGAGTCTTGGCGACGCGACAGGCTTCGCAGGCCGTCGAGGTGCGCTTCCGGCCGGTGGCGGCGTCCTCGGCCGATATGGGGCAAGACATGGGACGAGAGCGGGCGGGCAGGCGGGCGGGCGATGCCGGCAAGTTTCATTTAGAATGAACAAGTTGGAGTCAGGATGAGGTGCCGCATCCCGAACGGTGAGGGCTTGCGGGACGGGGCGGGGACGAGTTCGCTGGGCAGGGGTTACCCCTAGTTCCGGAGGACTTCGGATGTTAACTAGCTTTAGTGTCGCCGGCGTTGGGCCGGAGGGCCGGAGGCGCGCCGGTCGTTGTGGGCTCTATGTGTTGTCCGATGACGAATGCCTCTATTGTCCTCTTTGTTTTCTTTGTTTTCTTTGTTTTCTTTGTTTTCCGTTTTCCTTTTGTGTTCGGCTGTAGATATGCAATGGACAAGTTCGAGTTGCTCAGCGGTAGCCGGCACATTTTAAGCACCGATTCCTCCAACTTATAACACTTGCCTGGACAGGAAATCCCGCCAGCTCAACTCGTACGGCTTGACCTGATTTATCTCACACAATGAGGCGCACTTATTGCCATCTTTTCAAACACTTTTCGAATCTGTCTTGTCGTCTCGCATGGGTTGCAGCTGTATCCGTCCCCGTCTTGTTCTTGTACAGGGTACTCACTACCGTCACCAAGTACCGAAGCTGCCATCCTCTAGCACCCATTTTAGCAGCCACTAGTCTGGGACGAAAGCCGAGCCCTTGTTTTTCTCTTTTCTTCTCTTTTCTCTTTTTGTCATTGTCTATTCTTCACCCTCTTCGCCTATTTGCTGGACTGAGCGGGGTCTTGCCGACCAGCCGTGGGCGCGCCGTGCGGGGGGGAACAATAACACCGGCGATGGATCGTGGAGCGCGTCCCACTGACCTATGACGGCAAGGTTTCTCAAAAGTACCTGCCAGCGAACGGAACTGCCGTGCCTGTCTCACGATGCAGAGGCGTCTGCAAGAAACGCCTGTATAGAACAGATGACCGGGCGAGACCTGAACCCGCAGAAACACAACCACCGACGGGCTTCATTACTGCACAAGTTGGTGACTTGCATGCGTTCCCCGCGCGGGGCATAACCTCAATAGATCGTCATTTCACCGATGATACGCCTGGGCGCGGGGAAGACAAGTCCACAAGCCGTCCGTCACTGCTCCGATGGTACGCCTAGGCTGCAGTACATGCCGTGCCCAACCAAGCTTGTGGTACCCTGGGTACGAGGAGACTAGAATCGCGTCCGCCTTGGTATAAATGAGGGGAGATGCCCTGCTCCTCTTTCTGGTCATCATTGCTAGAATCTCTGCAGCTGCACGCGGCCAACGGTATTCAGTTTCAGCTTTCAGCGCAATTCACACCTTTGAAAAGTCATGCTTTTACCTCTGCTGGCGAGTCTGGCCCTGCTCCATCCCGCCGTGGGCAGGCAGACCTACCTGAGATCAGAGGCCGATGCATACCAGCACTCACCAGACGTGCTTCCGTCGCGTACGTGTCTGTCCTTGCTCAATCCGGCCCCCTTTCCCTGACAAACTGTTACAGCACAAATCAGCGGGCAGAATGAATGGGCAGATGCTTTTGTCAAGGCCAAGGCCATGGTCGACCAGATGACACTGGAGGAAAAAGTAAACACGCGGAGCTCTCTCACACTATTGAACTGTACTGACACAGTCCAGGTCACCCTGACTGGCGGCGTGGATCTCAAGTCGGGCTGCTCGGGCACGATTGCTGGTATCCCCCGGCTCAAGTTCCCCGGCCTGTGCTTGAATGACGCCGGCAACGGCGTCCGCGCAACCGACAACGTCAGCGGTTTTGCCAGCGGCATCGGCGTCGGCGCGAGGTGAGCATCACGACCAGGCAGTGCCAAAGAAATGCCCGAGGCTAACACACGCGCAAAGCTGGAACAAGGATCTCGCGCGCAAGCGTGGCGCGGCCCTCGGAGGCGAGAACCGACGCAAGGGCGTCAACGTCATGCTGGGACCTGTCGTTGGTCCTGCCTGGACCGTTGTCAAAGGAGGCCGCAACTGGGAAGGCTCCTCGGCCGATCCGTACCTCTCCGGTGTTCTGTCGGCCGAGACTGTCCGAGGCGTGCAGAGCCAAAACGTGATGACGAGTGTCAAGGTATGTTGGCAGGCCCTTGCGGTCACTTGGGAGGATGGCGCGCTGACACTTCTGCAGCATTATATCGGCAATGAGCAAGAGCTCTACCGCGCGCCTGAGGGTGATATCGCGGCTGTCTCGTCCAACATCGATGACAAGACGATGCATGAGCTATATCTCTGGTATGAACTGCCAAGAGCTGCTCGATGAGTGCAACCAACTAACTGGGTAGGCCCTTTGTCGACTTGGTCAAGGCCGGAGCCGCCAACGTCATGTGCTCGTATAACCGACTCAACCAGACGTATGCCTGCGGAAACAGCAAGACGCTGAATGGACTTCTCAAGACGGAGCTTGGCTTTCAGGTATAGTCGCTTACAAAATAGGAAAAGAAATGGGACACTAACGCGTGTATAGGGATTTGTGGTTTCGGACTGGGGAGCGCAGCACTCATTCAGCGATGCTCCCAACGGACTTGACATGGGCATGCCCAACTCGGATCCCTTCTGGGGCGCAAACCTCGTCAACGCCGTCAAGAACGGAACCTTGGCCGAGTCGCGCGTAACGGACATGGCCATGAGGTACGTCTCGCTATCCTCATTGAGAATTGACAACTGACAAAAAGTACAGAATCATTGCATCTTGGTACCAGCTCAAGCAGGACGACCCCAGCTTCCCCGAGCCCGGCATCGGCATGCCTGGCAACCTCAGCGCGCCGCACCGCATTATCGAGGGCCGCGATCCCGCCGACCTGCCCGTCATCCTCCAGGGTGCCATTGAGAGCCACGTGCTCGTCAAGAACGACCACAACACGCTGCCCCTCAAAGCGCCCAAGCTTGTTTCCGTGTTTGGCTACTCGGCTAATACGCCACCAGCCTGGACGGCCGCGACCGACGCCGACGGCACGTGGCGCTACGGCCTCGCCCCCGTTCTCGGGCTGGACGCAGCCACGAGCCCCATCGGTGGCCGTGGCACCATGTTTGGCGGAGGCGGCTCCGGCGCCATTACGCCGCAGACGCACGTCTCGCCGCAAGATGCCCTCGTCGCGCGTGCCGCCAAGGACGGCTTCACGCTCCGGCAGGACCTCACTTCGGCAACGCCCACTACCACTGTGGACCCGGCTTCGGACGTCTGCCTCGTGTTTGGCAACGCGTGGGCGCGCGAGGGCAACGACCGGCCGCAGCTCGAGGACGCATACACAGATAGTCTGGTGCGCGCGGTGGCGGACCGGTGCGCGCGGACCGTTGTCGTGCTGCACAATGCCGGCCCGCGGCTCGTCGGCGGTTTTGCGGACGACCCCAACGTCACGGCCATCCTGTTTGCGCACCTCCCCGGGCAGCAGGCGGGCGATGCCGTCGTGGCCCTACTCTGGGGCGATGCCAACCCGTCGGGCAAGCTGCCGTACACGGTGGCGCGGAGCGCGGCCGACTACGGGCCGCTGCTTGACCCTCAGGCCCAAGGCGGCAAGTCGCCGCAGGCCTACTTTCCGCAGGGCGTCTACACCGACTACAAGTACTTTGAGCGGGCGCACGTCGCGCCGCAGTACGAGTTTGGTTTCGGCCTGAGCTACACCCGCTTCGACTACGCCGACATGGTGGTGCGGCGGGCCGCGGCGCCGGCCGCCGAGTACCCGAGCGGCGGGGTTGTGAGCGGCGGGCCGAGCGACCTCTGGGACGTGGTCGCGACGGTCAAGTGCACGCTCGTCAATGGCGGCAAGGTGGCTGGCGCCGAGGCGGTGCAGCTGTACGTGCGCTTCCCGGGCATGCAGGCCAAACAGCTGCGCGGCTTTGAGAAGCCGGTGCTGCGGCCGGGCGAGTCGACCGAGGTGTCGTTTGAGTTAACGAGGAGGGACCTGAGCGTCTGGAACACGGACGTACAGAAGTGGCAGCTGCAGAGAGGCAGCTATCAGGTATACATTGGACGGAGTAGTAGTAAGCTGCCTCTCATGGCGCACTTGACTGTTTAGTCGCCATTATACTCCCCCGCGGGATGAGAAAGGGACTGTCGGCTCAGGCTGTATAGTCATCAAATTCCAAGTAGATGGAGACTCGCGAGAAATTGAAGCTACACCGCCGAAAGGGCCTCTTTCGTTTCCAAAAGCATAGCGCTGCACGCTCTAAACATGTGTTGTGTGTCTGATGTATGTGTTCGTAACCTGGAAGGTAGTTTTGAGAAGAATATCGAGAGATGTATAGCAATTGGAGAAACGACTTGTTCCAATCGAAATACGAAGATGGTAAAATGTCGTGGCACAGGACTGAACCACCGTGTTCTGTCGCAGATGGGTAGTGAAAATAGGAAGTCAGGACAGCTTCAGAGTACAAAGACAGATTGCCTCGGCATTTGGCGATGAGCACAAACATAACGATGATACTAGGTAGGGTGACAGAACGAGAGTCGCGGGAGGAAGTTTGCGGGAAGAAGAAGTTGCTGTGTGTTGGATGCTGCGTTTGCACGACTCGCGCGTTTGCGCAGCCTGCCTGGGATCTTAAGAAAACATCAGCACACATTATTTCTCCCAGCGCAGGCGCCGTCTTGTTTTTCCACTGCAGCAATATAAGCACCAGGAGCAAGTGTCACCATTACGAGATGGCGAGTCGCCCGCTTGCACGAAGTCTAACCCGGCAAGCTTCCAGACGATACCGCCGCCCTGGAATCGGCGGGTGCTGAACCAGTGCGCAGACAACAGACCGCCAAACGCCTGCCAAGCGGCCACGACGGAATACAGGGTATCATTTCCCAGCGCCGGATAGCGTGTCCATCTATCCATGGGTTCTTGTTGTTAAGGTCGGCGTACTCGGTAGCGATAACGGCATCGCCAGCGACAACCAAGAGTTGCCAGGCGATTTCGACATTGAGGGCTCGTCCGTTGGACGGAACGCATTCGGCATAGAGGCTGCTTGTGCCATGGTCCCAGGCTGCCCCGCGAAGAGCCGAGTCGCGGACCGTTCTTGCACAAGGCAGCGCGATGAATCCGGTGACAGGGACTACGGAGCCATCCAGGTCCCTGGACGTGTATTGCATCCTGTGGGCGCCACGTTCAACGTGGCCGCATCGACAAAGCCGAGCTTTCGACAAAGACGAGCTTCAGGAGCCGACCAGGTGGCGCTTGCGAGGAACAATTGACCGCCGCCGCCAAAGAGCCAACATGGACCCGTTTGCCGAAGGCCACGAGATTGACGGCTTGCGAGACAGGGATCATAACAGTCGTATCAACTACCAACCATGGCCATCTACCGTTCAATTTCTGAGGACATTTTCTTTGTGTAACCCTGGAAATATTTACCGTCAAGCGCGCTACCCGGACCTTGACTCTGTGCGAGACGAAGCAGCAACACAGCGAACCGCATCGGCTCCAAACTCCGCTCCGGATTGACCTACCTGCCCGAGCCTAGTCGGCTCGTGATTTATTATCCGACGCCTGTACAACGTCGGCGTTCCCTGCTGGGCAGCATTAAGCATAGATTTTCTTAATCTGCCTCATTCAAGCATCTACTAGCGTGTCCGAGACCGCATGACCAGTCCCTGACAACGTGCGGCTGATGAACCATGAAAAACGTCGGACCACGGACCCTCACGGTATCCACGAGACGTTGCTCACGAACCGCGCTCGACCAGTCTCTGCGATTCCATACGACCCGCAGCGTAACTATGCCAAAAGTCGCCTCGTTCATTGGTGGACTGATGGCTCTCGTGTCCATTCCACGGCCACCGGGCCCCTCCCATTCTTCATGCGTTTCTGTACCTGTTGTATCCGTTTCTTGGGCTGGGCCTTCCGAGTGCAGCTAGTGCGGCAAGGGAGGAGGGAAAAAATATTATCAGTTGTGGGCCGTTGATGGCCTCTTTATCAATCTAGCGTGGCTGAAGGAGGATCTACAAGTGCCGCACGCTGGATATTGAGGGACCCGACGCCGAATTACATTCTCGCCTGTTTGCCAGCCCACACACACACCAACCAAATCAAGGTTAGAAGCTTGATTAAATCGGTTCTCAAGGTTAAAATTAACGCCGTTGCAGTTGTGTCCCGGACTCTCCATCTGGTGGAGATGGCAGACTTTTCCACAACAATGTAGGGCAGGGCAGGGCCGGCAGGGACGTCTGTTTCTTTATCAGCCATTGCCGACTGTCCCCATATGGTTGAGAGTTTTAAAAGCAAGTCGTTTGCCCATTCGTGATGGAGATCATCATGGTTGCTCACTTGGCACGTTAGTCCCGAGTCAAAGTCTCAGATCATCCGTTGCATGCAAGTCATTCCCCAAGTCTCAGATTCGCTGAGCTACTTTACATCGCCGAGATGCGTTTCCACATCCAGATCCTCTTACCTGCCGTCTTGGCGGTGCTGGTCCACGCCGCCAAGCCTCTGGGCGACCAGGTCTGCGTCGCCACCTGCTACTACGCCCTACTCAAGGCCAAGTATGCCGGCGCCAGCGACAAGGCCCAGACGGCCTGCACGAACCCTCTCCGCGTGCAGTCCACGTACTATTGCATCGCGGAGCGCTGCGCCGCCGAGAGCGACAAGGCGACCGACGATGGCATCGAGTGGTGGGCCGACGCCTGCAAGAATTCCTCCAAAGTCGTCAATGTGAAGAGCTACCGCACTGCCGTATCCAATGTTACAGACACCTACTTGAACAGCCTGCCCACGGTGGACCAAAAGTCCAAGCAATTCTTCAGCGGCCCTGCACTGCCATCGCAAGCCAATTGGGTGTACATGCACACGACCACTTTCCTCTATGCTGATGCTAGACGCTACAATGATGCCATTAGGTACGTTGACATGACCCTCTGACCGCCCCATCTCGCTTATCTTTCTTTAGGTGGTCTTTGTACGGGTTTTGGGGACTTGTTATCCTGGTTGGTGTCTGCAACCGACTCTGGACACTCGTCTCCAGCCGTCGCACGAGAGCGTCGATCGAGTCCCAGACTGGCGAACTCGGCGCTTGGAGAAAAATCACAAAATGGTTCAACCTCCATCTCCTCCAGGCTCCCACCGGATCGCATCACCACCACGAGCCCTGGGGCTGGTTCACGGTCCCCCTCCGCATCCACACCATTGTCATTGCCCTGTACATTCTTCTGAATATCTTAGTCGTCGCAACGCGGTACCGTGTCGCAGATGAAAATGACTAGTCAGTACAACATCCATCAGGCAGCCAAGCAGAAGACGATTAATACTGACACTACCCAGCTTCAAAAGCCGACAAACCCAGACCCTTCGTTGGATCGCCGACCGACTGGGCACGCTTATGGCGGCCAGCATGCCCTTCATCTTCCTCTTCGGCGCCCGATCGAGCCCTCTTCCCATCATGACTGGATGGAGCTACCGTACATTCAGCGCCTTTCACCGATGGGTGGCCATTGTCATGTTGGTCGAGTCCATCTGCCATGGCATCGTCTTTTCCGCCTACTACGTCGACGAAAAGGGCTGGCCCGATTATCGCCATCGGTTAAAGACAGATGTCATGTTCCGTTCAGGAATCTTCATGCTCACTGCCATGGGTATTTCGACCGCATTTGCGCATGCGAAGATTCGCCAAATGGCGTACGAGCTGTTCAAAATTGCGCACATTGCCATGGGAATCGTTTTCCTTGCAAACTATTGGGAGTATGTCTACCCTGTTTCTCCAACAAGGAAGGAAAATTGAACTAACCTCAGACAGTCACATCAAGGAAAAGTTTGGAGGCGACTACCGAGTCTGGACCTGGGTCTGTGTGGGCATCTGGGCAAGCGACTATTTCTTCCGCATTGTCCGCATCATCTGGCTCAACTTCAATGCCTTTATCGGCAAGGACCGTCACGCCATTGCAAGCTACAGCGAGGACACGGGTATGATCCGGCTGCAGGTCCATGCCTCGGGAACCCATTCCCACCAGAGCCCGGGCACCTACTATCACCTGCACTTTGGAGGCTGGCGCATTTGGGAAAATCACCCTTTCAGTTTAGCGGGTTCGTCAGCTGAGGAGGTGCGTGAAGCTGCACCTGTTGAGACTGCAGACGCCGAGAAGAAGAACGTGGTAGTCCGCACTCAGCCCCAAGGCAAGGAGCTCCTTGGCGGCCAGTCGTACAAGACGTTCCTGATTCGCCCACGCAACGGTTTTACCCGTCGCTTGCGCGACTCCATCATCAAGCAGGACCAGGCAGGACTCTCGCGGCTCCGCGTGGTGCTGGAAGGACCCTACGGCACCGGCGCCAATATGTCCAGTTTCAACGAGATGCTCTTCATCGCAGGCGGCAGCGGTATCACGGCCATCCTCCCCTACATCCGCCGCCTCTTTGAAGATGCGGCACAGGACGCGCCCTGCCCGCCCCGCGTACGTCTCGTGTGGGCTGTGCGCCGGGCTGGCTTCGCCCGGGACGTGCTGGCCAACGACCTGCGCCTGGTCGAGGCAGCCGCTAGTCTACAGGTGGACATTTACGTGACGTCGGGTAGCGGCGACGGGGACGGCAGCGCGGCGGAGAAGGGGGACTCGGACAACACGTCGACGGACATGGTCGACGGCAGGTTTGCGTACCGTAAGCCGGTTGTTGGGGATGTTGTTCGTGACTTTGTCGGCGGTATGGAGACGAACAGGGCGGCCGTGTTTGTCTGTGGTCCTGCACGGATGGCGGATGAGACGAGGGCGGCGGTGAGAAGGGAAGCTGACTCGAGTGCAAAGGATGTCGAACTGTTTGAAGAAATGTATGGCTGGTAAGAGTCAAGTCTATCTAGAATGCGAAGCTCTGTCACCCTGGGTCCTTGGGAACTGTGTGGCATCTCTGCGTGCATCATACGAATAGCGTGGTGTCACGGAACTCAATCACAACTAGGCACAAGCGCGGACTTTACTTTCGGTCAATTGCCTTGCTATCAAAAGCTGCTAGGAACGAGCGTGTCTGTAATCATGCCCAAAGCCAACTTCCTCCACCGGCCATCAGCTAAAGTTTTGCCAACGTCAGCACTTATTCCTGGTTTCGTTTTTCATCGCCGTCCCACAAACCTTTGGCATTGTGTGCAGCTAGCCGAGGCCAAGCGTGGCATTTATCTGTAGCAGTTGCCGTCAGTGCCGCAGAAGCGGGTGCCGGGGAGGCAGCAGGATCGCGGGCAGCACGAGGGCGAGTAGGATGGGCAGCACCAGCCGTAGCGGTAGCAGTACAGCGGGTAGCCCGGAGCGCAGCCGGCGGCGGCGCTGACGCCGGCCTTGGAGTGTCCGATGTTGGCGACGTTGGGGTCCTCGAGGTTCGAGATCTTGGCGTCACTGGGGAGGCTCTTGATGTCGACGGTGTCGAGCTCCTTCTTCATGGCCGTCACATCCCGGTCGCCGACCGTGTTGGCCGCAACGAGAAGTGGGAGAAGGCTGACGAGGGCAAACTTCATGGTGAGAGGTGTCAGGGGCTGGGTTGAAGTGTAGATTGTATGAAACTCTGGTTTGTGATGTTTGTTGTCTGAAATGGTCGCTTTGAGAGAGGGGATTGGCCTTGACTTTATAGGCGTCGCGTGTTGAGCAGTTCATCTGAACTTTGGCTGTTCAACAGATACGAGAATATTACAAAGCCATACCCAAAGTTTACGAGTGTTCAGCTCACTCTCAGCTCGCTGCGCCAAGATGCAGTAAGAGGCGGCAGAAGTGCCATTGTCAAGGTCTAGAGCGGTGTATTTGAAACATCAAGTTCGCATATCTGCTCTATATGGACATGATATTCCGCAGCGTAGGCGAATGAAGCGGAGGACGATCATATTATCAAACCTTTTCTGCACGTCGGATAACTACATACCTTTTCCTACCATGATCTTCCCGTGACAGTTGATCCTGCTGCCCAACAAATATGCGGCCGAGAAGCGCAGACTTTGACAATATGTGCCCACAGCTGGCGCGTGCGATACCGGCACCTTGTTTCCTCCTCGGCTCGCATCGTCGCCTGCTGACGGTTCGTCGGGGCTGAGGTCGCACAGCATGCCAATATCATCAGGCAACAACTTTATTCTCTTTCTGCGCCCTCAACCGTTTCTAGCACGACGCGGTTGGCATGATCGGCATAAGCCCCCTTCGTCCAATGATCGGGTCGCCTATCTCAGCCTTGCCACCCCGGTTGGGTGCCGAAAGGGAGGGCTTTTGCTGACCACACGTCGATAAGACAAGGACCGAAGCAGACGTATCGCGAGCTCGCGTGGCTATGAACGAGCTGCCAAGACAAGTCTGCCAGCACATGAGTCGATTCTGACCCCCGCGCTGTTGGGCGCGCCCAGGGCTGAGACATCTGGCGATGCAGGGAGGGACAACGGAGTGAATGTCTCTGCTGATGTGCAGAGGGCCCTATGGATGGGTCGTCGGCGGGAAACGATGAGTGTTTTCGGAGACCGGATGCCAAGTAGATCTGTTGAGAAAGCCGTGACGGTCCCAACTACTCTACGACATACATTGCGTGTATCAGAGCTTCTCAACTCAATCGTCATCCACCGGTTTACGGCACCGTTGCCCCACGACAAATTGCGGCAGTTCGGCCCATCGCCGGCCCCATTCTCCCGGTGGCTGTTATATTAACCTTTCATACATGATTTTACCGAATACAGATGGGCGTGAACGTTGGCCCGTGTGTCAGCCGGGCTGCAGATCCAAATTCAGCCTCGGAAAACACAACTGACGCCGCTTTCATGCAGCGGCTCGGGTGCGAGCTGTCATTGCAGACTGCCGTCACTACCAGACGAATGAGAGACGAGAATTCATCAAAATGTGCAAAAAGCCACCCGATGGGATATGTCCTCATCAGTAAGAATTTAGAGCGCGTCACTTTCAGCCCGAGAATTACTTGTCAACCGGGGTTGGCACCAAGTATGATCAGCCCAACCACCACTTCTTCGCCCTTGATGAAAGACAAGGAAGAGGTCACCAGAAAAGAATTCATTTTTCAGGCTACGTGGTACGTCATTGTACAAAATCGCGGAATAGCGAGAGTATTTGCAAAGAAAACTTGGGTACTATTTAATGTTAGATGAACGGGCGATAACTGCAAAGCGGATGGGGAACAGCTGCGGTCAGATGACATGGGACATCTTCCGGGGAAATAACGGTCGCGCTGTGGCCCGGCATAATAACATTATACATCTTCCGCTGCTCGATGGCCCGATCGTTGCCCGCCAGGGCTGTCTGAGGTGGTGTGTACTCGGGGCTGAACCCTCCGACATGCCGCCGCCCAAAAGGCGGAAAAAGGCGCCATGGAATTCCCGCGCAGTGCTTGCAGATCTTTTGCACAGTGCGATTTTCCCGCTCTTTTCATCAGCACAATTCCCGAGCGAGACAGGCCGGTAGAGGATCATCGGGCGCGCTGTGATTGACAGCAGCCTTGTCCTGTAATAGTCGTCGGACAATGAGAGCTGAGCATTCACCCCCTCCCCTCTTCTCCTTGACAATTGATCAACTTATTTGATCCGAGTTCGGCTTCATTTTTCGGGCCAAGCTTTACCACACCTCAATGCGCGAAATACAGGATGCCGGGACAATGTATACACCCAGGTCCGTCGCCCTGCCGGCGCAACAACGGGATTTCGCGGTTTAGACACGAAACAAGCTTTTTCCCCTAGTAGTGATTTAAGTGACATGTCATACTTAATCTTTCTCCGGAGCAGAATCTCCAGGAGACGGAAGACGGACGCTCTTGGCTGTCGCAGTACCGGGAGTCGCGACATCCGGCCTGGTCGGCCTCGCCTCAGCGTCAATGTCACCAACACGGTGGAAGGATCCCGACCATAAGGCAAAGGCTATCCATCTATAGGTCAAGTAGCCAGGCTAGTTATGCCACCTTTGGCGTCCGGGGTGCAGTTCCGGTGGGGCCGGGAAGAGAGGACGGCGTCTTGATGATTTAATCGGGGTATGGGAGATTACGGGTCCAATTGTTGTGGTTCGTTGGGCGAAATTTTGGGATTGTTTTGGGCTCCCAGGCCGGGACAAATGACTCAAGTTTTCCTCGAGGGCCCTGGGAAATCTTGGCTAGTCACACCACACCGTCTCTACCGGTACTCAATATTACGTCCTGTACGTCCTGTACGTCCTGTACCATGTTGTCTAAATTGTAACTCAAGCCAGTGATCCATGTATGAGCTGATGGCATTGTACCAACAGAACAAGGATCCCAGGTCTCATTAACCTTCAACGATGGCTCATCATGTGGAGCGTATCTAAACCCTGGCACTACTCATAGGGAACACTTGCGCAACCATTGTAGTAAGACTGCCGTCTCGGATTGGAACCCCTGCCGCGGACGAGCCAAGAATCATGCAGCAAGCTTTCTCGCACAAAAGTTGACTCACATGATCTTCTTTTGCCTCGTGCCACGCCTTATTATAGCCGTCACGACAAAACGCACAACGCCGAGGGCGAAGACGTTGCAGCCACCTTGGCGGGGGGGATCTGAGCGTCAACTAAGCAATTGGAATCTGCGCCTAGCTTTCCGTTCCTCGATACGCCTTGGGCACCTGCTCTTTTTGGATAATGTGACATGTACGGTATGTTGATCAATTTGGAAACACATCACCAATCTCGCTTGCCTTTCGATCGAGGCATGTGTACTACCATCCGATGAGAGTAAAACTCTCGGCAATAATTCGTACTTGCAGTATCAGCTTGGCTTCGGCTACTCGACATTACTATGCCGCAACAGAAGCGGCTCAATGTCTGCCGTTGCTGGCTGTCTTCTCTTTGCACGGCCAAAATTCTTTCGAGCGTCTTGTTTTGTTGTTCTATAGACACGAATTAGGCGAGTATAAGTTCAAAAAGTCAAGCAGAACGGTAGTTACGTAATTCGATCGGTTGGCGATAATACGTGAGGGTTGGAGTGGACTGGGGGACATCTGGGAGGCGTCGATCGCACCTTGGGGAAGCACTGCATGATTTCCTAGATCACGGTGGCTGCTTCAACGGCGGAGCGCAAACGGGACGATAGCGTAGCCTTCCCCGCACAGCAAACATGCGCCAACATCGTCGACGGCAGTTATCCCAGGTGCTGATACAGTCAGTATGCACTTGCGCGTGACTAGTCCGGCAATGCGAGGTGGGATGGACTTGTACTCAGTATCGTACTCACCAAGTAGCACGGCTTGCTACCTGGAGGTTTCAGTCGACAGGAACCAATATGTGAATGAATCCAACGTAGTCAATTCTGTAGCACGGAGTAGCCGTCCAGACCACTATAAGCGATTGAACTGATAGCACCTGTCAGTGCTTCTAGTGGCAGGCTAGGCAGAAAGACTAAAACCAACGGCGGCGCCGAGTTAGTTGGAAAGGCCTCGGCAATTTTCCACGCGAGTAATAAATCAGGCGCTATACGCAACCACCGTTTCTGGAAACAGGGTCCACGGGTAGTCTCTAGCCGGTGCTGGATCACGCATCTTGACTCAGTATAAACTCGACATGAAAAGTCCCTAGGTTCTATTAGTACGCCACTAGTCATGCTGCGTGAGTTGTCAAGTGTGAGAGAAAGACCCTCAAGCTCTACATAGCCGAGTAAGAGGCTCAACAAAGCAAGAGGGAAAAAAGCACAACTGTATCATATATGACAAGCAACTTGGGCGGGGACCAGGCGGGAAAAGAATCCGAGCGCGCGTGTTTTCATGATCCATCTTTTGCCGACTGGTAGTTCTGCCGAGAGAGCATACTCTCCTCTCCCCTCGATGCCCCCATATCTGCCCGAAGATAGCGTCCGTAGTTGCCGCTTTGACGTACTGGTGTGAATTTGCTTCTGCCTTCTGTAATAATATCATGTAGTGGACTTGAATAGATTAAATACGACGGGAATGGACCTTGGCTTTTTGGCGACTCGGTAATGAGCCGAAGCGCAGGTCATGGTGAGAAATGGTTCCTTTCAGGAACACGATGCGCAGCAGAGAATCGGAAACGGTCCGGCCGAGGCGAGAGAAAAGACAAGGGCAATTTTGTGAGAGAAGACGGAAAAGGCATTGATCGACAAGCCTTGATGCAACGGTTCTTGTCTTTTCGTCTGTACGAAGTATCCTAGTGTGCAGTGCAGGGTGCAGGGTCATGTCTGCAATGTCTGTGCATCCTTGGGCTGTTTTCTGCCTGTTTGTACAAAAAGGCTGAGAAATAACTAGTTAGTTAATTAGTTAACTAGTTGGACAATCGGGAAAAGGACCTGGGGTTCAACAACTTGTCCCGCTAGCCAGTCTCCTCCCCTGCTAGTCCGCCTCAGTAGTCAAGCAGACCGCTCCGTCTGAGACAGTGTGCTCGGATTGTGGAAGAGAATATAGGCTATCAGTTTCGGCTTGACCTATTCGTAGCCTGTACCTTTTGTCGTCAACTGAATCAACTGGTCCAACATATTGGTCTCGCAGAGACAGATCTGGGCTGCACCTGCAGGCTGCTGGGGTGACTCCATCCGTCTTTCAACATGGCACCACAAAAAAAGACAAAAAGTTAATATACCAGTTAACTATGGGATCATCATAAAGACCCAGCGAGTTGGTCAAGTCCAGGGGGCAGGAGAAGCAAAACTGCCGTGCGTGGCGTCAAGACAAACGCCTCCGCCCCCCTTCCCCTCCCTCCCCCCCTGCCCGGCATTTGGTGCATTCGGTGCGCCATGACACCACCTCACGACATGGCGAGCATCGACACGCGCCCGCAAGATACAACACAGACCTCTTTTGCAACGGGCCCATCGTTTTACCCTGAATCACCAAGTATACGAATGTATAACTAGAAGATGCGCCGCCCGCCGCCCGCCCCTCCCCTCTTCCAAGCCCTGTCAAGCTAGGCCCTCCGATCTCCCGTCTGCTTTTCGCCATCCAACCTGTTCTTACACAAAACCAATTAAATCTTCAACTTGGTTACGTGGAATAATGTCCGTGGCCGTCATCGCCGGACAGAGCCTCGACACCTGATTTTTGCTCTTTGTCCTTGCTTTGGGCTGGTCCTTGTTTTGCCCTGGCCTCCGGGCTGCTACCCGACGGATAAAAGAAAAACGACGACGATCAACGAGCAAACGGAAAAATAACGAAAAAACGACTTGCGAGGCTGCGCGCCGCAAGCAACACACACACGACACCATGGGGATGACGCCGTTTCAGTTGGAGGCGTGGATCGAGTTTGCGATTGGCATCGTCATCCTGTTCTCGCGCATCGTGTACCGGACGAAGCAGGTAGGACGCAACTGGGCCGGCGACGACTACTTTGCCGTGGCGGCGGCTCTGTTTCTGGCGGGCGAGACGGCGATGCTACACGTAATAGGTGAGCAACAACCCATACATCCACGGCGCGACTACTCCCGGACAAGGTGAACTTGTTCAGTGCAACGGCCAAGAGGACTAACCTGGACCACCCCCGACCACAGGACTCTGGGGATCGATTGTGGGCATGACCGACGAAAAGGCTCTCCTGCTCAGTGAAGAAGAAAAGGCAACTATTGCCAAGGGCGCCAAGGCCGACATTGCAGGCTGGTGCCTCTACATTACCCTGATTTGGTGCCTCAAGGCGTGTATGCTCTTCTTCTACCGTCGACTTACGTGAGTCTGCTGTGCCGCGCGCCCCCCCTCGACAGACAAACATCAGGTTGCTAACAGCGCATGTGTGCAGCCTCGACACCTTCCAGAAGCGCCTGGTTCTGGTGGCCGGCGTGGCCTGGATATGCTCATACGTGGCCACGATTGGCGTCGTGCTGCTGCGCTGCCTTCCCTTTCACCGCAACTGGCAGGTCTACCCCTACCCGGGCGACGAGTGCGGCACGCCCAACCAAATATTCCTGACCCTCGTCATCACCAACGTCTCGACCGACCTGCTCATCCTCTACATCCCACTGCCCCTGCTCTGGGTTGTCAAGATTCCCCTGGGAAAGTACGCAAGCCCCCTTCAACACCCACGGGTTCCCCCAACGCTAACAACCACCACCTCCATCAGAAAAATCATCTACTGCCTCTGGCTCACAACCGGCATCTTCGTCGTCGTAGCAAGCCTTCTCCGCTGCGTCCTCTCCATCCGGTACGCCAACGAGGTCGACGTGTCCACCATCTGGGCCATCCGCGAGACCTTTGTCGGCATCATCTGCGTCAACGCGCCCATTCTCGGACCCTGGCTCGTGCGAAAGGGCAGCCTCTGGGCCCAGAGCATCTCCTCGTCGCGCAACTCGTCCAAGAACAACGACCACAACGGCGGCCTGCCCACCATCATCACCATTGGCCAGCGCAGCATGCGCCTCGGACGGCTGAAAAAGGATGGCAAGGCCGAAGGTCGCGCCGGCGCCACCATCGGCTGGACGACCATCAACGACAGCGACGAGTGCATCGGCGCGCCGCTCGCCAGCGGCGCCGGCGCCGGCCCAACAACGGCCAACGCCAAGGGCGATGCGAAGACGAAACAGACGGCCGTGGCCTCGATGGCAACTTCATCAACGACGGCGGTCAGCGACTTGGTCTAGAGCGTCGGCCCTGATCGACTTCCTTCGACTATTTTTGGCGTTTTTTTCTTTCTTTCTGCGATTATATCCCCTGTTTTTTGGATGCCGCAATCTCTTTTACCGATTTCAACTTGAGCGATTTTTTTTTTGGGATTTACAGTCAGCGTTTGGGAATTCAACAGCACCACAGCACTGAGATGCATCATTGGACACGATGCCTCTGGCGAATTGATCTTTTTTAGGAACACTATTATACCACATTTTGACGTATACTTTCCTACTATATACGAGTTTATTGAGTTTTATATGCAATACTACCACATTCACAGACCACACATTGGCTCGAGCGAGAGCAAGGCAGAAATCATGGAAAGAGCGCTATAAACCTCTAATTCTTTCGTGCTATCATCAATGTAATTCATAACATAATTCATAAAATAAATTCATAACGGAAGTCATAACGGAATTCGTAAAATCGGGGCCATCATGATCATCATGCACCTGTATTCAGACGAATAATTTGGGTGGTGGAAGGCGGCCCAGGATCTTCTCAATGGCCAGACCCAAGCTCAGCAGGCGGACGTCGCTGCCGAGTGGCCCGTCAATCTCGATGCCCACGGGCAGCCCACTTCGCGTCAAGCCAGCTGGGATGCTCAGCCCGGGGATACCGGCGTCGCTGCCGGGCGAGGTGAAGCTGATGTAGGTGCCAAACGTGTCCTGCGGCGGGCCGCCGTTGATGGAGACGGTGCCGGAGCCATTGGTGTAGTCAATGGGTGTAGCGGGCAGAGGCGTCGTGGGAAATAGAATCGCGGACACGTTGGCGCTGACAAAGTAATCCGCGTACAGGCGTTTCAGGGCTGGACGGTGGATTGTGATGGCGTCATTGTAGGCACCGCCAAAGGCGTCGTCCGTCACCAGCTTGAACAGTTTCTGGACGTCAGGGCTAGCAATGCGTTGAGCAATATCGTCAATGGTGACGTTGTTTATGCCCGAGGCCTTGAGATAGGCAGGAATGTCAGTTCGGGGTTCGTGGAGCGCAAGAGGTAGAGAGATTTTGTTGTCGAGGGTGATGAGGTCGGGAATGTCAGCATCTACCAGAACGGCACCGGCCTGCTCGAGCAGCTGGCGCGCTTTCAACACGACTTGCTCTAGATTCTTGTCCAGTCCGGTCCAGAGCACACGTGGAACGCCCAGGCGGACACCGGCCAGATTAGCCGCCTCGGGGCGAGGCTGGCCGGCAATGATGGAATCGAGGAGCGTCACGTCGGCGACAGACCGGCCCATTGTGCCGACGGTGTCGCGGGTGTGACTAATGGGCAGGACGGCGTCGTCGTCGACATAGCGGCGCTCTGGGCCGCCGTCGCCAAGGGAGGGGCGAAAGCCGACAATGCCAGTGAGCGCTGCCGGGATGCGGACTGAGCCACCCGTGTCCGTGCCCAAGCCGCAGGGGACCACATGGGACGAAATGGCGGCGGCGGTGCCGCCAGACGAGCCGCCCGGAATCATGTTTGCCGCGTACGGATTGTGCACGGGCAGGGCAAACGGGGCGAAATTCGTGCTGGTGATGCCAAACGCGAGCTCGTGCATGTTGGCCTTGCCAATGACGATGGCGCCGGCGGTGATGAGCTTGCGCAGGCTCGGCGCCGTGTTGTTGGGTCTCGCGTACTGCAGCGCCGGCGTGCCGCCCGTGGTGGCAACGCCCTCCAAATTGATATTGTCTTTGGCGACAATGGCGAGCCCGGCAAGAGGCGGCAGCGCGGCACCGCAGGAGATGGCCACGTCGACCTTGTCGGCGGCCTCGAGAGCCTGTTGGCGAAGCAGCGTGACAAAGGCATTGAGCGAGGCACCGCGCTGGGCCTGCTCCAGGACGGTGGTGATGTAGCGACGGGCAGAGATGCGTTTCTCGCGAATGGCCGCGACGGTCTCGTCGGCCGACCAGTTCAGGATGGTGCGAGCGTCATCGCCGCCGCGACGGACTTGTACTTGTGCAGCAGCTGGCGCCATGGGTACGGGGCGGGATGTGGTATCACGGCACGGTGGTGAGGCTTGTCTTGTAATAAGCAGCTTTTTTTAAAACCGCGCATGGAAATGTCTCTGAGAGGAACGAGGCTGAGGATCGAGCAGAAGAGGGGGAAAGCCCCTCGACACCGAGATTCCGTCAGACTCCGACCCATGATTGCTGCGTTGGCAGTGCAGAAGCGCGGCATTCCGTCAGGGACCCTCCCGACTGCATCTTTTAGCTTGAAGCCGGTGGCCGGTTTCTGCAACAAACCCGCAGGGTAAGAAACTAGGCCCGGCACTTGGCAGGATTATGGCGCAGACCACCGTCGCATAATTAGGTATCCTGCCGACTCTTCGGTGAGGGCGGGACAGTAGCTTCTGGGCGGTGGTGTGCGAGTTGGTCCGGAGAATTTGTAATAATCGCCAGAGATGGGCAGAGCCTCAGGTGAGCATTGGCTTCAGCTCGACAGAAGGAGGGGTATAATGAGGGGTCGTTTCGGTTTTATCAAGCGTCTGAGATGGAAGTGAGACGAGTAGCAGCTCGAGTTGACGGTCAGAGGCTGTTGGCAAAGAGTTTGGATGAATCTGGAGCTTGGTGCCGGACGGCATGAGATGATGGCCATCTTCAGCAAACGAACTATGAGATGCTAGTGCGAGGTTTGATGGCTGCACCCAGAGTCAGGATGGATCAATCTTCGAGGATGGATGCCCCACCAATTTTTTTGCTGGGCGACAGGCCGCGCTTTTTGGATAGACATGCATCAAGTGACTAATTATTTCCTTATTAATCGCTGTCATTCAACATTAAACATTAAACATTAAACAAGGCCCTTGTGCATGGCTTTTGAAGGTGCCTTGATAATGCAGGTTTAGGGTTCTTACAGTGGCCAGCTGGTAGTTACTTGCAAGCGCCATCTCGGGGTAACTGACCCATCATTGCATCGTCGCCGTAAGTCGCGATTTAAACGAAAAGAAACTCGGTCTGAATTTGGCCCTATTTCTCGTTTGCTGTTACGTGTTGGACTTTTTATCACGACATGACCACGTTTACTTGCAACCGATGTCTCGTCGCCATCTTGACTTTAAGGACAGGCCCGTTCCCAAGTCAGGAGCAGCGCGGAGAGTAATATCTTGAAGTCTGTCTTTCTTATTCTGATTGTATTTCCAGTTTTTCCAGATATTTCTTCTTCTCTTTCGACATCTCAACAGCCTATGGGTGATGAGGGTCCCAACGGCTGAGTCAGCCAGTGGTGATGCTGCAAACGATGCCTCATTTGTTGTTCGTATAAGGCAATATCGTTTGATTATACATGGAATTATTGTCCATCGCTGATTCTCATTTCATACGCTATAAGAATTTTTGAATATCATTTGCCGAACCTGGTGGTGTTGTTTAAGTTCTATTTTAAAGCCATCCCTTTGCATGCCTTTCGCTCTCTGCCGAGGCTGCACGGGGTAGATGCTAAATGAGGAAAGATGCGGAGAGAACAAGGGGGCCAAGGACGGCAAAACAGGGATTGAAATGTTGAAATGAGACTATTTCTGGGGAGAATAGGTTGTAGTAGATTACGAATAAGCTGTTTGGTAATGCATTGAGCGATTCAGTCGCGTGCATCTCAAGATGGAGTGGCCCGAATGCTACCTACTAATAGTAGTTAAAATGGATTCTTTTGGGGCGTTTACGGTACTGTTCCGCATTCGGAGGCCGGCGGTGCCGTGTTACGTGTGGAGAAGCATAATTTTTCATTTGCGAGACGAGAGGAGGCGAGTGGTCGGTAGGGGTATCTTGGCTCAAAAAGCAGCGGAAACACTTTGAAAAGCTTTTTTTTCTTTTGTTTTTTTTTCCATTTAAAAGGCCAAGGCATCGTCAATCCAAATCTCCCTAATCATTTGCAACCAGTACTCCGTACAGGAGGCAGCAATGCAATGGGTGGGGATAGAAAAAACAGCGCGGCGCAGGGCCTGGAGCGGGGGCGGGGGCAACTAATGCACTCAGCGGGAAGACAAGGTTAACTTTTTCCTTTTCTTCTGGTGCTTGATACCCGCAGCGCGACCAGAGGTGATGATGTGTTGCTTTCGATACCTGGGCTATTCACTTTGGTGAGTGTAGTAGTGTAGTTGAATGATGCACGTCACGTCACGCCATGTGGTTGTGCCGGCAATCAAGAGCGCGCGCTCGCGCGGATAAAACGATGCAAGCCAAGCAACCAAGCCGGCCCCTGCAGTGTGCAGTGGACAGACCAAACCTCGCAGGTGCCCGTGTGTGGCAGCTGGCGGCTCGCAGCTGGCGAGGCGACAGAAGGAAGTGTGGATTCCTGCCAGAGTGGCGCCACCCGCGTTCGGCGTGTTGGCGGCGCCCAAGTCTCGGAGTAGTGGGCGCTGTGAATCAATCAAGGACTGTGGCTTGCAGAGGCTGCAGTGGCTGGGGGGCCGCGCTGGGTGCAGCAGTAGCCCGTCCTGAGATTCCGGGGGCGTACACAACCTTATCCTAGCCAAGCTACTACCTACCTAGGTAGGTAGGTACCTCTTCTTTAATTTTTCATTCTTCTAGTCTTTTTTTTTTCTTGTTCCGCGGCTCCCGTTCCGATCGCTCACTTTGTGGCTGACTTTTTTCTTGGTCATTCCCGATGCCATCGCCGCAAACAAATCGCCGAGTACAGAGTAATCGACAACTACACGACAATTTTGCCGGGCCTCCACGACATGCTCCGATGACGGACGCTTTGCTTTGCCATGATAAAACAAGAATACTATTACAATCCCCAGACAACTCAACTGCCAGCCAGTCAATGGATTCGCCAGGGCCCAGACGTGCCCTCTCTTGACGGGGTCTGGCTCCACGTATCCACGACTCTTGTTTATCCACTGCTAACAAGTTGGTGGATCGAGAACTGGGCATTCCAAAGTCCTTCTCGCCTTGAACCTATTGCGGTGCGCGCGGGTTACTTTTTTTTTTTTTTCTTTTTTTCCTTAGTAGCCTAATAAACCCCCAACATCGATCCTTTGAGTTTAGTTTCTCGTGGCAATTGTCTGATTTTGTTTCGTCTCGCCTCGTTTCCTTCGACCGCCCAACCCATTTGCCATCCCACATCGTCACCTCCTGCAACGGTCGAGCTTTCAACAGGTACCTTGTACCATCCCCATCCCATCCTCTTTCATCTTGGAATAAAACTCTCTTTGCTCCTCCCCCACATCTGGCCTCTTCGTCTTTGCACTCTTCTTCCTAGCTGGCTTGTCCGTCTTCTGCGCCGTCACCTCTTTCTCCTCGACAGGCGCTTTAAGTCATTGTCCGCGCTATACAAGCGAATATAGTCCATCTATAGACTTTTCCATTGCGGGGAATTCGTCATTACCTCAAACGACTCAATATCCTTCCCTCCCCCCTGCGCCACTCACACACCTCGACGTCAAATCCCTGAGCCTCTCGCACGCCTCGTCGCCTCGCCCTGTTCGCGTCAGCAGAATCCCCAGCTAAGTAAACCACTAGTTTCCCGCCCGTCCTCGCTTCCTCTTACATAAAAGCCCTCGACTACCCCAGCTTTTTCCCATTGTCTTGCTCTCTTCCCCGTTTCTCTCCATAACACCTTCCCCACGCTCTGTTTTGGTCCATCCGCAACCTTGCAAATTCTTAGCCATGGACGCTCAAAGACAAGACATTGGCCCGGCCGCGTCTCAAGCCGATGGCCCGGCCCCCGAGCACAAAGGCAAGACCGACATCGAGGCTGCTCCTCGCTCACCCAACCATAGCATGGACGACGCCTCCAGCGACGCTGCCCTCATCAACTTCAAGTCCCTGTCTTGGTGGTAAGCTTCCCCGTCGATCCTCCATTCTGCTCGCCCGCACCTGCTAATGTCCTCCAAGGAAAGGTGGTATTATCCTCATCGCCGAAACCGTCTCGCTCGGAATTCTGTCCCTCCCCTCTGTCGTCGCCACCCTCGGCCTCGCACCCGGCATCGTTCTCATTCTCGTCATGAGCTTTCTCTCCACATACTCGGGTCTCATGCTCGGCGAGTTCCAAAAAGAGTACCCCTTTGTCGAAAACTTTGGCGATGCCGTCGAGGTCATTGGCCGAACCATGGGCTCCGTTGGCCTCTTTGGTTACAACATCACCTTTGCCCGCATCTTCCAGGAGGTCTTTGGCTGGGCACAGGTCATCTTCCAAGTCTTCGTCATGGGTGCCCATCTCCTCACCTGGACCATTTGCCTCAACGCCCTCTCCGACCACGCTGCCTGCACCATAGTTTGGGCCGTCGTCGGTCTGGCCGTCTTCTGGGTCCTCAACCTCCCCCGTACCCTCCGACACACCAGCTGGATGTCCATGGCCTCGTGCATATCAATCACCGTTGCCACCCTCATGACAGTCGGCGATGTCGCCAGCAGTAAGCCTATCGGTGCCACCACTTTCCAGGTCAGCAGAGAGATTGGCTTCACATCGGCCTTCTTGGCTGTTACCAACATTGCCGTCGCCTTTTCCAGCCACTCTTGCTTCTTTGGTGTCATTGGCGAGTTTGAGAAGCCCGAGGACTGGCCCAAGGCTCTCGCCCTCCTCCAGATTGTCGACACCTCCCTGTACCTCATTGCTGCCATTGTCATCTACTACTACATCGGCCCTGGTGTGCCCTCCCCCGCTCTCTCTGCCGCTGGCTCCGACACGATGCGCAAGGCTATCTGGGGTGTTGCTATTCCCACCATTGTCATCGCCGGCGTCATTTACGGCCACGTCGCTGGCAAGTACGTCTTTAACCGCATGTTTAAGAACAGCAAGCATCTTGTCCGCCGCACTTTTGTCTCCATTCTCGGTTGGTCCGGCATGACTCTTGCCATGTGGGCCATTGCTCTCATCATTGCCGAGTCCATTCCCGTTTTCAACTCGTTGCTCGGCATCCTTGCCGCCCTCTTCGTCTCGTGGTTCTCGTACGGCCTTCCCGGCATCTTTTGGCTGTGGATGCGCAAGGGCTCCTGGTTCAGCACCCGCGCCCGCACCTTTGCATTTGTCGCCAACGTCTTGCTCGTCGTCACCGGCACCATGCTCTGTGTCCTTGGTCTCTGGGCTTCCGTCGAGGCCATTGCCAACGAAAAGGGTACTAAGCCCTGGTCTTGCGCCAACAATGCCCCCAAGTCCTTTGACGAGATAGTTAGGGGGGCCGCAAACGAGTCACTATAGACCCCCTTCTTTGTGCTTTTTCTTTCTTGTTCTTGTATTTTCCAAGGGTATTTGAAAATGGGTTTTGCATGAGAAACGACGACATGCGTACAACGCACCCATCACGTGGTTGCAAGCTTGGAATTGGTGCCTTTTATATTGATATCAAACAGCGATAACTGCACATTTATTAATATGGCTAAATGCCCATGAGTATCAATTATTTCTCTAAATTTCATGTCCGCCCTGCGCCCTACATGTCATGAATGACTGCGCCTAAATGTCAAATGGTAGACCCTCCCCAACCAGCCGTTGATGACACTGGCCCAAGTCTTCAAGTGTTTGCGCTACCTCTCTAGTGCCGGCAAATATTCTGCTCCCAGTCTTCATCCAGCGGCACAACCCCCCCCTCGACCTGCTCCCGGCATCTTCGCTCCGCCCCATGTCGGCGGCACAAGAAGGCGAGGATGCGCTCGTCCTTGGACCGCCCGCTCACGAGGTGCTGCGCGCCGTACAGCGCCCGCACCACGTCGCCGTCGACCAGCTGCATCCGTTGCGTCTGCTCCCGCCACGCGGCCCGGCGCACGCGCTCGCACGAGACGACGGCGTACCCAAACGCCAGCGCCAGCGCGAGAATGGCAAACACGTGGTTGGACATGTAGATGGGTGTCTGCCGCATCGGCGACGGAGCGGGAGGGTCGGTGTCGTCGGGGCGGGGCCGCCGCCGGCTCCAGTCCGCGCGGGGGCGCCGCCGGTCCTCTGCGCCGACGGGGCCACCCATCCACCCCAGCTTGTACAGGTCGTAGCGCCGGCGCTGCGCCGGGTTGCTGAGCAGCTCGTGCGCCGCGACCACGAGATGGTAGCGGTGCAGCAGCGTCTGCGCGTCGAGCTCGGTGTGGTGGTGGTGGTGGTGGTGATGGCGCATGTCCGGGTGGTACACCTTGACGAGGCGGTTGAAGCTGCTCTTGTCGTACGGCTGGCCGGTCGCCGCCATGTTGAGCACCTGGTACGGCGTCGGCCGCGCATCGGCCGGCCAGACGATGCGCGACGGCGTGTCCGGGCTCGTCTGGCCAGAGCTGGCATACCGCCGCTTGCTGTTGTGGCCGCCTCGGTGGTGAGGAGCAAAGAGTCGGTGAGACTTGCGGACGGCTTGGGAAAAGTGCATGGCTTCCCTCTGTAGTCCTAGCTGTGCTGGAAATTGATGGAGAAGGAGAGAGAGAGACGTTGCAGCATGTGGGAGCTGGACAGGGTCGGTATACAAGTGCGGTCAACGGTGAGAACCCGTGTAGCCATCGCGTGATGCCCGTTGATGCACTTTGAGCCCGTTTCTCATTGTTGCATTCCGCGCGCGGATGGTTCTCACACATCCTGTGCTAATACTTGCGCGTTTCGCTTTTTTGAATCTCACGCATACTTGCTCACTCGTCCACGGCGGGCGCCTATCTGCGGGGGCAACCCGCAGCCGAAATTCCAAGGTGGCCATTGGCACCCGCAACCCCGCAAGATATTGAGATGATCGAAAAAGAAGTCTCCACTGGAAAACAGATACTGTGGCTGGAATCTCGTTGCTAGAGACGTCAAGATCGCCGCCCGCCGTATCGGACAAGTTGCATGGGGGTCGACACGACTGCAAACCCACCAACGGCGCATCTTCTACCTTCGGCTATTACACTTGTTGCAATATCTAGTTCATTGAGATTGCAAGCTTACTCTAGTCTAGTGAAGTGTGTGGCTTTCTACCAGAGTCGAACTTGGGAATCGCTTCCCGCAACTTCCGCATGACTTGCACGGATCTTCCGCACTATCCGCAATATTCGCAATAGCAGCAACTCGTGTAAGTCGATTGTGCAAAACAAGATCTATAAGAAGGCAAGTCGGCGCAGCCATTTCCAGGCAAAATCCTCACTGTTGCCAGTCTGATTCTTGTCTCTTGCCATTGGACAATCCGCCCCTCACTACCAGTCAGGCCAACGTCCCTTTCATCTTCTACCCAGTCACAATGCCAGCCAACATCCGCAACATCGGCATCGTCACCTGCAGCACGCGCTCGACGCGCGTCAACCCCTACATCACGCAGCACATCCACGCTCTCCTCGCCGCCATGGTGCACGACGTGCCTGGTCTGCAAGACGCCACGCTCAGCATCATCGACCTGGAAGCGCAGGGCCTGCCGCTCTTCGACGAGCCCGCGGTCCCGGCCGGGCTGCCCGCCGCCGACCCGACGCCGCACTACCAGCAGGCGCACACGCGGCGGTGGTCGGCCGTCGTCGGCGCCCACGACGCCTTTGTCTTTGTCACGCCGCAGTACAACTGGAGCGTGCCGGCCAGCCTCAAGAACGCGCTCGACTACCTGTACCACGAGTGGGCTGGCAAGCCCGCTGCCGTCGTCGCGTACGGCAGCCGCGGTGGCGGCCGGGCGGCCGCGCACCTGCAGCAGATCCTGACGGGCCTCAAGATACAAGTCGCTGCCACGGTGGTGCCCCTCGTCGTGATCATGGGCGATGTGGACGAGTGTCTGGCCCAGGGCGCGCTCAGCCAGGATGTGCTGCAGCGGTGGGCGAGCGCCGACGTGCCGGAGACATTGCGGTCGGCGGCGGAGGAGATGGGGGCCCAGTAGCGATTGCGTAGGGACTGTACAAAAGACAATTTAATTTTCAACTTGGAAATAGTCGCCAGGCTCTCAAGCTTTGGTAGTTTGTTGTTGCGGTAGCGATGTGTGGGAGCAGTTCATTACATCTTGTAGCTGTTGACAACACCAGGCTAGACTCGAAAGCGAGAAAAAAAAAATGCAAGACAGTTGCCAGTCCAAAGCTTTCCCTCGAGCATCAACATCATCATTTTAAACACCTTTCATATCGCCATGCCAAAGCGAAGACAAGTTAACCGACCGCAGCCCAATGCCCAGCACCGGCAGCGCGTCTACGCCGCCTGTCGCGATTGCCGTCGTCGAAGACGCAAATGCGACGGAAGCCAGCCTTGCGGCCCGTGCCAGGCCTACGGCTACGCGTGCACATACGATGCCGCCGAGACCTGTCCGGCGCAGTCCTCCCCGGCCCCTCCACCGCCTGTCCGTTCCCGCCACCCGCCGGAAACGGCGCAGCGTCGCGTGACCGCCGCCGAGCCGCCGCTCATCGTCAGCCGAGCGAGGGGACGCCTGCTCAACGCCACCAGCGCCGTTGCGCTGCCTCACATCGTCGGACAGGCGCTTTCCATGGCGCCGCCGCCGCGTCTGCACTCGTACGCGTGGAACCTCGGCATCCGGCCGGAGCAGCGGCCAGAGGAGGATGACGCCAGCGGCGGCGCTGCTGCATCGGCGTCGTCGCTGTCCGACTACCTGACCCTGGCCGAGTGCCAGACGCTGTGCGACGTCTACTTTGACGCTGTCCATCCGCTCTTTGCCTTTTTTCCTTCTCGCGGGGCCTTTATGCGCCGGCTGACGCAGGGCTGGGGGGCCGGTGGCGACGACAGCCGCCGGCAGCAGCCCAACTGGACCGCCGTGGTCGCGCTCGTCGCCGCGCTCGGCTCGCTTTTCGGGCCCGTGTCCGAGTCGCACCCGCGCGAGGGCGACGTGAAGCACCTCGGGCTGGCCATTCTCGACCGGGCGCTGTCGAGCCCCGTCGCGGCCGTCGACATGGACGCCGTCGCGGGGTGGCTCCTGCGCGCGCTCTACACGCGCCTCACCACGCGCCCGGCCGTTTCCTGCCTGGCGAGCCACACGGCCATGCACCTGGCCGAGATGATGGGCCTGCACAGGGACGTGCGAGGTGACGACGACGACGCCGCCGCGTTGAACGTGGCGGCGTGGAGTGACGACGAGGAGCAGCAGCGCGAGTCCCGCCGCCGCCACATTTGCGTCGCGCGCTTCCTCAACCTGCTGCTCGCGGCCGAGTACGGCTTGTCGAGCGTGTCGCTGCGCCACGCCCGGTACGTGGCGCCCGCACCCGTCCCCGGCGCGCAGATTGACGTCCTGCACGCCATGAGCGCCGTGCTCGACGCCGCCGAGGCGCGCGACGCCGCGGGCCTCGACTCGGACGACTTTGCCGCCCTGTTCCGGAGTCTGGAGGACATGCCGCGCAGCGATGCCACGGTGGCGCTGTTTGCCGCCGACGTATGTCTCTGCCTGCTGCGGCGGTTCACGGCGTCTGCGCGGAGGCCCGGGCCGCAAGCCGTCGTCGCCAGCGCCGTCGCCGTCCTGCAGCGGGCGCTCGACGACGACGGCATCCCCGCGCTGCTGGCGGCGGGCCGGACCTGGTGGAACATGCTGAGCGTGCCGTTTCAGACCGTGTGCGTGTGCGTGGCGGCCGACGACGCGGGCATGCTGGCGCTGCTGCCGCCGGCCATGGCGCTGCTCCGCCGCATCGCCGACACCTTTGGCTCGCACATGGCCGCCGAGGCGCTCGACACGGCGCGGCAGGTTATCACGGCCGCGAGGGGTCTTTCCGACGCCAAGCTGGCCCTAAAGGACGCCGCGCTCGCCCACGCCTTGCCAGCCGAGGACATTGACTGGGCGAGCTTTGATGCGGGATTCGACATGGGCGGTGACTGGCCGCCCGTTGTAGACTGGTTCCTCTAATTACTTGGAGGCCGCTTCAGTCTGCCCCGTCAGAAATTTTATGTCGAGAATACACTAAATGGATAGAGAGTCACTATGGTTCATGCTATTCGCTGCAATAATAGGTCTGGTGTACGTGCTGCAAGTTGCCGGAAACACCACCGGCATGGTAGTGATAGTAGACGAGCATGTCTTGCAGGCGGGTTGCATTTGCCCAAAAAAGGCAACGTAATTATGGCTAGTTAGCACAGTAAGAAATGCCCTAGAAGCGAGCCATCCATATCATAGATTTTGGTTGCCGTAAGCCGGTAGCGTCATCCATCGCCATGTATAAAGGTACCCCGCCCACTGTGCATCGTCAGCTTCAGTCTCAATGAGCTGTATACTTGTCCATGACCTCATCGGGCTATCCGGCGAACATTTGCAGTCTAGAAAACCTCGCCTCAGCTGTGCAGTCAAAATGACGCAGTACGACGACATTGGTGCCAAGTACGAGCAGGTGAATGAGCAGTTCTACAAGCTGCTCGAGGGCCGGCTGATGCAAAACGCCCTCGTCCCCGAGCTGCGCAAGAAGCCCAAGCAACAACTGCTCGAGTTCGCCGCCGGCAGCGGCTTCTACACGTCGCGCGTCCTCGCATGGAGCCCGGGGGCCACCATCACTTCCATGGACATTTCCCAGGCCATGCTCGACATCAACGCCGCCAGCAACGCAGAAGCCGTGGCCGCGGGTCGGCTGCGCCTCCTCGCCGCCGCTGACGGGGCCCGGCCGCAGTCCTACGGGCCGCCCGACGGCGGCGACTGCTTCGACGGCGCCTTTGGCGGCTGGTTCCTCAACTACGCCGACAGCCGCGCCGCGCTGCGCCGCATGTTTGACAACATTGCGCTCAACGTCAAGCCGGGCGGCTTCTTCGTCGGCGTCGTGCCGTACCCGACCGAGGACCTCGAGGCCCGGGGCCGCGCGTGCCGGGCCCCGCCGCTGCGCCACATCTATCCGTTTCTCGACTTTACGCGGCCGCTGGAGGACGGCTCGGGCTGGTGGTTCACGTGCAATGTCGACGAGACACTCAACTTTGAGTGTGCGCATCACCGCAAGTCGGTATATGACGAGGTGGCCAAGGAGGCGGGCTTTACCGACATTGAGTGGTTGCCGGCGAATCTGCCGCGCGAGGACTTTGTCCCGCCGGGTGTCGTGCTGCGAAATGAGTTTTCGCCAGAGGTGTACAAGGCGTACACGGATATTGGGATTCTCGCAGTAATCAAGGTTTACAAGAAATAGTCCGACGAACGGGGGGTCGCTTCTGAAGGTGCGGATCCGCTACAAACAGATCACATCACTCTGACTTGACTAGAACGTGATTCGTGCTTGTACTCGTTGTACTTACTGTTTGTACTGCGACCGGCGGACATTGATTGTCAGGAGCGTGCCGCACGTGGCCAATGTCCCGGAGGCGCCGCTGAGGAGGCGGTAGCAGTGGGGGGAAATGGTGTCCAGGAACTTGGTCGCGTCAGATGAGATGTGGGCAGACGTCGAGTTTTAGCTTGATTCGAGAGAGCTCCATTGTAGTAAGAAAATCCAATGTTTTGGGTATATTTGTGCAAGTTATCAGTACACGTTCTGTTTCTATCCGAACGATATTGTCGACTGGAGCAGCTCAATCTTGAGCGTAGGATTCTCCCTTTCCAGAGTCGGTCCAACTACCTCCGAGAGGAGCATGGCAGTCGACCCAGCATCCTCCGAGCCGGTACCGTGTACCTCCTGTATATGCGCTGAGAGTCTTTCCGAAGCGCACCGCTGCGAGCAGTACACTGTAGCCCGCTTGTCGCCAAAGCATTGCTTACACAGCACGGCCTGTGTCGCATCGTCCGTCATTTCCGTGTCCTCCTCTGAGAGCTGGACACACTGGTTTCCGGCACTGCAGTCATGCTGCTTTCCAATGTGCTCTCCCTGTTGGACGTTAGTCTGACGAGCTGCTTTATACCGGGCAAGAGATGCTTACCTGTCCATTCTCATAGCAATCCTCTGAGCAGTAGACTGTCAGTTTACCGCTCCCGCCCATTTGCACAATAGTTTGGCAAAGAGAGCATGAAAAAATGTCGTCTGGAGAAACTGTGCGCTGGCATACTGCACACGTCGGTAGGTTGTAGAGCACTGAATTAGCCTGAGCTTCGCGGAGGAGTGCCTTAGACTCCTTCCTCTTCTGCTCAAAGGCCGTCTTTGCTCTGCGCAACTCATTCAGACGACTGGCATGTGTATCTCTTTGCGGTTGCGTGCTCCTGCTGCGGTGATGATCTTCAACAATGCGACCAACAATTTGCTCCAACGTCAAAGTACTCGAGGCTTGGTATTCGTCTAAATAGGGCTGAGCGTGCTCAAAGACACAGCCTCCCATACCGTCTTTAAAAATTTCGTCAATGTAGAGCTTCTTGAGCTCATCAGGTCTGTCTTTGAGCGTGGACACCTTTTCAACAAAGTCATCAACTTTTTCTGACCAATTTTCTGGCTGGCCGACGCCTTGCCACATCATGGCGACGAGCTCTTCACGACTGCGGTCCGGATCCCCTAGCATTCCTCTCATTTCTTCAAGTGACGTGTTATGCTCGGCAACTTCGAGAAAGTCTGGGTGCCTCCGTAGGACCCAGCGGTACCATGCCTCTTTCTCGGACTCAATGTGCGCCTCGATAGCCTGGAGGCTACCGTTGTTGTCCTTGGCGTCCGTAAAGAGATCATCCAGCTCCTGCAGAAACGCCCGTCGTTGTGAGAACCACTCCTTCTCCTGGCTTTCGCTATACCGTTTCCTCATGCGATCGAGGATCTTGCCGTAGCAGTCCTTGCACTCGGTAACATGCTTCTTGCCGCAGCCCTGCACACAGGTACTCTTGAGCTTGCCCACATCCAAGCTACAGAGACTTCGTTGGCTACGAGCGGCGTTCAGCTCAGACCAGTGTTCTGGCAGCACTTGACTAGCCATGATCAATTGGTCCCGCTGATTTCGCGCTCTGCCGGTTGTTCGGTTTGAGATTCGAGATGGCGCCGTAGATGAAACACGATTTTAGGCGGTGCCGCGACGTGGCGGCCAGCTTGACAGCCAGCAATAAGTAGATTTTCTGGGATAAAAACGATGGTGATACCTCATTCGAGTTTCATCATGATAATTTTCAAGTTGGTTCCTCACTCGTCGTTGTGCAAGATGGGCCTTTGGTGACAAACGAACACGAAAGATGAACAGCGCGATTACCGAACATCAACCGACATCAGCAAGCCCCACCATCACCAGCCTTTCTTTACGCCTGGCGGTTCTACGAGAAAGAGCTTCACATCTGTCCTACATTTCCGCTTCAACCCAACTGTTGTGTGTTTGAAAGTGTGCTGCAATATAGCCTCCCTCGATTGATTACACCCTTGCCGAAATCCGACACCCCGAAATACCTTGTCATCATGGTCAGTGTATACATATTGTCGCATCTTTGCGCGCCGGCTAACATCATACCAGGCGGACAAACTTCGTACCCAGCAAGAACTCGAACGTCTCCAAGCCAAATTCATTGGCACGGGCCATGCCGATACGACGAGCTGGGAGTGGCGAACGAACATCCAACGCGACACATACTCTTCTATCGCCGGCCATCGCCCGCTCCTGTCGTACATTGCCCTGGCCGAGAATGAACCGCTGACGAAAACGAGGGCGAAGATGATTCGGGTATGCGCCTTGCTGATTATGTTTATCCTTGGGCACTGGAAACTAATATGGTACAGAAAATGCTGCAACCCGCCGGTCCTCCGCCAGCGCGCGAAGATTAAATACAATCAGTACAACGATCGGAATCAATGATGTCCGTCGAATATTATAGCAAACGGCATATCGAGGCGTATTTCAGTTTATTCCGCGGCGTTTGGGGCACATTATACCATTGGTTCATAAGTTCAAGTTATTGCAGGCAATAGCAGGCTCAACGTAATTGAGTAGGTCGCCCTGCGTCACAGGTGCACTATACATTCATATCTTTTTCGCGAAATATTACATGACAGTATCTCCGTCAGCATCTTCAGCCCCGGCTTCTTGGACTTGCTTGATTCCCAGACTGGACCGCAGCTTCTTCTCAAGGTCATCGCTTGGCCCTCCGTATACTTCTCGCACAAATCCCATCACGCCATCTAGGCCAATCTCCTCTCGTCCGCGAGGCCCTACGTGCCACGTCACTATCTCATCACCTTCATGCCCTACTGGTGGCCGGTTTACATTGCGTACCACGTAGCCCTGTCGCTCCATGCGCTTGAGGGTCAGTTCCGTCTTTTCGCTGGCGACGTTCTTGTCGGCGTTGAGTCGCTGGAGATGTCGCTTCAGCTTTGGGTCGCTGAGCTCATTGGCGCTTAGCCATATCAGCGATACCACCATGGTGTAAAAGGCAAGGTATATGGCTTCGTCTTCGACGGTCGGGATTCTGGATGGCGGTACGATGGCGGCGGAGCGGTACGCAGCGGGCAGGACCGAGGTGAGAATGTAGGCGCCAGAACCGGTCTTGGGCTGGGCATTCGACCTCATGGCATGACGCTTCTCTTGCAGCGTCATTTTTTCGCGAACAGGCAGCTCCCTAAGCTCCATTCCCCAGATAGTTCGCAATTGTTTCTGCGCCAAGGCGAATATTTTCCTGAAAGCTCTGCCCTGGTTTCCAAGGACTATTGCAGTCTGTTAGATTTGTAGATAGTTTTCATTGAAAACGTCCCCGTGGATGACTGACCTCGTTCTTTGATTCCATCACGCCGTATGGGTGTGCGCGAGAACTCGCAGGATAGGGCATAGCGGACCAGCTTCTTCGCTAGCTGCTCGTCTCCGGCGCGACTCGGGTCCTCGTTTTCGCTCGCTTCATCTCCAGTTTCCGCCTCTGCTGCAGAGCCAGTGCCGTTGTCCCGTTGGAGGTGCGTGCTGTTCCCCTCGGTTTCGTCCTCGTCCACCTGGACTTTGTTAGCCGTGGCTGGTTGGATGGCGCAACCTGTATGGATCCGTACCTGTCGAGCTCGGCGCCTTGATGGAGGCATTATTTAGCTATGTTGTAAATGTTGTATGTGGTTTAATTGGGCGAAATGGGGTGCTTGCTGAAGGGTCTTGGCAGCACTGTGGCTTGGGATGGTTGCGTGTGTATCGAGACTCTTGGAGGGGCGTAAAGTGCACCGCGTCCGCTCGCGTCTTGATGGAGTGCGCACTTATTACTTTCGGCTGGCGCGCCGTTGTGAGATAGAGCGACTGGCCAGCCCAACACATACAAAGAAAATGCAGTTAATCAGTGGATGCGATTTATTGACACTACGTATTATTATTTACGAATTATTTGCATCACGAATTGAAACTAGCCATGCCAACTCTGGATCTGCAACGACGACGCAAGTAGGCACGGTACGTACCTTAGACGCGGCTTATCGATATCGGCGACAAATTTAGCTGCGACGTACCCCTGTAACATGGCATTCGCAACAACTTTTACTCGTCAACGACCAGCTTTACAGATGTGCGCCAGCCGCAGGTAATATCTATCCGATGTTGTCTCGGTCAGCTCAGCTGCGGCGCATTGCGGCCGCGCGACCACTGGCGCCGACACGATGGAGGTGTGCAGGTCTCGCCAGAACTTTTGTTGCTACTACTACTGCTCGACGGGCTCGACGGAGCGACACATCACACAAGCTGTATTCACCACAGCAGGTAAACGAGCTGATACGCGGGCCTTCCTCTGGTAAATTCAATCATGACAGCCATACATCAAGCATCCCAGGCAAGGAAGTGGATCATGCGCAGGCTTCTAGTCAAGTGGAAAACCAAGTCGAATCCCGGGACACCGTCGAAGCCAATAACAGCAAATCGAGAACGACCGAACATGCCGAAATGCCCGATATTGAAAATTACGAGCCAACAGATGCTGAGCTTGCCGACGTACTAGCATCAGCAGGTGCTGCTCTCGGCGACGAAGGGCTGTCCACAGAGGAGGCTGAAGTAGCAGACATGGACGCGCAGCACAACAACGCAGCCCACGGCGAATACGATACCTTGGCTGCAGAAGACGATATTCTTTTCGAAACTTCCCCTGGAGAATCGCTTCGTAGGAGCCGTCCCTTCAATCACGAACTTCTCACACATCAACATCTCGGTGTATCAGCGCTCGGTCGTCCTGTCGAAGCCCTAATAATCAAGAACCCCAATCGAATGCGGCGCTCGAGGAAGCAAATACCAGTAATTGAACCTGAAGTCACAAACGCTGAACCTTCTGCCGAGCTGAAGTGGACCGACTACGTTGCGAACCCGGACGAGGAACAGGACCCGGTACTCGAAGCCTGGGACAACATTGACGAGATGCGACCAGCCGAGACAAAGACGATATCTGCCCATGAATATCACAGATTAGTAGGGTCACTCGTCGACGGCTTTACGCAGGGGCAGCTCACCAGCTACATTACCATGAAGCACGCGCAAGAACTTGAAGCGCAAGAGGCACAGGAGTCACAAATGCACCCCTGGATTCAAAAGCAGACGCCTTGGCAAGCAGGCTATCGAATTGAGCTGGAAAGCAAAAAACCAAAATTCGTCTGCTCGGCCGCCATTATTGACAAAATTTGGAAGCTCGAGGTGCAAGAGCAAGTCGAGTCCCTGGGGCGTGCATTAGTATGGGTTCAACCTGTTACCTTTCGACTGCTCACAGGTAAAGAACTAGGCTCAATCTTCTCCAAGCTGCAGCTAACAGATTTCTGCAGGACATGGGCGACCTGTGCTTGAAGCCATTCAGCGTGAAATGCTGAACCCCGGAAACAACGAGAGGCTTGCCGCCAAATCTGAAGAGTCCCGGATTGGCATATACGCCCCCAAAGCAGCCATCCCTCCCATAATAGCACGATTGAATAGCCTTGCGCAGGCAGTCACGTCTACTAAAATCCCGACAAAGGACATAAAGAAGGAGAACTTGACACAATTTACACTCGATAGCCTCGCAAGCATCACGAATACTATCATAGAAAAGAGTGGCAGTGGAGATGTAAGTGGACGACCAAAAGAGCAGCGTTCCAATCTTTTATGCTAACCCTTCCTCTAGCACTTGACAGTTCACTGGATCGCCGACCACGACAGACCAAAGCCAACAAACGCGGCCGCGGATGCAAGCATTACGCCGGAAGGGCCTGCAGATATCGTTTGGCGTCTTCTCATGGCTGCCCAAAGTGCCCCCGAAGCCGAAGCCGACCTTTCTTCCAAGATGATTACACGCGCAGGGCGAGGCAAGAAACCAAAGGGTGCTGTATACATCGATCACCACCGGGACGACCGCAGCAGGTCATGGCGGGACAAGCTCAGGCCGTGGACGCGCTACACCGACGTCGTGGCCAAGACGGAGGAGAACAGCCCTTTGCCACCGTTGCAACTCTCAACTCGAGTCATGCTTGAGGAGCTGCCATCATCGCCAGCCTCAGAGGCGCTCAGTGTGTCCGAGGTGACATTCGCCACGTTTGGTCATCTTCTACACCCCAAAGACGCCGCCAAGGTACCAGGCAAGAAGAACGCCACCGCGAGCCGCCGCATCCTGTCGCCCGTGATTCCACACCCCGCCGCGCTCACCACGCTCTCCGCCGGCGACCAGCCTGTCACGCAGTCCACCGCCATCGTCCTGCACTTTGCTCCCGATCCGACGACGGAGCAGCACGCCGGCAGCGCCACCACCGAGGATGCCACGCCGCTCCCGCGTGTGCGGCTCACCCTCCCTGTCGACGAGACCACAGACCTCTCCAACTTTGACGTGCCGCCCAGCTCAACCCTGCACGCCGTGGCCGCGCAGCGCGTGCAGGACCTGCTCCTGCCCGGCGAGAGCGTCGACGTGCGCCTGACCCGGCAGCGGCTCATCGCCCTCGACACCGCCCACCAGCCAGCCATGCGACGCTTCCTGGCCGCGTCCGAGTTTAACCTGCTCGAGGGGCGGCTGCGCACGCCCAGCCGCGTCGCCCTCTCCTTGCCCGGCGGAGGCGCGGAGGCGGCGTTGTACCTCTTCATGGGTCTCGAGGTGCGCCAGGCGGTCGAGACGCGCCTCGGCCGGCACCACACCATCCGCTACGAGAGCGTGGAGGCCGGGCAGCACGGCGGCCAGCGCCAGGAGCTCTCCCTGCACCGGGCGGTGCCGCCAGCGACCGCCGCCGACGGCGCCAAGGAAGGCGACGACGGCTTCCTGCAGCTCGTCGAGGACGTCGCCGCCGGTCACGTCTTCTCGTGGAACGACGGCGCGGCCCTGATGCAGCGCCGCTCGAGCGAGACGTTTACAATGGACATGCTCGAGGACGCAGCGCTCGACGACGAGCCCCTGCTTCTTGAGCCAGAGGCAGAGGAGACGGAGCAGCCGCGGGATGACGCGACCGGGTCGAGGGAGGAGAGCGTGGTAGCAGAGCACGTGGAGGAGGTGCCCGCAGAGCCCGGCGCTCAGGAGACGGCTGCCTCAGAAAGCGAGCGGCTGACCAAGGAAACGGCCGACTCGGAAGAGAGTTCTCTCGGTGGAGAAGCGACGGCGAGCGAGTCTGCCTCGACTTTGTCGGCTGCGGCGGAGGAGCCACCACCTTCATCATCGGACGACAAACTGTAAACTGTACAATAATATAGAGACCTGTACCACCACCACTTCCACGTTGTTGTATATTAGAATATGTATTATTAGGACATGTACGTCTTGATGAGGCTGGAGTAAGTAGTTCGACAGAAGATCATCAGCGCCAAGATCACAGTTGAGCGTTGATACTTCCTAATAGCACCACCGCAAGTGCCAAGGCCAAGTGTTACGGGTTCCACGCAGGCCGTATTTGTGAGGTTTCATACGTGAGCGCGCATTGCATTTCAATCGAGTCACGTTAATGGAAAAGAAAAGATTATTTCAGAATCACTTCTTGACTTTGTATTTAGCTTTCATTTTTCTTCATCACATAACGCATTATGAGAAACCCTCGGCAAAGAAAATCCTTAATCTGGCCCTCTCACAATTGAGTCTCGGCTCTACAAGCCAAGCAGTCTTGAGTAGCAAAAGTTTTCATCCCAGTCATCGAAGTGCGGTCATAAAACCAGGGGGGGCAGCAAGGTTAAATTGCTTATTTCTTGCCGACAGCCTTGGCAGCAGACTTGGTGACCTTGCCGGTGGCGACGGCCTTCTCGACAGCCTTGATGACACCGACAGCGACGGTCTGACGCATGTCACGGACGGCGAAACGGCCCAGAGGGGGGTACTCGCTGAAAGTCTCAACGCACAGGGGCTTGGAAGGAACCATCTTGACCAGGGCGGAGTCACCAGACTTGATGAACTTGGGGTTGGTCTCAGTGACCTTGTTGGTACGGCGATCGATCTTCTCAAGAATCTCGGAGAACTTGCAGGCGATGTGAGCAGTGTGGCAGTCAAGAACGGGGGCGTAACCGTTGGAAATCTGGCCAGGGTGGTTGATGACAATGACCTGGGCGTTGAAGGAAGCAGCGCCGGCGGGGGGGTCGTTCTTGGAGTCACCAGCGACGTTACCACGACGGATTTCCTTGACGGAAACGTTCTTCACGTTGAAGCCGACGTTGTCACCGGGAACACCCTGAGCCAGCTGCTCGTGGTGCATCTCGACGGACTTGACTTCAGTGCTGACCATGGAGGGGGCAAAGGTGACGACCATGCCGGGCTTGATGATACCAGTCTCGACACGGCCGACAGGCACAGTTCCGATACCACCGATCTTGTAAACATCCTGGAGGGGAAGGCGGAGGGGCTTGTTGGTGGGACGCTCTGGGGGCTCAATGGCGTCGATGGCCTGCAGGAGGGTCTTGCCAGTGACGGTCTTGCCGGTAGCCTTGGACGTCTTGGTCCAGCCGGTGTACCAGGGCATGTTCTCGGTGGGCAGAACCATGTTGTCGCCGTGGAAACCGGAGATGGGGACGAAGGGGACAGTGTCGGGGTTGAAGCCGACCTTCTTGATGAAGCTGGAGGTCTCCTTGACAATTTCCTGGAGACGGGTCTCAGACCACTTGGCGGTGTCCATCTTGTTGACGGCAACAATGAGCTGCTTGACACCGAGGGTGTTGGCAAGCAGAGCGTGCTCACGAGTCTGGCCATCCTTGGAGATACCAGCCTCGAACTCACCAGTACCGGCAGCGATGATGAGGATAGCGCAATCGGCCTGAGAAGTACCAGTAATCATGTTCTTGATGAAATCACGGTGACCGGGAGCGTCAATGACGGTGACCTGGTACTTCTTGGTCTCGAACTTCCAGAGGGCGATATCAATGGTGATACCACGCTCACGCTCGGCCTTGAGCTTGTCAAGAACCCAGGCATACTTGAAGGAGCCCTTTCCGAGTTCGGTGGCTTCCTATAGACGAGGTGGTTAGCAAATAATTCACATCCGACCCGAATAAAGGTTTTTGTTGCTCAATAAGCAAAAGAATGAGGGGCAAGCCTGAGCCTGCGACAGGTGGCGGGGTATTCCTGAGTAGCCCCACTGAAGTGATAAGGCACTCTGAAAATTTTGCCGCAGCAAGGAGGGGTAATGGCTGCCAAAGTAACGGGACAACCGCTGAGCAAAGTCGCAGAGCAAGTCGGAGGAGGGAAAGAAGGGTAGATAAATGCTGGATACTATGCTTACCTTCTCGAACTTCTCGATGGTACGCTCGTCAATTCCACCGCACTTGTAGATCAAGTGACCAGTCTATTTGCGAGTTAGCTGTGTGAACTGTATGTGACCGTTGAGGACCGGGTGAGGCATTCTGATCCGGCGCCGTAGCGATGCTCGACTGATAGGCTAAACTTACGGTGGTAGACTTGCCAGAATCGACGTGGCTGCGACATAGTCAGTATTTATGGTTCGTCGAATGTGAAGTCGTTGAGACGCACCCGATAACGACAACGTTGATGTGGAGGAGCTTCTCGTCGTCCTTGCTGCAGAGATTGTTAGCATATTTGCGGGTAGGATGAGGTTAATGGATATGACATACCCCATTTTGAAGGTGTTTGTTATTGAATGCGAGTGATTCTTTTATGAGGTCCTTTCGGAAATCTGAAGGCCGTCATGTTAGCAAACAACGCAGTCCTCTATGAGATGTCCGAGCCATATTCGAAGCTATCAACAGCTTGGGAGGCGTAGGTAAGTGAAGACATACATGAATTCGCAGATCGGATGCTTGAACCGGGTATGCGAGACAAGGAGCAAAAGAGAAAAATTTCACAAAGCTGGTGGTGGGAGGAGGAGTTTAAAAAGGTCTGGCGGGGGAGGGGTGGAGTGGGAGAAAAAAAACCTGGCTGGTGCACGCTGGCGCGGGGCAACGAAGAGTGGCGGCAGGCCAGGTGGTCCACTAGCCCTAACAAGTGGGAGGTCTGTTTTGTTTTCCTGCTGCGGCAGCAAATAAGGTGAGGCACAAAAAAATTCTGCTTCTCACTTTTCCTTCACTCGCAGCATTTCCACTTATTTTTAGAGGGGCTCACCAATTAGGAGGCTGCTCCTCGGAGGTTTGGGCCCATCGCAGGGCAGCAAGGCACCAAGCGGATCATCAAAGTGAAGTGAATAAGACGATGGCGGATTGAGTCAACCGGTGAATGATTTTTTGCTCGTTTCTTGGCTGTTTTCAGAGTCTGCGTGGCTGTAGATACCCCCAAACTGTGCTGCTTCTGCTGCCTTACCCCTCCATGCCCCTCCTTACGTATCTTGCTGTGGCGCAGAGATTTCACGGGCTGCACAGGCCACCATTACGTCTCATGGGCAGGCAGGCAAGTAGGGTACATTGTACATCAGAGCCGCCAGCTCTCCCAGTCGCGCAGCAGTAATATCCATTACCATTTATTAATACCCGCTGTTGGACGGGGTGCGCGCTTCTGCGCATCAATACATTCGAACCAATTGAGAGGGGCTGGTTGGGTTGCGACGAGCGCTGAGATCTTTGGCCTCTTGTCTTGTCTGGTTCCCCTCCCTCCAAGCCACTGAAAGCGGGTGCCCTGGGAGATACTAAAAGGTACTCGTTCCAACTAGGTAGTTAGTATTAACTACAGGCTGCACATCTCCCTCGCTGGGTAACTGTGTGGCTACCTTCCTACGCACTAGAAAAATTCGTGTATCAGCCACACTGTAGCCAAGAGATAGCCTCAGATACATAGGTAGGTGACAGGGAGTGGCCACAGGAACGCAAGGCTCGTATCTAAAAGCTGTGTACAAGATGGATGTGGCTCGTCAATGTGACAAAAATTCAGTCATATTATTCGTTAAGAGGATGGCGATTTGGGGATTTGGCGATCGAGCCCAATCCCTATCAGGTTGGGCATCTACAGACAGAGATCCTCGGTGTGTCACCACGACCAGCTCTGCAGACTTGGGTGCAGGTCAGGCTAGACTGCAAACTCGAGCTGTGACTGTTTTGGGCATGATGAAAAAGCGTGTCCACATGTTCAAAGTTTGTGTAGCGGCAATAATTAGGTTGTCGTGGCCACCTTGACGGCCTGGAGCGAGCTGCTGTGAGAGTTTTGTGCAGATCTGTGCGTGCTGCCTGAGGCAGTGAGGCCATGACACTGAGAGCGAGCTGTTCCTATTCTTGCCGAACCGTTGAAGCGTCGTCTACGGGCCAACACTGACTGCCGAATGAGCAATCACATGGGAAACGATTCAGACAATCAAGATTGAGTCTGGTTTCTACAATTTATTGCAATTTATTGCAGAATTGATGAATATAATAAAACTGCCGTTCGCAGTTCAATGTCCCCAAAATTGAACCCCCCAAGTGTTTGCCCTGTTTTTTGCAGAGTGTACATGTCGTAACCTCCTACCTCCTATTAGGTGCCTTGTAGCCGGGCCGAAAAAAATGGCGCGAGTTATTGTGCTGTGCGCGTGGAAGCAAATAGCCTTTTTGGAAGACCCCCGGATTCTATGTACACTGGGAAGTGGTCACTTAAAAGGGTGAAGGGTGCAGAATGTGTGCAAACTGGCCCCAGCAACCGCCGGGGCAAGTACCTATACCAGCCTGCACCCAGGTACCTTCTCTCTTCACCCTACAAGCACCCGAAGACAGGTACCTGGCAGCACCCAACAACTCCCCCTGGCCGATCGGCATTCCGCGGCAAAGCCCCAAGCCGAACCTCACCTAGACTTCGGCTCAACTTCAACACGTCTGTGACCGTCCAATACTTTATTTTTCACCTTGTTGCCCTCTCAACCTTTTTATCTCCTTCCTCAACCTTCCCCCAAATCTCCGCTCTTTCTCCTCGCATATCCTCCCCCGACTCAATTGATTGACAGCATCATGTCTGCTGTCAACCGTAGCCTGCGTTCCGCCTCCAAGCAGCTGCGTCTCCAGCCTACTCGTGTCCTGCCTTGCGCCGCTGCCATCCGCTCGGCCTCCGTCGGCGCCCTTCGCATCGCCGGCTCGCTTCCTGCCTCCCGCAACAACTTTTCCACCGCTGCCGCCAGACTTTCCGGCGCTCCCAACATGACTTCCGGTGCCAGAGAATACGATCCAGAGATCAAGGACATTGCCGACTTTGTCGCCAACAAGAAGATTGACTCTGAGCTCGCTGTACGTGCCACCGTGACCACCTTCTCGCCGTACCCCACCATCCCCAGGCTGTTTTCTCTCACCGCGGGGTAATGGGGTTCATGAGAAACTTCAACCGCACCCTTCCAACACGTGCAACCCACGACTGACACCCGTTCCAGTTCGACACTGCGCGATGGATCCTCCTTGACACCCTCGGCTGCGGTCTTGAGGGCCTTCGCTTCAAGGAGTGCACCAAGCTCCTCGGTCCTATTGTCCCCGGTACTATCGTCCCTAATGGCACCAGGGTTCCCGGCACTCCCTTTGTCCTCGACCCTGTCAACGGCGCCTTCAACATCGGTGCCATGATCCGCTGGCTCGACTTCAACGACTGCTGGCTGGCTGCCGAGTGGGGTCACCCCTCGGACAACCTCGGTGCCATCCTCGCCGTCGCCGACTGGGTTAACCGCACCAACAAGGCCGGCGGCAATCTCGCTGGCGGCAAGATTTTCAACATCAAGGACGTCCTTGAGGCTATGATCAAGGCCCACGAGATCCAGGGTTGCCTCGCCCTCCTCAACTCGTACAACAAGGTCGGCCTCGACCACGTCGTCCTCGTCAAGGTCGCGTCCACCGCCGTCGTCTCCAAGATGCTCGGCCTCAACGAGAAGCAGATTGCCGACGCTGTCACCCAGGCCTGGGTTGACGGCCAGTCCCTCCGCACCTATCGCCACACCCCCAACACCATGTCCCGCAAGTCGTGGGCTGCCGGTGACGCTTGCCAGCGTGCTGTCAACCTGGCCCTCAAGGTCATGAATGGTGAAGCCGGTGTTCCTACCGTACTCTCCGCCCCCGTCTGGGGCTTCTACGATGTTCTCTTCAAGGGCAACAAGTTTGAGTTCCAGCGCCCCTATGGCAGCTACGTCATGGAGAATGTCCTCTTCAAGGTCTCCTACCCTGGTACGTCTTCACCCTACTCGCCTTTAGTTTTCACGATGACTGACTAGCAATCTTTCAGCCGAGTTCCACTCCCAGACCGCCGTCGAGGCCTCTGAGAAGATCTTCCACCAGCTCAAGGCCTTGGGCAAGTCCGCCGCCGACATCAAGGCCATTACCTGCCGTACCCACGAAGCCTGCATCCGCATCATCGACAAGCAGTTCAAGCCCATGGACAACTTTGCCGACCGCGACCATTGCATCCAGTACATGTGCTCCGTCATGCTCGTCTTTGGCCGCCTCGAGGCCACCGACTATACCGACGGCGGCGAGGCCGCTACCTCGGAGCTCGTCGAGTCCCTCCGCAAGAAGTTCAAGTGTGTCGAAGACACGCAGTACACCGAAGACTACCACAACCCTGAGCTCCGCACCATTTCCAACGCCCTCACCGTCGAGCTCAACGACGGCACCATCCTGGACGAGGTTGCTGTTGAGGCTCCTCTCGGCCACCGTCTCCGCCGCGACGAGGCAAAGCCCGTCATTCTCGCCAAATACAAGCGTCACCTTACCCCCCATCTGCCCGAGGCCCGTGTCAACGAGCTTGTCGAGCTGAGCCAGAACGCTAAGAAGCTCGAGAGCTTGTCCGTGGACGAGTACGTCGACCTCTACACGGTTGAGAAGAGCAAGTTCCTGTAAAGGTTCAGCTCGTTTGTTTGGAGGCAGAGGAAATGTGAAGAGTGTATAATTTGGAGGAAAAAAGATTACAATATAGAGAGAGGAATCTAGAGCGATTTTGACCAATTCTTTATGTGTTGACAGCTGGCGAGTTTTGTCATGCAACCCTCATATTTGCGCCTCTTGTAGCTGTGCCCTCATTGCCTCCTGTATCAGCAGCGCCGTCTCGTCCGGTTCCCGCCCGGTCGTGTCAATGTCCACCCCGCGGCCCGGAAACCTGTAAATCGTCGAGTCGTCCAAGAACCTCGCCACCAGCGCCACGTCTGTGAGCTTGCCGCACCCCGCCGCGCCGCGCTCCGGCCGCGCCACGCGTCGCAGGTTCTCCTCGCGCTCACACGTCAGGTACACGGGCAAGAACAGGCGTCCACCGCGCGCCGCGGCTGCCTGGTGCGCCTGCGACCACTCTGCGCCGATTGTGCCGGCGGTGAAGAAGTCTGCGGAGTGTTAATGCTCCATGTTGGCGACTTCTTCCTTTGGGGGGGACGAAAAACGCACCTGTAAAGATGACGACGCGGGCTAGTTGTCTCTCGTCGGAGGGATGCACAACAGAGGCGTAGGCGGCGTCGCGGACACGCGCCCGCTCGGCATTGTAGTCGGCGTGGTCGCGCGGTAGCTGCACCTGGTCAATCAGCGAGTGGTTGTCGACGAGCTGCGTGTCGGGGACGAGGGCGCAGAGGGCCCGCGCGACGGTGAGCTTGCCGACGCCGGGCATGCCGTTGATCCAGACGAATTGCCCGGGCATCTGGGCGACTGCTTGGGGAAATCCAGCTGCGACTTGTATCGTGTGGGTTACGTATGTCTTGCCGCTTTTTTCCTTCCCTTGTTTGGTGATAGTTTTTGGGGAAGGGACATGGACGACGGCCTGACTCACGAGGACGAGGTGTTTTTTGTCTACGACGGATTATGGCTCCCAGCTGCGATTGCTCTTTTCATGATGACTTAGGGCGATAGGAAAACTCGGCTCTATTTATTTTTTTCAAATCGCTGAATTCACTACAAGTTCAAAACAATGAGTGTACGTGCCTCACGCAGCCTTCTGCCGAATCCTCGCAACTACCCTGCAGTTTGTAGTTACGAGCTATGAACGCTTTCGGTCCAGGAACAAGGCTGTCTTCTTTGTTATTATTAACTAGCTCCCGTAATCTGTAGGAGGCTTGGATAACTAAGATCGAATACTGAGAGACGTATAGAATCCCCTCTACAACCTATTTCGCCCCTTTTCCATAAGAGACCAAGTTTTAATTACCCACAGCGAGCACAATACTTTTCCTCGATAGGTACTCTATTTATTCCGGTTCGGATGGCAAGATGACTACGAGTAAGAAACCGGATATTTTAACGAGGCTGAGTCGTAGCATTCACAAGCGCAACCCGGCACGTTCATCGCCCATTCTCTCCCCTCAGCCACCGGCAAGGCTCTTCAATTCATTCTTACCGTGGTTGACTGCATACTCATGCTTGGCTGGGCTGTCATCATACATCAGAGACCCGCAGCAGCTGAAGTACGGCGCGTAAACTGCAGTACAAATTACAGATTACGGACTCCGTACACCTTTGGATGCTAGGGGTTGACGAGGCATGGGCGGCATTGTATGAATGCGACCCCTCTCCCACCTGAGAGCTGTAATTTTCTTTTCCCCGAATGCCTCTTTACTTAGCTACCTTCTCCCTCGACTACATTCTCCCGCAGTTCTCCTTTCCCACGATCCCCTTCTCGCTCAGTTGCTTCTAGCTCCCTTCCCCCCCAATTCACATCTCACCCGAGATAGCCAAGCGGGCATCGATTGTCCTGGACTCCAATCCTGCGGTGACTAAAGCGGTTTATCCGTACTTCACTTCGCATGCAAGATGAATTGCCTCTCTTGTTGCATCCACCGCCGCCGCGGCCAGCAGCCAGTATCCGCAGTACCCAGCGCAACACCTCCAGCTCCGACTCAACCTCCGGCTCCGACTCAACCTCCAACTCCGACCCAACCTCCAACCTCGACTGGCCCGGCTCCATTGAATAGCCACCCTAGCACGCCTAAATCCTGCATCACTGTAGCACAGCCGGAGACTGTTCGGCCCACTGCATACGACGAAGCCCTGTCGCAGGTCGACGAAAAGATACGTCGTGTTGTGAGCCAAGACCGAGACCTGGAAGAGCTGTTTGACAGCTTGAGCGCGGCGAACAACAAACAGAAAGAAGAGTCAATGATTAGACGAGGTCTCGAAAAACTCGAAGGCCCCATCAAAGGTGTCAATACGGCAATAAAGATATCGTCGCCTTTCGCTGGCTTCAACCCGGCGGCCTCAGCCGGGCTCAACATGTTGCAGGGTGTCACTACTGTAAGATCGAACTTGAGAGCATTTCTGTTTTGGCGCCTCCAGCTAACTAAATATAACCTTACAGCTGGCCGTTGGGGTCCTTGGTATGGGAAGTCGGCTGGACAATTACATCAAAGACATGTTGAGCCAAATCAAAGTCGTCGATGAATGCGACGAAATGTTCCAACAATTTGACGACAACGAGCTCATATACAAGGTAAGAATGTGAATTTGACTACCAAATATTACAGCAAACTAAGTATGGCTAGGCACTGGTGGAAGTTTACAAGGACTTGTTGTTGTTTTACTACAACGGTGTTCAAGTGCTCACCGGAAAGGCGGTTGCGTGGTCTTGGATATCAGAAAACATCAACGAACGAATTACTCCCGTGGTACACAGCTTTCTTAAAAACGCCAAACTACTTCGTCAACACATCAATAACGCCAACACCAAGTCTATTCAGTCTCAACACATGGACAAAAAGAGTGAGTGGCTCAGACGTCAAATGGTTCATGCAGCTCTTTACTAACCGAGAACAGTTGAGCAGACTCTTGGAAGCAACTATCTTGATGAGAAATTCTACTTTGAGTGCACAAAAAAGACAGCCATTGATGCCTGTAAATGGGCAATCGCTGATCCAGTCTTTTGTGCATGGTATAAAGCTACTGCAACCCATCCCCTCGTTCTCTATGGTGAGATGGGCAGTGGTAAAACCATTACTATAACCTTCATTATAGAACATGTCACTCAGCTGCAAAGACGTATTCCTAGCGCCCTGATTTTCTATCATTACTGCCGAAACGACGAAACTGGCATGTCGGTATATGTGTACTCCAGCCTCATTCAGCAATTGATGGAAAAGAAGAAGCACATCAAAGCTCATTTCTGCCGCTGGATCGAGAAGAAAAAATCCGAGGGAAACTATTCTCCCACTCATGACCCAAAATTGCTCAGCGACTTCTTTTTTGACTCGATCAAGAGCCTGCAACGGCCAGTATTCATATTTTTGGATGGTCTAGACGAATGCGACATCGATTCTTGCAAGGAGCTTGTGACTAGTCTCGGGAGCCAGTCACTGAAGATCGATGGACTGAAATGCTGCATGTCTGTGCGGTATCACCAACATATCCAGACTGCCCTCGAGAGGTTTCCTGGAATCAAGATGCCAAAGGATGATGCTGAACGTGACAAAATCATTGTCTCGCACTTGGTGGAGCAACAGCTGTCGTACCTGAAGGGTGAAGCTCGAACGCTCGTGATTGACTTGCTTTCGAAGCTGGCCAAAGGAAGCGCCATATGGGTAGAAACGGCGGTGAACCTGCTTAAATTGCGCGAAACCAGGGCGATTGCCAAACTTCGGGCCTTCCTGGTCGACGAGCTGCCAGGATCCAAATTGTCGGACCTGTACGCCAAGCTGTTTTTCCAAGTGTCCAAGAATGAGAACGACAGAGCCCGATTCCTCTCGGATGCTCTTGAACTCTTAGCCACCGCCGAGCGGCCACTGAGTATGCCGGAGCTTGCCTGGGCCGTGGCACTCCGAGGCTCCGAAACAAGTCTCAAAACAGTCCGAGATTTACAGGACTACGTCGAAGAGGACCGACTACGAGGCGGCTTCTTGAGCCCCTTCATATCCAGTTTTGATTCCGAGGCAGCCAACAGCCGTCAAGTGCGATTGGCACACCAATCTATCAGGGAGCTTGTTTTCCGATCTCCTCCTCGCGAATGGGCACAGCTCCGTGACTTGACGCCGTGGTCAGATGCAGTTCCTCTTGAGCGCCGGTCGCAGCTACACGGCAAGCTCGCGCATGAATGTGTAGAGTACCTCTTTCTGGCCGAAATTGGGGATCGAGATTTATTTTCAAGGGAACAGGAGGAAATGGCCACCGTTCTTTTTACGTTGCCACGAGTAGGTGCCCTTGACGACGACTCGAGTGATGGCAACAGCAGTGCTGATAGCGGAATGTCTACGCCGCTGTCAGAGACAGACGTGCACCATTTCGACCCGGTTGAGCGTGGCTTCGGAGAGTTCTTCACGTACGCTTCGTGCTACTGGCTGCATCACTCGAAAAAAACCAATCGTAAGAATGGACCGGGCCTCTCGGATGTCATCAGCCTCCTAGGCTCGGGAACAATCAGATCAAAAAATTGGCGCGAACAGTTTCAGCACCCTGATTGCAGACGCAAACGCTATGACTTGCTCATGGACGCAGACGATGACCCTCTTACGATGGTGTCGCTCTACGGATCCGCATATCTCTTCGAGGAGCTTCTGCAAGAAGTGAAAGCAGGAAGGCTGTCCGTTACGGAAGAACAGCGAACCCGTGTCGTCGACACGCTTCTTAGACAGGATGACACGAGTAGACTCCTTGGACTGATCAACTTCGACGTGGAGAAAGAAGTTGACGAAGCTCGGAGACTCTCTGTTCGAGTAATTCGGGGTTGGCATCCGTCGTACCAGTATCAGTCTACTGCAGAGAAGAAGAGCAGCCTCGATGCAATTTTTGACCACATAGTTCGCGGCTTAGATTTTGTCGTGGATGAAGAATGGCCTAATGAGTTACTCTGCATAGCTGCTAGCCGCGGATGCCTCCCAGTTCTCGAGAGGCTCTTTCGAGCTGCCTCGTGCAATCCAGCTCTCCAGCAGAACATTCTCCAAACACGCCACCGCGGTGATGGGAGGTTGCACAGTGCTGAACCTCACCAGTCCGTTGGTGAAGCCGCGCAGAGTGGTCATGGGGCTGCCGTCGCCTTTTTACTCGAGCAAGAAGGCATCGAGGCGCATTTGCGATACAAGAACCTCACCGGCAGGAACGTGCTCCACAAAGCTGCCGCACACTGTGACGTAGAGACGTTCAAGATGCTGCTGTCACGCTACCCAGAGGGGATTCATGAAACGTACGACGACATGGGATCTACGCCGCTCCAAGAGGCCATCGGCAGTAACAGACCGGAGGAAATCGAGGTTGGAATCGCCAAGGCCCTTTTGGAGGCCGGAGCCGACGTCAGGTGCGGTCTTGACCAACAGCCCAGTGACTGGCACGACCCGATCCGCATGGCAGCGCGTTGGGGCAAGCTGGGCTTGATCAAGGTTTTAGTGCAGGTCGGCGGTGCGGACCCAATGAGCGTCTTCAAGCCAAGCCGGGACCAAGACGGGAAGCTGGAATTCATAGACCCATTCGAGAATGAGCGACAGATGAAGGTGAGGGAAACGCTCCTGTCCCTCCACAGGGAGCAGGGGAAGTAAGCAGCCGGCTACGCAGACACACAAGACGGGGTCTCACGGGGGCCCAGCTCAAGAGTCACGACGGGCCGTGTCTTGGGTGGGCAAGGATAGGACAATACGAGCAGCAGAATATTCATCTATGGAACGATTCTAGCTACGGCGAGCGGCGAGAGGGGGTTTAGTTGCCAAACGCCTCGACCTGCTTCGCGTCGGCCAGGCCGTGCAGGTAGCCGACGCGGTCCTTGGTGTAGAATTCGACGCCGACCTTGTTGTCGAGCGCGGCCTTGCCGCCATCGAGCGAGCCGGCCTTGACGCAGACGGCCGTGGGCATGATTTCGAGCTCGGTGTAGAGCGAGGAGCCGCAGCGGCCGCAGAAGAAGTGCTTGTTGACCTTGCCCGAGTCGCCGACGGCGTCGTACGTCTTGGGGGTTCCTGGCAGATATGGTCAGATTTTTTTTCTCTCTCTCTTTTTTTTCTTCTCCTTCTCCCTCTTGTGTGGAGGAGAGAAACGATTTTGATAGACAAGGGCCGTGTAAGTGAACAGGTGGATGTCATGCTTACCCTTGGTGACGCTAAAACCGTCGCGAGGGGTCACCACGTTGGAGGTGTAGGCGCCGCCCGACCACTGGCAAGGAGTCAGCAATTGTTGGACAATTCTCCGATTTAGAAAAAAGAAAAAAAAAGAACAAAAACATACCTTTTGGCAATCGGTGCAGTGGCAGAGCGCAGTGGCCTCAACCGGTCCTTGACATCATCAGCAAATTCCCCCACCAACCCCCCGCCCGACGACCCGGCGCGACTCACCAGTAAACTGATAGGCTGTATCGCCGCACATGCAGCTACCTTTGATGGCCATTGTATTGAGATCTCTCAGCAAATCAAATAAAAAAATATAGTAGTGTCGTATTACCCAATTGGTCGAGTTTGCGTGGGGTTCGTGTGGCAGAGGAAGAGACCATCAGGGTGCGGATGGAACGTTCTCTATATAAAGACTTTTGCCCCCCCCCCTCCACTTCTTTTTCTCGCCTTTGTAAACTCGGCAGAATTTGGAATTGCCATGACTTCATGGATTAGCAAGGGAGCGAGGCGGCCGGCTCTGCTAGTGTCCTGCGGGGTTTTGGAGAGGTTACTGTTACGGGCATGGTCAAAGAAGCGGGGAGAATGAGAGAGAGAGAGAGAGGTGTGGACTGCTGGACGAAAGAAGCTGGACGAAAGAAGCTGGACGAAAGAAGCTGGACGAAAGAAGCTGGACGAAAGAAGCTACGACTGCGGCGATGGCGCGCAGCCTCCATCTGCCCGGAGCTTCGCCTGCAAGACCCTTCGAGGTCCGTGAGTTGGGGGGGTTTTCCTCGCCAGGATGGCGCGCGACGCTCTTCACAATTTGGAATCACAGCCTTTGTCGGGCGGGGCAAGGGAAGGAGGCGGCTGTGCTATCGATCAAGGAACGAAATGAAATGGCTTTTGTGTGAGCATTTTGGAACTCGTCCGACCTGTCCGACTCGTCCGAACAGCGTCAGATTTAACACGATATTTCCAAGTAACTATAGATACAAGGCTTGAAACAGCGCCGATGGGTACACGTACACGTCACTCTAGGCCTGTGATTGAACAATTCTATACATTCAGCTGCTATTGCTGCCAGGTAATTCCACAAATGCAATCATGTACATGCAAAAAAAGAAAAAGCTCGCCTCTTCCTCTCCATTCTCCTTCTCGTCCAGTTCCTCCCCCCTCTTGGTCCCTTCTTCTTTCGGATCCTCCATATTCCATGGCGCCGCCCCGTCTTTCGCCGTGGTATTCAGCATCGCGTGTCCGCCATTCTACGTCTTGTATTCAAACAAAGGAAATTGTTTCTATTTCTCTCTGGAAAAGGGTATTATGCAGCAAGTGCCGCTGTCTTCTTTTCGACTCGTCGCTTCCCAGTCGCCAACTTAGACCGTCTCCATCTTGTCGAGGATCGCGCGGGTAAACTCGTGGGTCGTGGACACGCCGCCCATGTCGCGGGTGCGGACCTTGCCCTCGGCAATGACAGCGTAGATGGCCTTGGAGATGCGGTTGGCGTGGTTGTCGAGGCCTAGGTGGCGCAGGAGCATGCTGCCCGACAGGATCAGGGCCGTGGGGTTTGCCTGGTCCTTACCCTTGATGTCCAGACCGACGTGACGGCAGCCGGGCTCAAAGACGGCCACTTCGCGGCCCATGTTGCAACCGGGAACGATGCCGGGGCCACCAACGAGGGCGGCGCCAATGTTGGAAAGGATGCCACCGTACAGGTTGGGCATGACCATGACGTCAAACTGCTGCGGGCGCGAGACGGCCTGCATCGAGGCGTTGTCGACAATCATGTCGTTGACCTCGAGGGTGGGGTACTCCTTGGAGACGTTGTGGAAGGTGCTGCGGAACAGACCGTCGGCGAGCTTCATGATGTTGGCCTTGTGGATGCACGTCACCTTGGAGCGGCCGTTGGCGAGGGCAAAGGAAAAGGCGAAGCGGGCGATGCGCTCCGACTTGGCGCGCGTGATAATCTTGAGCGACTCGACGACGCCGGGGACCGACTGGTGCTCGAGGCCCGAGTACTCGCCCTCGGTGTTCTCACGGATGATGCATAGGTCAACATTCTTGTGGCGCGTCTCGTAGCCGGGAATGTTCTTGATGAGGGAGATGGAGGCGTAAATGTCGAGCTCCTGGCGCATGGCCACGTTGAAGGACTGATGGCCGGAGCGCGAGACGGGCGTGTGCAGAATGCCCTTGAGACCGACCTTGTTGCGCTTGAGCGACTCGACCGACTCGCGGAAGGCGGCCTCGGTGCGGGCGCCGTCGCCTTCCTCGATGCCCGTGACCTCGACCTGCTCCCACTCAATGGGCACGTTGTCGGCCTTGAAGATCGTCTTAACCGACTCGGCGACCTCGGCACCGATACCATCACCGGGGATCAGCGTAACTGTGTACTTGCCGCCGTACTTGGCGGGCTTGAAGATGTCGGACTGGATCGTGGCCATGGTTCGGGACAGCCGGGGCTGGGGAGCGGCGGCGCGGAGGGCCTGCGGGAGTTAGCGGATCGAGTCCATGGACGCTGCAGCGTAGTGATGCGGTAGGAGGTGGAAGACCGCAGAACTCGGTCATTGAGCTTGGTACTGTTGTTGTCGCATCCTGCGGAGCCCGTGCGAGTAGCGAGAGGCATTAGGCCAGCTTGCCGCAGCAAACCGTGATAAGGTCGATGACAATGTAATCCGCGACCAAAATAACTCAATTCTTGGCCATGTGGCAACTAAAACAGCGTTCCACGTCTCCCGTTTCCCAACGACCAGCTAGCTTCACAGATAGGTTTAAAAAGACGCAGTGACGTACCTGAGCCGCGCGGAGGGAGCTTCGCGACAGCATCGTGTGTGATTGTCGTGGGATCAAGGAAGACCGTAGGAGGGAAAGACCGTCGTTGAAGAAGAATCCCCTTTGACTAGCAAAGACGAAGATCCGGAGCGGAGAGGGTTTAGAGAACAAGAGTGATTTAAAGAGAAGACGAGGATGTTTTGCGGGAGAAAAAGAAGAAGAGGGAGAGAAAAAAAAACAAGTTGGTTTGGAGTTCGCTTGGCGGCATTCTAGCCTGTCGCTAGGTGTGTCCCCCCCCCTCTGGCGGCGGACCAGTCTTCAAAAAGGCCTACCAGCCTGCCGTAACGTTAAACCTGGGACCCAGAATAGAGCCGAGCCACGTCCAATGAACAGGGGGTCCTGGCGCCGTCGTGCGCAAGCCACAGATAAGTGGTCGGCCTGGCCGGGGGTACCTGTGGCGCAGTTACCACTGAAATTTTTCTTCTTCGGACCAGCGGCCGGAATGCGAACGTGTTTCCGAGGCCAGCTCGCCAAGCCCGGGGCCGTCCGGCGAGACTCTTGTTCCTGATGAGGCGTAGTTAGCGTTTGGCAGGCATTGTGACGTATTCTGGGTAGGGGATTAGCGAGTTGTCGATTCTACATTTCCATGAATTATTCATTATCCATGTCACAGAGGCATTGGTACCCAAAAGCAACGCGACGATTGAACCATGTCGCTATTGAAAATGGCCGGCTAAAACCTAAAAGAGAGACGACAAGCCATCCTGACATCTGGTAATTACATCTCTCCAACAACGCTACATCCGAACCCCGACACCGAAAGACATGCAAACAACCGTGGACCCCTGTATCAGTGGATAGTCTTCCAAATCGTACTGCCACGTCTCCAAAGGTTCACACCGCGGTTTATAGCGACCCTGTGCTCTTCACGCCTCCAACTCCTCCTCCGACCACGCCGGCGTCAGGCCGGCGTCAAAGACGGACACTGTCTCCCAGCGTCCCCCGTACGCCTCGCACCTCCCGCCCTCCACCGCGGCGATGAACCGCTCCAAAGCAGCAAAGCTCGACAGGCTCACGAAGCCCGCCATCACGCCGCCGCGCGCGTAGCTCTCCGCGGCCTTGGGTTCATACTCCGCAAACAGCCCCAATCAGTTTGCTCACCTCGATCTTGTCAGGCAGCCTGTGTAGCACCGCACAAGGTCACTTATGCAGTAAAGGGGAACAACTCGCGCGGCTTGGACAGTCCATTGTTGAATAGTTTCCTGGTGCGCCAGCAACGCTGCCTTTGTCTTCCCGGTGACCATTTCCGACGATAATTACGAAAAGGCAATGGGCAGCACCCCTTCGTCAGCCTCTGGTAGCAAAGACTGCCAATCCTTCACTCAAAATCTACAACCTCCGTAGCGCCACATTCTGTCACATCAAGGGATTTTGGTGTTTAGTCCGCTATTGTATGTCAGATTGTATTGCAGCGCCTCATAGTTCTATCCTATCCTTTGTTCATCTGGAAAGCCATGTATCTGCCCTTGCGGAAAACAACTTCCAAGGGCCTCCGTGCGCCACATGTCCTACCAAGCCATCAATGCACAATTGAATGCCATACCTATATATGCCTACCGAATAGCCTGCAGCGGAACCCGAGAAAAAAAGCTGCCCCGTCTTTATAACAGCTCGTTCATGCTCTTCATTAAACGTTCAATTCTTGCCATGTCATTCCTGAATCGTCTTCACCATGCACCGCACTACTGAGCTAGCTCTTCCTCATCTAGAGGCTCGACGCGCACTAAAATCTCTTCCAGAAGCCCCTCGAGGAAATTTCCTACATCCCGGCCCATCCCGACAGGCTCAGCTTTGTCGATGTGGTCAATCTCTTTGCATACATGCGCCAGCTTGTAGACCATCTTGCGTAATTTGTCATGCGCCACTTCTATTCGTTGCTGCTTCACTGCTCCCACTTGCTCAACGGCAAAGATTTGCTGCAGGCGCGCCTCACGCCGCTTAAGGGCCTCCTCTAACGCCGGGAAGATGACATCGTTGAGCGCATCCAGCTCGCCATTGGGATTAGCAGGCATCGGAGACGGGAATGAAGACGGCGTAGTAATGTCCGGCGCTGGCGAGTGAGACTTGATGGGCGTTCTGACCTGCGACGCGGCTGGTGACGGAGATGCAAACTGTGATTGCGATTGAGACGACGGGCTGCCTCGGAAAGGCGGAATATCCTGCAGATGAATGGGTCCGATGCGCGATGTTGGTCTCGAGTCTGGCCCCTGTTGTGTTGGTGGTAGCGGCTTTTCGGCGAAAGGTGCCTTTATCGCCGGCGATGGTGAACTGCGGTTGGAGAAGTCTATGCTCAGCACACTCAGGTCTTGCTGGAGTTGGGCCTGCAGCTCCCGATCATAGTCGGGAGACTGGCTCTCGGCTAGGGGTGGCAAGGGTTTTGACTTGGTCGGTGTCTCTGGCAGGAGTTGTTTCGCCGTTTTTATCGGACTTGCGGGCAAGGGAACCTTGGCCGGCGAGTGCACGGCAGGTGCCAGCGGTTTTCGCTGGGGGCTCGACTGTCTCGAGGGGGCCTTGACAGTGTCGCTAGCATCCAAGGCAAAGTCGCGCGCCTTGGTCGGGCTCACTTCGCGCCTCGTTTCGCCATAATCATCCGAATTTTCACGCGACCTCGCTGCTCTTGCGTTTGTGCCCTTGTCGTTGAGGTCGTTGAGGCCAGGGCGAGTGAATTTGCTGCCGCGGTCACCGACGAGTCGGACGGTGCCAAAATCCCACATATCCTCGTCTACCTTGTCGCGTCTGGTGGGTACGCCTGCTGAAGCAGAATCCCAATTATCGTCGTCGTCGCCTTTGTGCGTTGCCGACCAGCGGCTGTGACGTTCAATCAGCTCCGTCAGGTATGTAGTCTTCTTTGCTCTTCTGATAAAAGGGTGTCGAAGCAAGTCCTTTGCGCTGGGCCTGTCTTTCGGGTCGCGCTGCAGGCAAAGCTCGACGAATTCTTTGAACGCCTTTGTGAAGTTGCCCTCGAGACGGGGTGCCGGGTTCTTGGGGATGAGGAAGAGAACCTTCATGGGGTGAATGTCGGCGTATGGCGGTTCACCGTTGGCTAGCTCGAGAGCAGTGATGCCCAAGGACCATATATCGGCCTTGTGGTCATAGCCTGATTGCTTGATGACTTCGGGTGCCATCCAAAACGGGGTGCCTACAAAGGTATTCTTTTTGGTCATGGTTGCTGACAGCTGGCCAGAGACGCCAAAGTCAGCCAGCTTGACTTGGCCCGCGGCGCTCAAAAGGACGTTGGCAGCTAGTTTCGTGTTAGCAAGAGGAAAAAAGTCAAGCAGTTTCAGACGCACCCTTGATATCTCTATGTAATTTCTTATCGGCATGTAAGTACTCTAACCCCAAGAGCAGCTCACGGGTGATAATGGCAATGTAGTCTTCGCTGATGAGGCCGGGCTTCATCAGGTCGGCACAGCTGCCGCCGGCACAGAACTCCATGACGATCCAGAGCTCAGCGCCCTTGGAGTAGGAGCCATAGTATTTGGTGACGTAAGGGGACTGTAGCTCGGAGAGGATGGCTATTTCCTGGATAATGTCTTCGACTTCGTCTTCGGCGTTCTCAATGTCAATGACCTTGATAGCGACGGCCTCGCCGGTGCGTTTATCGACGCTGATAGGGTGTGTTAGCGTCGCAGAGGAGCGGTGGGAAGTTTCGCTCGTACCCTTTAAACACCTTGCCGAAGCTGCCCCCGCCTGGTAGCTGTTAGCACTATTTTGCACTGCGCTTCGCGAGTGAGTTCGCGCAAGCGTCCTTGGGCAACTATTACTCACCAATGCAGTATTCTTTGGAATAGAGAAGTTGGGGGTCAAGGAGAGCCTCGTTGGTAACGTCAAGATCTTGGCGCTCCGTCATTCTGGCGCTGCGGGCGCACTCCCGCTACTCAATCAGATGCTATCCCGGCCGTCCAAGCTAGGCAGGTCCAAGCCGCGCCAGAGGAGCAAAATCGTGAGCAAGGTTTGAGCGGTGACGAGCTTCCAGAATGGGGCTTCAGCGGCGCAGGATGCAGTATGCAAGGCCAGGCGGCATGCAGGGCGAAGGACGGACAGGATGGCACGAAACAGGACGAAGAAAGGCACTCCAAAGTGCGAGCAAAGGCAGAGTACCAACGCTGACGGGCACTCGGGGAATTGGTCGTGGAGAACCAGAGGGAGAGACCGCCAATGATCGAAGAGACCAGGTGCAAAGTTCCAGAGACACGAAAGAAACCCGAATCGAGGACGAGAGTCAAAGGGCAACGCCCGGTAGAAGCTGTTGGCGAGGCAAGAGAGTGGGGAGTTTAGCAGTGCTGTTTACAGCGGCCCAGTCAACCGCGTACGGGCTGTTTACAAGCAAACCAGTAATATGTACGGAGTACCAGCCCCGGTGCCCATAGCGGGTTGAGTCAGGTACCTGCATCTACCACAGAGGCATCATAGTGAAGGAAGTACTTACCTATTCAGGCCAGCTGAGCACCGCCACACCGCAAAGAATAAAGAATGGGAACCGGTTCTCTGTAGCCAATAGTGTTGCCTCCCCTGTCGCACCATTGTCACCACTTGTGTGCAGAGACAAAACATCAATTGGCTGTCATCTAATTGTTTTCTATTTGCTCTGCTACTTCTGTCCCCTTCTTGAAAAAATTCAAGCAATTTGTTCCTGAGCCATACATGACTGATTGGGTAGTGCCAGCAACTAACTCACACCTACCTACCTAGGTACCTATCTGTTAGCCCAAGTCTCTCGTTGGGTACCTGCCCTGTTCCGCCACAAACGTCAAGCCACAGCCTCTCGGCCCACTGACTTCCCGGGGAGCTATCGTGATCTTGTCATCATCGGATCCCTGACTGGACAGCTTGGCCTGACCCAGCTTCTTAGGTACCCTCGACTGCGTTTTCTGTTTTGCATTGCTTTTCGTATCTGCATATTCTTTATCATTTGGCTGGCCAGAAATCGCGCTTCTGCTCTTGCCTGTATCCTTGTCCCGCATCTTCAGATGTCCTAACACCGCGTCTGTCCTATCCATCCGCCATGGCAGCCACCGTCGACCCGGCTACAAGGAAGCGAGTCCTGCGAGTGATTGCTTTCTCACTTCTTCTAGACTTGGTAAGGACATGCCTGACTCCCTATCCAGCTTCAGCGCAAGCGTCACCCTCACTTTGCGGCGGGGTGAGCGCGCGCGCGTCTAGAGCGCAGAAGAAGAGGCTGACCACCATCTCGATAGATCCCCTTTACATTCATCCTCCCACTCTTCCCGCGACTTCTCGAGTTCTACCGCGACCTCGAAGCTCCAGCACTCATTGATGGCGGCCCCCCGACCCTCCTGCAGCGCATCATCGGTGGCCTCAACAGCTACAAGGCGTCCTTTGCGCGACCGATCGAATCGCGCTATGACATTGTCCTGCTCGGCGGCGCAATGGGCTCTCTGTTTTCGTGAGACGCCGGATCTCCCCACAAACAACATCTTTCGATCTGCTAACCTTTGCGCGCCGCGAGTCAGTCTCCTCCAGGCGTTTGCATCACCGCTGATTGGCCGGCTCTCCGATCGGTATGGCCGTCGCAAAGCTCTCCTCGCCTCTATGGCCGGCAACATCCTCTCTGTGCTACTCTGGGTCGCTGCTGTCGACTTCCGAACTTTTATCGCGAGCCGTGTCGTCGGCGGTCTTTCTGAAGGCAACATCCAGCTGGCCACCGCCATGGCAAGCGACATTTCAGACGAGGCGTCGCGTGGCTCGACTATGGCCATCATCGGCGCCTGCTTCTCAGTAGCTTTTACCTTTGGCCCCGCGTTGGGTGCCTGGCTGAGCACCGTTCCTTCCGTCAAGGCCAACCCATTTGCGACGGCCGCTGGTGTCAGCTTAGGGCTCATCGTGCTGGAGACAGTTTACCTGTACTTTTACTTGCCTGAGACTCTCCCCGCCATTACAGGAAAGACGACAGCAACCGGCGGTAAAGCAAATTCGAACGGTAACGGCACAAAATCAACAGCTCCCAAAAAGCCTCTCGAGAGAACAAACTCACACATTATACTCAACGCTGTACACTTTGTCTTTTTGCTGTTCTTTTCTGGGATGGAAAGCTCGCTGTCGTTTATGACGTATGATCTCTTTGCGTTTTCATCTGGCAACAACGGCCGGCTACTCGGCTTCATTGGCCTCGTCGCGTCCATCTTGCAAGGTGGCGTGACTCGGCGTCTGCCGCCGCTGACCTCTGTGCGTCTTGGCACGACGGCCTGCCTAGCTGCCTTTGTCTTGCTGGCGCGCCTCAACACCACTGGTGGCCTCTACGCCGCGGCGACCTGTCTAGCCATCACCTCGGCCACTGTGGTCACGGGTCTGAATGCGCTCAGCAGCTTCGAGGCTGACGAGGACGAGAGAGGCAGCAAACTGGGCAACTTGCGCAGCTGGGGTCAGCTCGGTCGCGGTCTGGGCCCGATCCTGTTCACTAGCATCTACTGGTGGGCAGGCAGAGAATATGCTTATACGGTGGGAGCTACCGGCACAGCCGTGGTGGCGGCTGCTGCATTTGGCGTGCTGAGAACTCCCAAGTCCTCGTTGAAGACGAGGACGAGGACGGGCAAGGGCCAATAATACATACGCTGGCGCGACGGCTTGGAAGATATGATCAATTGTCAATATAGCATTTTATAGTTCACACACACTGGGGGCGGTATATGGGATGCAACATAATGGAAGTTTTCAATAAAGGATGAATTGCGACTTATGAACTTCAAAACGGTGCACGCCAGCCACTCGCCGACGACGATCGCCACTTGAGCCGAATCTCGTCCTCTAGCCTCTACTTCACACCCTGGAGGTTCTTCTACCACAAGGAGGCTATCGTAGTCAGAAACGACAATAAGCGTATCGCAATGCATCCAATCATTGCGACGACCTCTCCTCAAAGAGCCTCTCGTACCGTCCACTTTCTCACCACCGCTTTCATCGACAACCCCAAGTTTTGCCACGTTGTTCGTACCTCTGTGTTAAATATGTGGAATATACCTGCGGGGTTTGCTGCTTTGAGAATGCCTATGCCTTGGCAGAGGCGGTCGATAAAGAGGGGGCGGCACGAGTAGTCACATTAGAGAGGTCTCACTGCAGTGAATCAGAAATGTCTTCTTCGTCGTGGTGGCTGGCTAACGTGAGACCATTTGTAGCCTTCCAGCCACGCTACGGAGCCGGAGTCGACCTTTTGCCCACAACAAACCAAGCATCCGTATATGCAATCTAGCTATCCTCTTCCCCGCAACTAATCTTACGCTATACAATAACACCTCCTATACCTTTGAATTCTGCATTACAAACATTGGGTCAATTGTAAGTGACCAGTGCTCGTTTGACGCCATCGGTAGCTCCATTATGACAGGGCAGCCCTGTAATTGACCCAAGCTAATACCCAAGGCAGGTAGCCATGCCTCCTCCTAGTAGCCAGGCTGTCAGGAACGACTCGGTATCCCAATATCCCACCGGCCACTATGGGTCATTGACTGTGCAGCAGCAGGACGCTCTCGACAGTTTCAGAAGCCTGCTCGCAAAGCGGGAGTACCCTGACTTTGAAAAGTCTACGCCCGCGCAGGACGTCAAGTTGCTGTGAGTGCGAGGCTGGTATGCCGACGATATGATTTTCCAGTATGCACAACTCTCTGACAAGCACGAACTCACAGGCGCTTCCTCCGCGCTCGCCGATGGGACGTCGAAGCTGCCTACACTCAGTTTAACGACACGGAGACTTGGCGTCAGGCCAACGAAATCGACACTCTGTACGAAACTATTGACTGCGAAGCCTACAAGGAGCTGCGTTCTCTTGTATGTTGCCCGACGCCACACCCTCTGACGCAGTTACCTGTTCTCATCGGCATTCTGCTAACAACACGGGAAAGTTACCCGCAATGGACCGGTAGACGGGATCGCGTCGGGGCACCCGTTTACGTCTGGGCGCCTCAGACACTCAATGGTCAAGCGGTAGCGGCGAGTGAAATGGTCGCCGCGAAACCCAACTTTTCCCTGGCAAAGAAGGACGGCAAGACGTCGGCAAACCTCATCTGCTTTGCAGCCTTGTATGAAAATCTGCTTCGCTTCACCCAACCTCTTTCGACTCAGCTGCCCGACCGCGAGCATGCCGAGGTGCCCATCACCCTTAGCACGTACATCATGGACGTCTCTGGCATCAGCGTCTTGCAATTCTGGAGCCTCAAGAGCCACATTCACACTCTAGCGTATCTCGCATCCGCGTACTACCCTGAAACGCTCGGCGCAATCTTCATCGTGGGCGCGCCGCCCTTTTTCAGTCCGTCTTTGGTTGGATCAAGGGCTGGCTTGATCCTGTCACCGTGTCCAAGATTCGCATCGTCGGGCGCGACGAGGTTCTCTCTGCATTGGAGGAGGTGATTGAAAAGTGCAGTATCCCCAAGACGTATGGTGGAGAGCTCGAGTATACCTTTGGTCAGCCTCCCGTTCTAGACCCTGCTTTGAAGGGAATTGTCGATTGGGAGGGTGACCACTCATCCTTTCCATTGGATCCGCTGGTGTGGGAGCCCGTCGAGGGCGATGCAGCCAGAGTTGCTTGCCTGAGGGTTGGCTACAAAGACGGCAAAGCACAGCGAGAGTACGTCTGCACGATTCCTCAGACTTGGCCGCCAGTAGTACAAAATCCATCCTAGCCATACTTTAGCTATTTGAACTATACTATTCCTGCAGAGGGAAACTCGACCGGGTTCATCGGTAGCCAACCAAAGTCAGCCGGTCAGCCGAAGACAATAGGATACCAGGACTCGCCCTGCTGGCCATCGGCTCTGCAGTATCAAAACTTCGAATGATTTTATTTCGACAAATTTTATCTCGACTGCCATGGCAGAGATAACTGTGTAAGTGGCAGAGTCCGAAAATGGCGAAGCTTTTGGGGGGGGGGTGAGTGGAATGCGCTTATGTTCCGATAGATTTTGGTCCATGACTCACTTTGAATTTGGTACAAGATACGTGCATTGAGGCTGTTTGAAGTAGAACCAGACCATTGACTTACTACCGTAGTGACAGTCATCAAGCTTGCGATAACGGCCTACAAGGGTCTCGCGGGGGTCCGCGGGGTAGGCGACCGAGGAGGGGTAGTTGAAGCGAGGGTGATGAGCAACAGACAGCCAGAACAGAACAGAGTCAGAAACTCAGCTGAAAGAAGCAAGCTCTCGATTGACTAGATAGCACTAACCATGGAATTGGAATCTATCAGAGCGACACATTATAGGGTTGATAGACGGCCCCACCCATTCAAGGAGGGGTGAGTCGGGCAGCCTTTTGCCATTTGGTGGGCAATCTTTGGCGGTTGGTGGGGTTTTCTTTTGGTACACCAAAGACGCCGGTGGGATATTTTTCTGCTGCTATTTTTTGTGACTCAATTTTACCCCTCGTGCCGCAATCTTATAACCGCTCGCAACCAGCCCGGGCGAGACCAACCTATTTTCCAGACGCAATCGAGACGAGCTACGCAACGAACTGATACCCATCCATACACCATGGCCGATAATCAGCCCCCCGCCGCCGAGGCGCCTGTCGATGCCGCTGCCGCCGCCGTCGCCAAGCTGCATCTGGACGAGGTCACCGGCGAGATGATCTCCAAGTCGGAGCTCAAGAAGCGCCAAAAGGTCCGCGAGCGTGAGGCCGCCAAGAAGGAAAAGGCTGAAAAGTCGGGCGCGCCCCCTCCTGCTGGCAAGAAGGCGGCCGGCAGCTCAGAGGCTTCCGAGAAGGACCTGACGCCTAACCAGGTAGGCGACGAACATTGCGCCAATCAAAATTCTAGAATAAAATATTGACACTCGACAGTACTTTGAAATTCGTTCGCGGACCGTCAACGAACTCCACGAGCAGGGCAAGGCCTACCCGTACAAGGTTCGCTCCCCGCCATACAGACGGTCGCTACGGCTGCTAACCGTGCCCGCAGTTTGAAGTCACATATGACATTCGCAACTTTGAAAAGGAATTCTCCCACCTCAAGAATGGCGAAATCGACAAGACCAAGCCCCTCGATATCGCTGGCAGAATATATGTCCGCCGCGCGGCCGGCAGCAAGCTCTTCTTCTACGATCTCCGCTCCAATGTACGTACAACCAGACAGACACGCGACAGCACGCGACAACGGCCACTAACTCTGCGCAGGGCACCAGACTCCAGGTCCTCGCCCAGGCCGACCATCTCGGTGAAGGCGCCCCCAGCTTCGAGGACCAACACGTCAACATCCGCCGTGGTGACATTGTCGGTATCCGCGGTTACCCCACGCGCACCAACCCCAAGACCAAGCAGGGCCAGGGCGATTTCTCCGGCGAGCTGTCCATTGCCGCCAGCGAGCTCACTCTTCTGTCTCCCTGTCTGCACCAGGTACGTCATCACGTCCTCCCCTCAATCCCGGCCGGGTGCAGCTAACCGCCCCCCCCCTTAGATCCCCGATGACCACTACGGCTTCAAGAATGCCGAGCAGCGTTTCCGCCAGCGATACCTCGATCTCATGATGAACGACAAGGCACGCGACGTCCTCATCACGCGCGCCAAGGTCGACACCTACATCCGCCGCTGGTTCGACGACCGCGACTTTGTCTCGGTGCAGACTCCCATGCTCAACACCATTGCCGGCGGCGCGACCGCCAAGCCCTTCATCACCCACCACAACGACCTCAACATGGACATGTTCCTGCGCATCGCCCCCGAGTTGTACCTCAAGATGCTTGTCGTCGGCGGCCTGGATCGCGTGTACGAGATGGGCCGTCAGTTCCGCAACGAGAGCATGGATCTGACCCATAACCCTGGTTTGTTGGCAAACGCACCCGAGACCGAGTGATGTACTAACTGGTCTAGAATTCACCACCCTCGAGTTCTACATGGCCTACGCTGATGTCTACGATCTCATGAAGATGACCGAGGAGCTGGTCTCCGGCCTTGTCAAGCATGTTCACGGCAGTTACATCACCAAGTACCACAACTCCAAGGGCGAGGAGTTCGAGATCAACTGGGAGGGCCCATGGCGCAGAATTGACATGATTCCCGCCCTCGAGGAGATTACGGGCGAGAAGTTCCCCACTGGTGATGTCCTCCACACGGCCGAGACGGGCGAGTTCCTTAAGAAGATTCTGGTCAAGACTGGCGTCGAGTGCAACCCCCCTCTGACCAACGCCCGTATGCTCGACGCTCTTGTCGGCGAGTACCTCGAATCTCAATGCGTAAGCATGCTTCCTCATAATTTTATTTCCAGTGATGCTGACGCCCCCGCAGATTAGCCCTACCTTCATCTTTGGCCACCCCAAGATGATGTCTCCTCTAGCCAAGAGCCACCGCTCCATTCCCGGTCTTTGCGAGCGCTTTGAGTGCTTCGTCGGTACCAAGGAGATTTGCAACGCGTAAGTCCTCTATTGTCCTTGAGCCCGTACCAATGCTTACCCATACAGCTACACCGAATTGAACGTTGCAACCGAGCAGCGCGTGCGCTTCGAGGAGCAGGCCAACCAAAAGGCCCAGGGTGACGACGAGGCCCAGGCCATTGACGAGACGTTTTGCAAGGCTCTCGAGTACGGTCTCCCGCCTACTGGAGGCTGGGGCATGGGCATCGACCGCATGATGATGTTCCTGACCGACAACCACAGCATCAGAGAGGTGCTTGCCTTTCCCACCATGAAGCCTGAGTAGATGCACAAGTAGATATTGCAAGAGCAGATATGATTTTAACGTATGATGAGGCCAGAAGCCAATAAAAATTGGCTGCCCATGACCATCTTTGCGTCTCATTGCCTAGATGAGTGCTGCTACATTACTTTTGAGTAAAGAGAAAAAAAAAAGTCGAATTGTGTTGAATACGCCAAAACGCCGTGCCAGTCATGCTTCTGTTCGTAATCGTTGCCCTCAGGCCGTCTAAAACGCAACGCGACGTTTGCGGCCCGTATATCTGGACGTGGACTTGACAATCTTGCCCTTGCGCTCCATCTGCTCCTTTTTCTTGACAATCCACGCCTTGCTTCCCTTTTTCACCTCGGCCTTTTTATTGACTGCGGCAAACTTTCGCCGCGCGTCATCCACCTCGACATTATCCATGCCGGCGACAACGCTCGTAATATCCCCGCCGCCGCCGCCGCCCTCACCACCCGCCACGGTGCCGACGGTGAGCACCAGATACAGCTTGACATTCTTCGTGCCCGGGTCGTCCTCGAGCAGGCCGGCGCCGAAGCCGGCCTTGACGGCGGCCTGGGTGATCATGGTGCGCTGGGCGTCGTTTTTGGGGTAGAACTGGCAGACGGCGCGGCCGCCGCGGCGCAGGGCGGCGTAGAGGCCGTTGAAGAAGCGGGTGAGGCGGCCGGCGGGCGACGTGTCGCTCGTCTCGGCGCTGCAGAGCCACTGGACGGCCGAGATGCTGACGGCGGCGTCAAAGGTGCCGGCGCGAAAGGGCACGCCCTGGCCCATGTCGGCCAGCACGAGGTCGCCCTCGACGTCGCGCTGCAGCGCCACGTCGAGCATCGAGGGGCTCACGTCCATGCCGATCCACGTGTGCGGGCCGCCCTCGTCCGCCGCCACCCCGGACAGGATCTCCCCGGAGAGGCCGCTGCCGCAGCCAATGTCGAGGATGAGCGACGGGCCCTGCAGGTCCAGCAGCTCCAGGGCCCGCCGCGTCATCGAGGCTTGGATGTTTTGGATGCGCGAGGACGTCGTGTACTTGCGGGCTTCAATGTCGTCGTAGTGGACGTCGGCCGCGCTGCGGGAGGAAAGAGTTTTAGTTTGGGGGGGGAGGGTCTGCGGGATGACTGGAGGGCTTACAGGCTATCCTCGGGACGAGACATGTTGGCGGTGATGAGATATGGTCGAGGCTAAGAGAAAGTTGTCTGAGCGACTCCGAGCAAATTTTCAAAGAGGTTAGGAGAATAGTGTCGTCGTGATGCCTTCGATAACCTCGAGTCGGTGTCGCTGTAGTACAGCTTCCCCCACTAATCTTTTTTTACGTGGGTGTTGTCTTATCGATAAGTGGCCGGTCGCGATTTTGGTGGCGTGGCATCCTGCCACCCTCGTCATCCCTGAATCTCTCCAGCTAAGCTTTTGCCTCCTCTGAACGTCCACGAACCCTCTTTCTCGAATCGCATAACCGTCCTCTTACGACAACCGGCGACCATTACCCTCCTCGCAGGCCATGCAATACACCCATTGATTCAAACAATCCTGCTTCTTCTTCTTCTCCTGGTCATCATCACGTACTTGCTCCTTCTTCCATCCGCCCTCCCTCTTCAGCTTCAACTATGTGGATTCTTCCCCTAATCGGCTACGCCGGCGCCATTGTCGGCTTTGGCTTCCTCACGCTCGCCATCGCCTCGGGCCTGTACTACCTCTCCGAGCTGGTCGAGGAGCATACCGTCATCGCCAAGCGCCTCCTCACGCGCACCATCTACACCATTGTCGGTGTCCAGGTCGTGTTGTGTCTTGTCGATGGCTTCCCCATCTGGGCCACGCTACTCGGCGTCGTCTCGCACATTGTCTACCTGGGTAACATGCGCCGCTTCCCATTCGTGAAGCTGTCAGATCCTCTCTTCATTCTGTCCTGTGGTATGCTTCCTCCCTCCCCAGCTCCCTGCTTAGCACTCCCCGTGTCGCGTCTAACACTTGGCTGCCAGTCCTCGTCCTCGTCGACCACTACGTATGGTTCCGCCACTTTTCCGACACGCAAACCTCGTCGTACCAACGCGCCTCGTACTATGACGATGTCGAGGTCCCGAGCTTCACCATGATTGCCTCGTACTTTGGCCTCTGCGTCTGGCTCGTCCCGTTTGCGCTTTTTGTCAGTCTTTCGGCTGGCGACAACGTCCTCCCTACCATGGGAACCGAACCCGCGCACGACGGTAGTGGCAGCAGCGGCTACACCGGCAAGGCGAACAAGCCCCAGGGCATGATCAAAGCCGTGGTGGACTGGGTGCGCGATACGATTGGTGAGCTGGTGGGGGCGCGCAAGAAGAGCCGATTCTAGGCCGGCACCGCGTTTGGTCATGATAATAGATGAAAATGGCACATGCGCCATGTGGTTGGGACGTGCAGCGATGCGCCGGTGTGCGTTGATGCTGGGCCCTCGTCATGTTTGTCATGCGCCGGGTCGCATTTTCCGCGCAACAGAGACGCGGCGACCAAAACTTGTATCAAAACTCCGCGCAGGACGCACAATAATTATTAATGATGATGAAAATGTACCAAGAGATTCATTCGCTATGTCGCCTTGGAGCTATCTACCGTGGCGGCGCCACGGCGCACTCTAACAGCTGAGGGTCTTGAGACCTGTTTCTATTTTCGTCTTTGGAAGGCTTTAAGTTTCACTTCCCCACTACAGCTCGACGGGCCAGGGACAATATTGTTCAATTTGAAAGCATATCGAGCAACCAACCCTCCACAATTTCTCAGTCGAGGGCCAAAACTGGGGATATGCCGTGTGGAGCGGCGGTCTCTGTACGATACGCCGGCTCGGACTCGGGACTCCACCCGAGCAGAGTCCGAGGTCTGACCCCACCCGGCCGGTGTTATTATAAGGCTGACCTGGACACAGCCCGCCTAACTGTTGCCGTGAGAAACTGATTCCACTTCAGACTTACCCCAGGAGACGCGTGTTGATGATTTAGGTATCGAGGCTAGGGCGGTACCCATGGCGTGGCAGCCGCGTCAGCACGATGTGTGCCAGTGGCCGCCCTTTGGTGCCTGCCCTGTATCTTGTACTGTCTGGGACGGGCAAAATAGCTGGGGTTCGTTCCACTAGCTGGCTTGATTCTTAGCAGGCTGGGCCGATGCGATCGGAGCTTCGATCGGACTCTGCACTGCCTCTGGGAAACACACGGCCTCGACGCGAATCCGAAAATGCAGATGACGATGGGTTTCCTATGGACGTTGTATATAATCTTGCGCAAGACCCATTTGCGAGCTGCTTTGACCAGCTCTAGGATTTTCTCACAGAATTCATTTCTGTAGCTTCTTAGTCCACGCCTTTGAACGATGCTTTCCATGCTCGCCTTTGTCGCACTCGCCCGTGCCATGCCCACCGCGACACAAACCGCCCTTTGTCGCCCAGAGTCTCTCGTATCCCTGTCAAAGAGAGTCGCAGCCGACGCATTCCAGCGCTCCGCCGGCGCGCTCCACGCCGACGGCGGCACCACGCCGCCGCCTCACGACTGCCCACCCGTCCACCCGGTCCTGCGCGCCGCCCTGGCCCTCTTCTGTCTCTTTGTCTTTTTGGTCCTCCTGCATGTTTGGCAAGCCGCCCGGTACAACAGAGTTCGTATGGCTTCTCGCCACCTTTTGTTTCCCTCGGACGCACAAAGCTGACTCTGAACTCCCACAGACCCGGTCCTCGGCACGTACATTGCCGACGACACCAACGACAAAGTTCCCTGCATTCTCCTGGACGATACCGAGTCTCCCTCTTGAATCTTGTCCAAGTTTGGCATTTTTTACGAAAATTTCGCGGAATCGGTACGAGTTATGCGGCGTTTCTGATCAGCCATCATTGGTGGAGTTCCGGCCTTACACCATTACGCTTAACCATAACGCTTCATCAACCAACCATGACGGTGAGCAACATGTCGGCAAAGCTATAAATGTCCTGGCAAATCCAACAAATGGATTTAAAAATTCTACATCATTAAACACACACTGCCTTGCAATCAAGCACAAACACAACCCACTACCTTTCCACCACTACCACTACCACTACCACTTGCAACCAAAGCCCACTTACACACACAACCATGCCTGCCACCATCTTCGCCCGCACTGCCGCCCGCCGCGCCGCCACCTTTAGCACTTCGACCCGCGTCATGGGTCCGTCTGCCGAAGCCGGGATTAGTATGGCCGGCGCGCCTGCTTCTTCTGCCTCGACTGGAGGCGGCAGTTCCTGGGCGTGGCGCAACCTCGCGCCCAAGACGCGCCGGTACGTCAAGTTCGGCGCGGCGACGTGCGCTGCCACAGACGCCGTTGTCTTGTACAACTACCCCGAGTGGGTTGGCCTGAAGAAGACTTCCGAGTAATTGAGCTAGAACACGTTGGATTCTTTGTTTTCCTTTGTTTACGTGGTTAGAATGGACATGGGGTTAGAAGGGGGAGGTGACTCTTTACATTGTGTCCATCCTGATTCATTTTACCAGTCATATCACAAATAATGAAAGTTTTGCTCGTCATTCCCAATCATTGAGTTTCGATAAATCCATTCTATATATCCAAATGAAATACAGATCCCGCCAAAACACCGAAACGAAAACAAAATTCGCTTGCCATGTCAAGTCCCCTACTGCCCACGCATCGAGGCCACGAGGCGCTGGCGGGCACTATCCTTGTGCCCCCTACCTCCTCCATTTTGGGTTGGAGCCGCGTCGTAGTAGCCGTTGGACTCCTCGTAGCCAGCCTCCTTATGCGGACGAGGGGGCGGCGGCCCATGGTGCGGCTGCCCCGACGACGCCGCCGTCGCGTAATATGCCGGGTCCCGCTCACGAGACTGCTCCTGGTAGAAGCTCGGCGCAGCCGGTGCCACATGCGCAACGGGCGCCGAGGGCTGCTGGTACGGCGGTTGAGGCGCCTGCTGAGGACGACCACGTGCATCTACCGCTGGACGGGGACGCTCTTGTCGGTTCGCCTCGGCAGCTGGGCGAGAACGCTCTTCCGGGTAGCCCTGTCGGTTCGCCTCGGCAGCTGGTCGAGGACGCTCTTCCGGGTAGCCCTGTCGGTTCGCCTCGGCAGCTGGTCGAGGACGCTCTTCCGGGTAACCCTGTCGGTTCGCCTCGGCAGATCGACGCGACGGCGCAGGTTGCGGGTTGACAGGCTGTTGCGGTATGGTGCTACGGCTCGTCGTCGGACTGTCCGTGTCCGTGTCGACGTCGTCGTCGGCCTCATCGGCATAGGCGCGCAGATCGCTGCGCATGGCCAAGCTGGCGCAAATGTTGCGCGCCTCCTCAATGGCCTTTTTCTGCTCCTTGAGCATCAGGCGGCGGTCGCGTGTCTCCTTATTCTCGGCGACGATGGACTCAATAGTCGAGTTGGGCATGCGCAGAATCTCGACGGGGTTGAAGAGACGCAGCATGCCGAGGAGCAGGTGGCGCTCCACCACTTGCGTAATGATGTTGCGGGTGAAGATGCGCGCCGTCAGGTCGTAGTAGATCAGCATCTTTTCCAGCACCTCCTCCGCTTCCGTGTACGTGCCGCCATTCGCCGTCGCGTCGGCGCGCCACTTGCGCAGGCGCACCTCGTACTCGGGGTCGAACGGCTGAAGTTCCAGCTCCATGTCGTCCGTCAGGCGCGTCAGTTCCTTGTCGCCGTTGTCGAAGAGCTCGCGCATCTTGGACTCCAAGAAGTGGTAGTGTAGCGGGTCGCGCATGCGCATCGGCCAGATGTGGCTGATGAGGTCGACCAGGAACTCGTTGCAGATGACGCTCAGGTTGTCCTTGTACTCTTGCGCCAGCACGGGCCAGTTGCGCGAGTAGTCTTGGAAGAGAATATACGGAGCGCGGGGGTTGGAGTCAAGGGGCAGTTCGTTGCCGCGAATCTGGCGCAGAAGAGGCTCGACTTCGCGCTGCGCGAAATCCTTCTTGCTCTGGTCGCCCACGGTGCCGGCAGACGGGAGGTTGGCGGTAGAGGGTTCGGAAAAGTTGACTTTGCGGCCCTGCTGGCGGAACAGACGCGCGAACCGCTCGCTTTCCTCGCGGACGCGGGCGCGGAGCTGTTGCGAGGGCGTGCCCTTGGGGCTCGACTGGCGGGCAAAGAAGCGCTCGCCAAACGGGTTCTTGTAGTTGCCGTTAACGGCAGGCGTGACCAAATTGTTGGATGCGGCAAACAGCTCTCCCAAGTCGATTCGCATCTCCTCCACCGTGTCTCTGCCCTCGCCCATCTCCTTGAGCTGGCCCTCGCAGCGCTCGAGCGCCTGCTGGATCTGGCGGCGCAGGCTCTTGACGTGCTTGCCGATGTGGCGCTGCAGCTGGCTGCTGAGCTTCTGACGCAGAGAGGCGATTCCCCATATCTCCGGTGGCAGGTTTGCCCATTTGCCGCGGGTGAAGAATTCCGTCTCGCGACGGTTGCGGTCCGCAGCAGTGGTCCACTGCTCACCCGGGCCAGGGTTCAGCAGGACATACCAGCCCAGCTTGAAGTGGTTCTCTTCGTCCTTATTCATGACGAGCTCCACAAACTTGTCTTCCAGGCCGATGCCCTCGGTCATATCCGGCTTGGTCAAAACACCAATCGTTCTGGATCCGTTTGGATCAAACTGGCGAGTCTTGGTCAGGATTGGAGCCTGGACGTAGTCGTTGTTGCCTCCAATAACGGCAAGAATAATCGTTCGGGAGCTCTTCATATAACGGTCCGAGAGATGTTCGATGGTCGCGATATCGGCCTCGGACTGGTCGCGGTTGGCTACCCGAACCAGGCCAGGCAAGTCGACAAGTGTGAGAAGGGGCATCTCGGGGCCCGTCTTCTCCACGACGAGGATGTCTTTCGCCGCAAATCGTCCAGGAATGTTCTTTGGTGCGATGAGCTCCGTGGCTTCGCGCATCAGCGTCTCAAAGGGCATGTCACCCGTGACGTCACCGCCATACTGGAGCAGCTTGGTCTGCTCGTTGTACGGGCGCGTCTTGTCGGGGATGATGGACACTTTGAGTCGGGCTTCCTTTGCTCTGCGGAGCCGAATTTCGGTGGCGAATCTCGTGCAGGCCCCGGCATCTCGCGGAAACGGGGTGCCGGAGAGGGCCTCGAGGACAGAGCTCTTGCCGGCCGACTGGTCGCCCACGACGACGATTTGCGGGAGCTTGATACTGTCGAGCTGTGCAAATTGTAGTTTGTCGATGAGGTTCAGGAGCTCCGTCTGCTCGCTTGCAAGGCCCTGCGTCTCCAGGGATGATTCGATGGTAGGTGCCATTTCACGTTTGCCAATACCACCGTGTGATGATTGTGAGGTCTTGTGAGAATCACAGGGCAGGCGCCGTCATCTATTTATATTCCCCTACAGAAACGCAAAGGCCAAGCTGTAGCGCGCCGTCTGCGTCATGTGTACGCGGCCGCGGCCTCCAGGCTCGCACTGCTCCCGTCGCTGCTGGCCACCTCAGCTGGCACAAGAGAGACTGCACCACTCGAATGTTCCCGTTCCATGCCGCTCGCAGGGCCACGTAGCGTAGGGAGCACAAAGGGATTGCTTTGGGCGGAGATGACGCAGCGAGCGATGAGCGGCAAGCGCGGCAAGCCTACCAAGCTTAAACGGCAGGCTGTGGCGGCCTCCCGTCGCCAATTGTGGCGCAGTCTTCTCCAGGGTAGCTTGCGCCACAATTGGCGACGGTTCCTTGAGTCTCGCGAACTGATTCTTGCTAACATCAGGCACCATCAGTGGCCGGGCTTTTGCCAACTTGATGCCAACTTCTGGCTGATAAATCACAGCAATCGATTCATTCATTGCCTTGTCCAGTATCAAAGGTTGAGCAGCCAAAGCCACAGGGACAAAGAACAAAGAGTAGGGGGGGGGCGGGTGCCTTTGACAATTTCATTTCTTGCGACTGTCTTTGCTGGAATAATTTGTACAACGCAACACAAACACTGCCTTGTCATTGTTCAGCATTGCTCAGCATTGTTCAGCAGTATTATAGCATTTATCAGGTAGGTCCGCTATTTACACCACGCCCCCCAATGTCTGAATGAAGTCTAATGTTGCCTCCGTGGCCAATCAGCGATCGTTCCGTCTCGGAAGTACATCTGGGGAACCACGGATTGACAACGTATCAACCGCTGGAACTCGGACCTAGAGATCTCGGCTCAGAAACAAGCCTCATTCTCCGGCAAAGCTGGAGAAGTGGATATTCTGTCATGAATAAATCGCGGGGTTGACAATTCACCTTTCAGCAAGAATGGAAGCTCCGTCATTGGTCACATATTGATTGCATTTGCAACCTGTATAGAGCCGATTTCCGACTGAATGAGTGCTTATTTTGGATTCTGCAAGTAGAAAAATTCATCACCCAAGTGTCAAGGCAACATGGAACTCAAGATAGCTCCATTGGTGACAGAATTCCCCAGCTTTTGACCCCGGAATCGTCGCGCGGCATAGATTTCAAGGAGAGGAAAGGCATTGCGCACGAGTAATGAAGTTGAGGGAACCCAATATCTGAGTTCTCGGAAGGCCCAATTATGTTGTCCTAGCCTTGCCGTTTACACCCTTCTGTGCCACTAAACTTTATTATCTGCGCCTCCTCATCCCAGGGCAACCGAGATGAGCAGTGTGCCCGGGAGCCGGGGAGCCGGCTTTGGTCACGCAACAAGCTTCAACTGCCGACTAAACCAGAAGCAATGCAGCGCCACATTATAGTTCCGAATGGAAGGCTGTTTAATTGACTGTGACGTTCGTCCGAGTTGTCGAGGGTAGGGGACTAGTTGCGCCAACTCCACCTAGCTCCCAGTTCTTGGTTGTCGCCCTGTCCGGGGTAACAGCTTTTGCGCGATAGATTAATAGAACGTGTCCCTCGGACAGGAGTGCTTTCATCTTCTCCCACGACTCATTGATATCTTTCCACTGTGTCCCCTTTCTCGCCATCTCAACAAACATGGCCACCGCAGTGCAGGAAAAGCGTGATGACCTCGAAAGTATGGCAAGCACCAAGTACATTGAAGAACTTCCCTTGGGCGGGGCAGAGTACGTATTCATACTGAAATCTAGGAATGAGGTACTGAGAACTTGGAGGAACTGAATGGTCAAAGGTTAACCGAAGATGCCACTGAACAAGAACGCGAGTCCAAGCTTCGATGGAAGATGGACTGGCACATTGTGCCTCTGACCAGCATCATCTTCTGTTAGTCATGACACACGAGACTTTCAAAAACTGCGGCTAATACTTGACCATAGTGTTTTCTTTCATCGATCGTGCCAACATTGGTCAGTAGACATTGGCAGCGGCTTCCCGTGCCCCTCGGCTAACCAGCGTTTCCAGGAAATGCAAGAATTGCGGGCTTGGAAAGGACACTCAACATGCACGGCTATCAGTTCAACATTTCGCTGTCCGTCTTTTACGTGTCGTACATTCTGTTCGAGATCCCGAGCAACATGCTGTGCAAGTGGGTTGGCCCGGGACGCTTCATCCCGGTCGCGACCTTTTGCTTCGGCGTCCTGACCATGTGCACCGGCCTGGTGCCCAACTTCTCGGCGCTCTGCGGCGTCCGCTTCCTGCTCGGCATCTTCGAGGCGGGCATCCTGCCGGGGCTCGTCTACTATCTCTCTCGGTGGTACCGCCAAAGCGAAATGACGTTTCGAATCTCGCTCTTTATTGTGTCGGGGTCGCTGGCGGGCGCCTTTGGCGGCCTGCTAGCTTCTGCGATTCTGAGAATTCCTGGTATTGGCATGCTTCACTCTTGGAGAATGATTTTTGTCATTGAAGGTGCGCTTATCGATACGCTGTCTACATGTCTGACACTTTGACTGACAAGGCAACTACTTGCAAGGCATCGCCACTTGTGTTTTAGGAATCGGAAGTTGGTTCGTCATGGCGAATGGCCCCCAAACGGCAAGATGGCTTTCAGAGGAAGAAAAGGAACTCGCGCTCCGTCGCCTGCAGAGTGAGCGTGGCCACGCCCAAGAACTCGTGGACAAGTTCAACTGGACCAAGACGCGCCGCGGAATCCTCAATCCCGTTGTGCTCGCAACCGGCTGCATCTTCCTGCTCAACAGCATCATTGTCCAGGGCGCGTCCTTTTTCCTGCCGACTCTCGTGGCCACCATCTTTCCGGACAGGGCCATGACGACGAAGCAGCTATTGACCGTGCCGCCATACATTCTCGGCGCCATTTGCTGCGTCGTCACCAGCTATGCCAGCTGGCGCATGAACAAGAGGGGCATCTTTCTCATCCTCTGCGCCGTCATCCCGACAATAGGCTATGCGCTCTTCATTGCCACCCCGAGCCCCAATGTTCGGTATGGCGCCATTTTCCTGCCGTTCTTTGGCATCTACACATATGGCGCCCTCACAAACTCGCATGCCGCAGCCAACGTCGCATCCGACACGGCAAGGTCCTCTGCGATTGCAACAAATGTGATGCTGGGTAACATGGGAGGACTGGCGGCGACCTGGGCATACGTGCCCTCTGACGGTCCCCTGTACAATATTGGCACAGGTCTCAACCTGGCTGCCATGTCTTCGGTCATTATTACCGCTACTTTGTTGTATTTCTGGATTTTAAGGGATAATAAGCGTCGCGAGCACTTGGATCCCGCCGCTGAACTGAGCCATCTAGATGCATCAGAGATCCAGAACCTTGACTGGAAGCACCCAGAGTTTCGCTGGCGAAATTAGATACAATTTCTCAATAAACTTGGCACATAAATTGCTCACTCCTAATGCTTCACTTGACCCTCCGTACAACTTTTTTTCAGGCTGATAGGTGACAAGATTTGCATGACTCTTTGGGCTTAGAAGACTGGTATATCAGCGCTTCAGCGACGTCTCGTGCCACGGCGTGTATACTACTTATCATTGGACAGTTCTTATACATAGACCATATATAGCCTTAGTGAACGGAACATGTGAATCTGTACGAGGCAAAGTATATTGTCTATTTTAAGCGGCAGGTGGACTAGCTCGCAGCCCCAAGTTATCGATGAAAGGGCCATCATGAAAGCCCACCAGATACGCCGGCTCTGTCATCGACTCATTGAAATGCTGCACTTTCGACCAAGCAGGTACAGCAAATGTATCGCGCCCGCGCCAGTGGAGAACCAGCTTCTCACCCTTTGGGGGGGTGACAATAGTGTGGCCCTGTCCCTTGTAGCAGTGGTACAGGAACGAGCTCACATCCTGTGAAGGCTTTGAGATGGAGGATGGACCCAGGCGCTCCGCCTGCACCCCGATGGTGGTGGATAGAGGCCGGCCCTTGGAGTCCCGGTAGTGGAAGATGGAGTACGACTCGGTAGTGTCATCCAGAGCCGCTTGCGTCTTGTGCCATGGATGGCGCCAGTCTGCACCTGCGTCCTCACTATGTCAAGTCAGCGCCCCCCTTCCCGAGACGAACCGAGATGATGCAAACTTACACACTGGGGTATCGATCCTTTTCGTAGCCCTCGGCGAAGTTGACGGGTAGATAGGTGAATAGAGGGAGATTCAAGACGTCCAGCCACACCACGGGCTCACTGCTCTCGTTACCATGGTCGTGCCAATGCCATGTGGGTGTGACCACCACGTCCCCGCGCTGCAGCGGCATCTTCTTGCCCTCGACGGCAGTGAAGCCATTCCCGCCGATGATGAAGCGCGCGGCATAGGCGATATGACGATGAGCAGGCGCGACTTCGCCTGGATTTACCCACTGCAGACCACCGTAGAGTGTGTCAGTGGTGTGCGGAGCCTCTGTAGTTGCGGTTAGCCAGGCTCCGAGAGAAAAAAATGCTGAGCCATTGCTAGAGCTGTTTCGTACTCATCGAAGGGTTCACGAGCATCAACACCCTCCTCTCCGCCATCTGCTCCGTAACAAGACTGCCCGCTTGGGAGAGGAAGGGGAGGCAGTCGTCGTAGCACCAGAGATGCGGCTGGCACGCCGGGTTTGGCGAGGGAGGCACCATGTCGTTCATACGCGCCCAGAGCGGCTCCATGTGCATCTGGGGCAGTGACTGGAGGTATTCTTGCATGACCGAATCGGTCGCCTCAGCTGCAGTACTCGAAACCATGGTTCCGAATGGGTTCAAGAGTGCGCTGAAAGATGCGAAGTACTTGGTGTCAGCAAATGTATAAACACACAGACAAGGCAAATGCGCCAAAGAGAGACAAGCTCAGCGATCGAATTATAAGTAAATTACTCCCCGCGATTATATTCTGGGGAGCAGAAGGCGGGGATGTCCCATCAATTCATGGTTGGATGTAACCATCTCGCGTGGCGAGCATTCCGAACATCGCGGGCACCGCTCCGGCCGGACCATGCCGTGATTGGTTCGTCCCTTCCGACATCTCGGCATGCGCCCGAACGCTTGGCACCGAAGCGACAACTTGCGTAGTGTTACCATTCTGCCAATGAAATACCAGTAAAATATTTCCATTAAATAGAGTGTCCTTTCCGAACTATACTGTTGTATGATGAGTATCGTACGCAATTGCATCATTCAGCGCCATCTCCCTCGAACTCGCACAATGACGTCCTGGTCCCGCCTCGTTCGCTTCCAAGCTGCCGACGGCAGTGAGAAACTGGGCGATTTACTCGTCAAAGATGAACAAGACTTGGCTCTCAAGTGGCAACGTGGTGAATTGCAGGCGGTAGAGTTGCAGGGCAGCAGTCTCTTTGGGCCGCTCGCTCAGGGAGACGCCATCAAAGTTCAGAAGCTGTTGCCGGTTCTCCGCAGATCCGACGTGCCGATCATCAGGTGCATTGGTCTCAATTACATGAAACACAGTAAGCATAACCTGTACCGAATTATGGCTGTCTCCCTGACTGACATTACTGCAGTTCAAGAGGGCGGCCGCAACCCACCGCCGTACCCTTCCGTCTTCATCAAGCCGAGCACTTGCCTGTCCGGTTTTAGTGAAGACATTCCTATTCCTGTCATTGCACAGGAAGGAACCCTCGACTATGAAGGTGAATTGGTATGCATTCCTCGCGATGACGGTAGACTGTGGTTGAACTCGGCTAACCAAAATCACAGGCCATTGTGATTGGCAAAGACGGTCGCAACATCAGCAAAGAAGCTGCCCTCGAGTACGTCGCAGGATACTGCACCTCAAATGACGTGTCCAACAGAGCATGGCAAAGAGATCCGGCCAAAGCCGGCGGTGTGCCACAGTGGTGCTTCAGCAAAGGCTTTGACAAGTTTGCTCCTCTTGGGCCGATGATTGTGAGCCCTCGAGTTGTTGGAAATGCATCGGGCCTACACCTGCAAACGTTTGTCAATGGCGAGGAGCGTCAGAATAGCCCGACCAATGACCTTCTCTTTGGAGTCGAGGAGCTTGTCTCGTTTTGCAGCCAAGGCACAACTCTCGAAGCAGGTACTGTGATTTTGACGGGAACACCGTCCGGAGTCGCCATGGGCATGAAGGAGCCAAAATACCTCAAGGATGGCGATGTAGTCGAGGTCAAAATCAGCCAGCTGGGGAGTGTTAAGAATACCATGGTATTTGAGAAGTAGACAAAGAACTGTACAATCGTTCTCTTGCAGAATTTACATGACATTGCGTTCATCCACTTAACAAGTTCCACGAGGTCACTTCGTTCAGCCACGCGTAATTCTCAACCTCGACATCAAAATTAATATCGTCAAAGTTGAAGTTGAAGTCGAATCCGTCCATCATCTTCTGAGCACCGGCGTTCGACGGGAAGTCGTAGCTTATTTTCGGCGTGTCTATTGCCGACGCTTCCTGGGGCTCCGTATCCGGCTGCGGCACGCCACCTATGCTCGACAGAATCTTGGTCGACAAGATTCGAAGCGCAGTGACACATTTCTGCGCTGACTGGCTGACGTGCTGGAGTGTCTCGAAGACGTGGATTGCTTGCTCCCAGGACTGGTTGATGTCGTCGGCCGGGAAGACGTCCGGGCGCAGTTTAGCGGCAATCAGCACCGTCGACGCTGAGAAGAGGTAATACAAGCGGTACCACCAGGCAGGCAACAGGCCCACGGTGCCGTCGGAGACTTGGTGATGGAAGAATGTGCGGATCGTGGCTCTCGCTGTGGCGACGCATTCGAGCGCGCATTGCTTGTGCAGCCTGCTCGCGAGCCGCTCCGTGTCGGATTCCGTCGCTGCATGAGGCAAGCATACCAAGCTGAGAATAGGGCGGAGGAGCAGGATCCTCGCGTGCAGGAAGCGCAGACGGAGAATGATGCTGGGACGTGCCGCGATTGTCCCCAAGGTGTGCTGCTGCAGCTGCTTCGGAAGACTCTGCTCCCAGTCCGACATGTCGCCGTCAATTTGGACAATGTTGGCCAAGTCGCTGACGGCTCGCTGGCCTGGCTTCAAGCGTTGTGCGCGTTGAGTGGGACCGGAATATAATGTCTCGACTAATTTTTGGTTGATTTCATAGAGCTCGACGGACTTGACGAAGAATGCGACGTCTGTGGAGTCCTCTGGTGTCTGCGAACCCTCTTCCGCGAGAGCTGGTAAGGGGACGCTGCTGGCAAGCTCAGCGGATATCATTGCTGGACGTCCGTGGGTGAGCGCGACCATTCTTGGCTTGTTAGTAGTTTCACAAGTACAAGTTCATTACGCAGAGCACTTACCTATCCATCAAAACACACCCGTACCATAGCTTGCGATAGAGTTCCCTGTCGGTCGTGGATGCTTTGGCGGCTGAAGTCTCGGGCAAGTGCAATCCCAGACTCTGGGCTGTACGGACCGCAAGGCCTACCACCATCCAGGTTTGGTGCGGCGAGTTGGTCGACTGCAAGTATTGGCTTGTGATTAACAAGTACTGGACCACTTGGAGGCTGCCCGGATCCCATATCGTGAGTTGCACAAGATCCTGCGCCCGCTGAAAGTAGTCCTGGCTCGTGTCGTTGCGGACCGTAGCATCCTGGCCTTCGTGTAGTTGAGTCGAGAGCGCAAAAACAATATTCAAAGACGCCAGGAAGACAGGCTCGTCTGTGTCGAGAGGCTCGCCAGCGAACAAGCGAGTGTAGCAGTCGTCCCAGTGTCTTTTGTTGAGAAACGGGTACAGCGGGTCAATATAGAGCCAGTATGTTCGCATCAGCTCGTCGGCGAGCCTGCGCGTAGGCAAGAGGGCGTTTTTGGGGTCATGGCGACGTTTGAAAGCCAGCTGAGCCGTTGGCAAGTGCCCCGGTCCTTGAGTCCCGGCGGGGTGGCTGTTGGGCGAGCGGCCCAGACGGGAGTCGACAGCGGCCTTAATCTGGGCGGTGAATGAGCCAGCGCTGCTGCTGCCAAAAAACTCGGTTGTGGTCTCGTCACCAATGGCCGTCATGGAATCAGCAGTATGCGCGGGTCTGGCTTCTCCTGCCTGTAGCGATGAATGCGGCTGGGCGAAGTCCGAGCTGGTCGGAGCCGGCCTTGCTTCAATGGGCCTATGGACGGGAGGAAGAGCACCGCGCAAGGGCCGGCCTGCGCCATTGTTCAACCTATGGGCGGTGATTCTCGCTGGCTCAGAATCGTTGCTGATGGCCGCCTTGTTGTGGGCGGGCAGTGATGCCGCGTTTGCGCTGTTGGGTGGTGGAGAGACATTGGAGCTGCCGCCATAGTGACATTTGTCGCGCTGGTCCAACTTGCGCGAACAATGACCACATGCTACATTGCAGTCAGTTTCTGAAGACGTCCCAAGGATAGGAACGGCCTTTTTTTGAATGGTGATGGCATACCTGGCCGGACGCCGTCACACTTGACCTTGCGACTCCGACAGCGATCGCACGCAACGTCAATCTTGAGCCGCTTTCTGCGATGGACCGGCGGCACAGATGCCGGTAATTGACCGTCCGCGGGTGGAATCAGCGCGGACATTTCATTCGCAGAGAAACAATGATTCCGAATTGCGGCGAGAACAGGGGCTGCAGCAATCAATCTATCGTCGGCTAGGTAAATGGTTGGTGCTAGAGGAAGCCTATCAGCGCGCGACCCGAGCGCGAATGCCGAAAGATGGAGGTGGAGTTCCCTTCTCCACAAAGCGCTCGGAAGCAGGCAGGATGAATAATGGAATGTAGAATATAGCCTCTCTATTCAGATAAAGAAGCATGTCGCATTAATCAAGGAAAAAATCATCCTAAATTTGGGATAAAAACTTTGATATATTATCCAAGACTGAGCACAATCCGGCGGCTCCGGTAAAAAACTGCCGTGTCAATAGCAAGTTGCTTAACACGAATGCATCGCATTGCGTACTAATTCAGCCACGGGAATATGACTCTTATTCTCCAAATATTTCATTTTCAGTCGCGCCTTTTCAATTTTTGTTCAACCTGAATTTCTTTTTATTTCCCTAGCTCTACTTCAGTTGCCACTTACGATTCATCCAAGTCACGCCCGTTTTGAGAAGGCCTTAAATGTACAAAGTATGTAATTGTAATTTGTATACTGCAAATATTTATGTACGTATAATAATAATGAGAATGTAAAATAAAGCTGTCGGACTTTTGGAACCAACTGTCAAGCCATGAAACACGCGCAAACCTATGGTACAACTTAGTTCTTCTGGGCCCAGCCGAGACGGTTGTTGCCACCATCGAAGATGACGTAGGCAGCCTTCAGCGCAATATCGCCAAAGATATTGAGAGGAATGTTGCCAGCAGCTTGAATACCACCAAAGCATCTGCCGTCAGAGCCCTGGGCGTACTTGATGATGGCGCCAGGGATGGTGATGATGCCGCCTCCGACGCGGAACGGGAAGTCAGGGAGCTGTTCGCCGCAGTTGAAGACGAAGCCGCCCTCCTGCTGGTCATACTCGGCGCTCTGGACGTTGGCGTAGTAGCTCTGGACGCTCTGGTTGTCGAGGAGGAGAAGAGTCGTGCCAGTGTCGGCAATGGCCTGAACATCACCGTACATGGTCGTGGCACTGAACCCCCAGAATCCCTGGCTGCTGTCGACATCCACGTAGCTGGCCTGCTCGGCGCCGCTGGGGATCTTGCCAAAGATGTAGCTGCCAGGTGCGTTGTGCTTCAGGTCGGCGACAAAAAGAGGGGAATCAAGCTGAGGCTTGACATTGTCGAACCACGTCTTTTGCTTCTGGGGCGTGACAGTGTTGAGCTGGGAAAAGGCAAGGCCGAGAAGACCGTCGCTCTGACCCTGGGCAAACTGCTGAGAAACCTCCTGGGCAGCCTCGACAGCCTGGCCCTTGACAGTCAGACCACCAACGGTAACGTCATCGGTGTAGACGTCGCCAGAGCAGTTGGAGCCATCACCGTAGGATATCTCCCAGGTAGCACCACTAAGCCTCTTGGCAGAGGAGCTCCGCGAGGGGTCGTACTTGGTCTGGAAGCCGGCACCCTCGGTCTGGGTGGAAAAGACCCAGAGGTCAGAGCTACCAGTATCAAAGTCCAGCTTGAGCGTCTGGCCGGCGCCAATCTGGACGTCGACGAGGTACTCTAGGTCGCCCCGGATAGAGTTGGCAGTGGCGGTGCCAGCAGCGCGCTTGGCGTTTGTGTTCTTATCAGCAGCAACGGCAATGTGGTCAGGAACGGCCTTGCCGTACTTCTTGTAAGCGTTGGCGAGAGCCTGGGGGCCGTTGCGGGAGGAAAAGTTTGGGTTGGCAGTCTGCTTCAGCTCAAAAGAGCCAGAGGCTCTGGGCATGGGGTTACCAGAGGCGAAGCCGGCTACCAGAGCGGCGACGAGGAAGCTACCAAAGGACTGCATTTTAAGGAGTGAATAGTGATGTGGAAAGGACAGAAGAAGAAAAGTAGATGTTGATGATGATTTCATACTTTGAATCCGGAGCAAGGGAAGACATCTTTATACATGGCATAACTTGTCCAAAGCCAACTCGTGGTGTTGACAAGGTTCCATCGTGGCATTGCATGAACTACACGAAATTGGAAGGTCACTCGCAAATGGAGTCCCAAATTGACAGAATCTACAGGCCAAGTCGGGATGGAGGCTGGAGGGCTGGTTGGTCCGATGGTGGCTGAAGACTCGAGAGTACCACAGTGTGGAATTAAGACCAGGCTCACATGCACCGCGTACAATGTGGTGTGACACGACTCGACGAACTTTTGTTCAAGCGCAGAGGCAGGAGCCAATAGGTTCATGGAATATCGGTGGACACTCTGCGCTGATGCAGATGTCAGTTGTTGTTTTGAGTTTGACAACCTGCTTGGTTGGATAGTAGTGATGTTTGCGACTTGCGAAGGCAATGATGGGGCAAATCACGCCGTCCCAAGATTGGAAGGGGTCGCCGTTGGGCCTTGTTGCCTTTTGCCACTTACAGGGATTGTGGCAAACCAGACAGAGTCTAACGGGGGATACTTCAAGTCAGGAGGAATCAGCACCGAGATTCAAGTAGAAGTTTCCACGAATAGCGCAACACGAGGATCGTCATCTAGTCTGAAGCTATATTATTCTCATATGCCTTCAAGGATTGGTACCGAGCGAAGCCTGGCAAATGGGACCAGGAGTCGCATAGCGGGAGCCGGACCCGAAGCGCCTTCCTAATTTGGCAAAACCACATGTTTGAGGGAGGGCCAATCATTGCGCCTTTGGGGAGTGTCGCCCACGTTGTGGGATAAGGCGACTCTCTTGGTCGGAACTCGGGGGGCGCCGTCGACCGCGGAAGGCGTCGTCTGACCCTTGTACCACGACCTATCGCGCAAACGACCATGCGTCGTTAAAGAGGATGCGATGCGCCTTCTAACTAGTAAACTCCGGGGCTAGGAGGTTAGCGTTAGGAGAAAAGGGAGTGGGCGCGACAAGCCGATCTCTGGATGCTACCGTGTCACCGCCGCATCGATTGGCACGGCGTCTGGAGACGAAATTCTCTGTAAGCCGCACGATCGAATTGAGATGCCAAGGGGATAGTTAGCGTGCCTGTCAAAGTGTGTCCCACTTTGTTCGGCGGCTTGCCACCCCATCTACAAGTTGTCACAACTACTATGGGACATTTGGCAGCTGCGCCCATGGCTTGCTTGACGTTTGAAGCTTATCCCCGTGTGGACTCTCCTTTATTCTCCGTCATTATTTCCCCCCCATCTACGAGAAACACGAGCACAACACACGAGCTCGGTCGGCCGACGAGAACTGGTCCCTAATTAGATTCAGGTATGAGTTTGAGGGGAAATGAAAGGACCCAGTTCATGGGCAAATAGAAACCCAGCATCGCAAGCCCTCCCAGCATCTGCAACAACTCGCCTCGCTTCCCGCCTCCCGGCTTGGCGATGGGTGGGCGCAAGTCTTGGCCCTGGGGAAGCCAAGCCAAGCCTCGCTGGGGAGGAAGTCGTCTTGCGTCCGACAGACACCGGCCCAGGGTAGCGCCCTTTTGCCAGCTACAATGACGCATCAACGATGAGTCGCGCCTTTTTGCTTGAACCCGGGTTAGCCTAACTGCATTCTGGTCAAAACGCCCACCAGTCGGCGAACTACCGGCGCGGGCGAAGCCCGGAGTAGAAGCACTGGCTGGCTATAGTAAATTCGCCATGATTTCAGAATGCAGAATGACATCGGCCGCCCGAAAGAGCGCGGAGCAGTAGTTTCGGCTATCCTCCGTTCATGAGCCCAGCTATAGGTGATACAATTGAGTGGATATGACAATTGGTGGTGTGGTGGACAAATAGTACATACAGGCCTTGGAATCAGAATGATGTCGCGTAGCAAAAGTGCCTTAAGTACCATAGGTACTCCTTTTACCCGAAACGAGAAGCTCGTAAAATTGCGAGAGAACGTTTGAGCCCAAATCAGATTTACTATCAACTTGATCTATAGTCTCGGCCTACTGATTCTCCTGGACCGATTCTGCCAGCAAAAGTCGTCGGTCTAGGTTCATCTGATAAGTTCAGGGCAGGAAGTCAAAATTGATCTAGTCTTTCCATCTACACACACTCCTCTTCCACCGCATACCATTCCGCCACTTGACTTGCCGAGTCCTCTTCATTTCTCAACGACTCACACGCTTCCGCTACAGTCGTCGTCAGCACCCGGAACGCAGTCAGCGGGTTGTCACCATATACATCCACATAAACAAGCCACAGTCCCTGCGCTTCCCAGTCTGTGTCGTGCACGACGAGGAACCCCCATGGAAAGTACCTCATATTATCTCTATTGTCATGGCCGTATTGAATATGGGCGTCCAGGGCTGATTGGAGGCTGGACTGGTAGAGGGATGGTGCAGGCGCGGACCGGATGAGATGAACATTGTCTGAATTCTCCATCTCAAGCACGTAGTCGTCCTCCCATGTCGTCGCTAGTTGGCGTAGCCTAGACTCGGAGACTTCGCTTTTGAGGGAATAAAGGGCCCATGGAATAAAAGCCCGGACTATTAAATCGCCCTTTATGATGCTCGGGACGGCATCGGGGAGAAGATAAATGTTTTCTTTGTCTTGAGAGGTCGCCATGTTGAAGGCTTGATATACCAAAACTGGTAAGCCACGAGGAAACAGGCGTGCCTTCACCTGCTGTTCCGAAAACCACTCAGAAAGCGGGCGCTTATTGGCAAAAGCATCATATTCGTTAAAACATTATATACTCAATTATTCTTATAAACAATTCTATATGTACCTTGTAACTTCAATAATTCTTCATCAGCAGCGCTAACCATATTGAGAATGAAAGGTGAAGTTCATACACCTGATGATATGACACATGTTCGCAGCGTTCTTCAAGCTAGACAATGCGTAGGATATTACTAATGATATTGTATTTAAAGATATGTATCAGGTCTATAATACGCTTTTCTTCTCCCGGTCCCCATGCTGCCTACTCAGCTCCCACATGCTCCTCCACCATGGTATACTCGCTATTTCTCCTCCAGCTTTCGCCTTTGTAGTAAAGGCCAACAGGCACTGAGACTACCACTAGGGTAGCCAGCGCGTAGACGGTAAAGCCCCAGCCATAGCCAATAGCATTGATGAGCTTGTCAATCGCCAGCGGCAAGAAGGCACCCGCGAGGCAGCGGATGACAATGACGGCAGTTAATGCCGACGCGGAATAAAGACCGCATGCATCGACGACGTAGGCAGTCAAGGGCGTAAAGGACATGATGAGGGACATGCGGACCCAGATGCAGGAGGTGAGGAAGACGTAGATGCTCCAGTTGTACTCGGCGCACCAACCGTAGAGCGCAACGCCAGGAATCATGGTGACGGCACCTATAATGGCAATTGGCAGGCGAAATTCTGGCAGCCCAACTCCATCGTTCTTGTCGCGAAGCTTGATGTAGATGGCGTCCAGCCATTGCTTGCAGACCATGATGCCAATGAGAGATCCGATGGCTACAATGTGTTAGCTTGACATTCCTGATGAGACAACATGATTCATTACCATTGGAGAAGAAGGAAAATCCAGCGGCCGTAGGCGATAGGTGGTAAACGTCCTCGATAATTCTGGGCATGGTGATGGCAGCCACGTAGAAGTGTGAGAACATGATGGCAATGTAGAATGAAATCACCATGAGCACACCGCTGCTAGCCAGAACAGTCGCCGGCCGCGCGATGGACAGCCAAAGCGACTTGTAGGTGTGTTTGGTCGGCGGCTTATCCATGTCCGATGCCAGGCCGGCGGCGGCCACTTTAGCGGCGCGGCGGCGGAGAATGGCTGGCGTGTAGGTCTCGCGGAAGAAGACAAACGATATGGAGTAGCACACGGTGGCCAGGACGACGCTGACCAGGACGATGACGCGCCAGCTGAGCGTCTCAATGGCGGCGCCGCTAAACGCGGGGCCGATGGAGCTGCCGAGCAGGGGCGCGAAGAGGATCATGCTCACGGCGGTGCCGCGCTGGTCGGGGACGAAGATGTCGCCGATGATGGCGGGGCCGAGGACGTTGATGGCGACGGCGGCGCCGGTGAGGGCGCGGGTAAAGATGAGGAAGCGCAGCGTCGGGGCGAGGGCACCTAGGGCGAGGGCGGCGACGAAAAAGACATTGGCTGTGTTGATGACAGGGCTGCGGCCAAAGAGCTCCGAGAGGGACCCGATGAGCAGCGGGCCGGCCGCCTCGCCGAGCTCCCAGATGGTTACGAGAAGCACCTCGGAGGAGGTGTCGTCGGGGCGGCCACCGAGGTCGCGGGATATGCGACGGGCTACCGGGACGACGGACACGCAGGAAAAGGTGCTGCGTTTTGTGTTAGCGGATCAAAGTCAGGATGGCGACAAGATGTACATTACATACACGGTAAAGGCAGACATGGACAGCAAAAAGACAATAAACCACTTAAACGACGGCGTCCACTCGAGCGGATTCTCCTGGTCGCCGTCCGGTTGAAAGCTAGTGGTAGCGCCGATGGTCTCGCCCGAGCCGGCCAGGGTCTCGTCGGTATCGCGCCGCGCGACCAGCAGCGGCGCCGACTCGTGATCCGCAGTAGCAGGAGGCATGTTGGACAAGGGAACGAGGAGGCGTCAAAATCAATGTGAATTGAAGAAGCGCAAGAAGCGCGTAAGAAGAAAAAAGGGAAGCGGCGACCCGTCGGGGTGGAGGAAACAAATCAGTCAGAGTCTGACGTTGCGGGTCGGTTGCTGATTAGTGTCGGATGGGGCTGAAGCTGTAATTAGTTACCATACCACCCTCAATTTGCGTGCTTCCGAGGGCGCCAAGACGCTGCTCTTATCATCCAGAGAAGAGAAGAGGTGGACGGGGTAGAAGACGAAGAAGGCGAGCCATTTTTTTGTTCCCGAAAGGAGTTGGGGACAAGTAGCTGCCTTCGGAATGGGATATCGAGACAGTGTGAGAGATACCATGACCTAGACATGCAGCGAGCTAAGAATGAAGCTGAGAAGGCGGAAATACATGTACGGGCACGACAATGTGACAACACCGCCCGGCTGTTCGGACGGGGGATGCCGGTCGCGGACGTTCCCCGAGTATGCAGCTCGTGAGGTCAGGGAGGCTGCAGGGTGGTTCGGAGCGGCTGCATCGAGCAGCAATAGCGGACAGGTGATGCAGAGGAATACGCCGGCGCCATGTTTCTGCAGCAAACGTTTGCCCACGGTCGTCACGTCGATATCGAGATGCCTCGCTTGTTGTTCGTTGAAGCGGGCAATTCGCGATTTGCTTCGCTATTTTGGGACGGCGGGGGCTTGACGTGGCTGGAGTGGCTGGAGCCGGCGTCGCGCCACACATCGCCATTTATCTTGGGAGAAAAAAGAGAAAAGGCAAATTCGTGGTTGACTTTCAACTTCCACCGCCATCACCACTTGCCTCGATACATTGATTTTATGGTATCAACGTAGGTGGGCTGCAGCTGTGCCTCGCACTGCATGCTGCGCCAAGCCGCCTTGACAGAAGCTCTGTCACACGACTCGGTCTGCATGGCGTTTTCCCATCTCAAACCCCCTTGCCCGAACGGCTACGGCGGCAAAGCACGCCAATCTTCTGGACGAGGAACAAAATGCGCCGGGGACAGCAACATCGCAGTGGCAATGGCATAAAAAAGACCTGGGTCAGTTGCGCGCATTCTCCCCACCTGGTTTGCTGCGTTCGCCCTCGACACAGTCCATCGTGACACAGTACAGGTCGTCATCTGATGCCGCGGCAACGCGGTCATGTAACCCAAGTTGGATTATGTCATACTTGTTCTCTACGCCAGTTCACCATGTAGACAGTTGGCCATGATCCAGGCCTAGCCCTGCATTTTTGATATCGTAAATGTGTCTCGTCGTCCCCCATATCTACATCCACGTACAACGGGCATGATTTAAACTTCATACATCTCATAGCTTGTGGTAACGGCAGGCTTGCACGGCTTCGGTGGCTGCGGATTTCTAGCCTTTTCACGCTTCTCGTCCTCGACCGACTTGTCCACCCACGCTTCAAACATGCCCGCGGCCGCCACCAGCGCCACTGAGAGCTGCAAGCCCGCCAAGAACAAGTCCCGCTCGATATCGAAGCCGACGCTCTCCCCAACCGGCGGGAGCAGGCCAAACGCGTCCGCCACGGCCGACCACGCCGCCGCCGCGGCCACGACCAGCACGTCGGCCATGACGAAGCAGTGCGCAAACGGCACGCCCGCAGCGCGCGCTAGCAGGAGGGCCAGCGCGAGCGACAGCGCGTCGAGCAGGCGGAGCCGGTGGCCCGGGCCGTGCGTGGCCGGCATGGTGCGCAGGATGTAGCGGTAGACGGCGTGCGCGGCGATCCAGGTGCGGCTGGCGGCGGTGAAGACGAGCACGCGGTCGTGCGGCGACCCCAGCGTGCGCCAGCCGCGGTAGCAGCCCTGCTGCACGAGCGACGCGCACAGCCAAAAGGCCGCCAGCCGCCCGCACCACCCGCGAAAGGTGCCCTCGGCGGGCACGAGCACCCCGCGCCCGACGTAGGCGTACGCGGCGAGGTTGACGAGCACGGTCAGCGTGCCAAAGTGGCGCGCGCGAAACGAGGTCGGGGCGCAGAGGAATGCCAGCACGCCGCCGAGAGCGAGGGGCAGCGCGGCGAGAAGTGTCAGGGTCTCGCCCCAGGTTGAGGTGCTGTCTGAGAGCAGGATAACAGCGCTGGCGAGGAGGACGACGAAGAGGAGCAGCTGGCGGCTGACGACGAGGCCGCCGTACGCGAAGAGGAGAATCACGACCAGCCAGCCGTTGAAGGGCCAGTCGACCTTGTACGGCGACACGCCGTAGGAGGATTGCGCCTCAGCCATTTTCGGGCCTGGTTGGTTGGCTGTGCTTTGGTGCGCTGCGGGGGGTTGGTGGATTGGTGAAGTTGGCGGCTCTCGGCGCCAACTTGATTGCTTTATATTTCGCCAGCCTTGTCACGTGTAAATTCACCTGCATGCTCCAGCAAGGTACAGTGCAGCACTGAGTATTATTTCAAGTAGTGCAGTTAGCTAAAAAAAAAATTGATGTGCAGTACATTTCTGACGACGTGAGCGCTTGAATAGTCACTCATCCACCTACTCGCCAAACGCTCGGCAAACAAGCGCTCGCACGGCACAGAATAAGTAGTCGCAGGCGCATTGAACTTGAGAAGGCGGCCGAGTTGCGGCATGGATTTCCATATCTAGAACCCCTTTTTGATTCGGAGCTATCCGACTTGTCCTGTGATCCTTGAATGTGAATTTGCCAGTACTCGCAAATGAGTTGCCCAGTTGGAACCCATTACTGTACAGCGCCGTAGGGGATGCAGATAAGCGGGCCATTAGGGTTCCACGCATTTGTCACCTTTAAACTGGGGAAAAAGAGAACAGGTCAGTTCCGTGAAATAGCGCTTGCAGTCGAATTTATCCTACCAAATGTAGACCAGGCTCGCACTTTGTTACAGGCGGTTTTGCAGGCCCAGGTATAGGCACCAGGGGCGCGGCCAGCGCCACGCCTACGAAGAGGGTGCATGTCGCGATGATGGTGAGTTTCATTTTCAGTTAAGCAATGTAGAGGTAAAGGGAAGAATGCAGGGACTATTTTTGAGAAACAGAGGGGGTTCTTGTAGTTTTCCAAAGAATTGATCCGCCTAGGGCTGGCTGGTGTTAGACTTTGGTTAGTTCTGTCTGGTACTCTGTAATTCGTACACTAGTTATTATTTATGAATGTTTAGGGACCGCCCAATGAATTTAACACTATCAAGTGATCATACAAATTAGCTGTAACGGAGCAACATGCACCTTTGTCGCGGGTAGAAAAGGGTTAGTGAGACATAGGTCCAGAACCTCAAAGAACTCCGTCGGCAGGACACGACAACCATTAATGAAAGCAGGGAGCGAGGAAAATTGCCCTCTCAGCGGCGCTTCTCTGACTTGGACGGGGAGACTTATTAAGCTCAAAAGTCGTGCTCAATGCCGAAGACTTGTAATAGTTAAGCTAAGACAGCGCCAGCCATAGCGAGATACTCCATACGGGATACAGGGCGCACAACATCAAAGGTTAATACTGAGAAAACAGGTGCGGGGTCATATAATAACATCTCTGGTTACAGAACGGCAGGGCATCAACGCGCTTGAAATCCTCCTTAGATCTTCAAAAAACATGACAAGGCCTCTACTCTTCTCATCAACTAAAAATACACGTTAGACGGGAGGCAAACAAGACTTGATTTCCCATTAATATCCTTTAGGTATCCATGTGGGGGCGGGGGTTTACCCCTTTGCCCCTGCCTCTCAGAGACCAAAAAAACTTCACCGCGACTGCATGGCTACCTATATATCCCTATCCCTAATATCCCTAATAGTCTTCCTCTCAATTCTCTCACAGTAAAGTCCATTCCTACCCTCGTCTGCTCCCACGGCTACATTGAATCGCGTCCAAAAGATGCCGCGAAGCGACGCGTCGAGTGCCTCGCGATGGAACAGCGAGCTGCGCGCCATGGTCTCGGCCGCACTACGCGACCTGGGATACTTTAGCAAGCACGAGCATGACTACGTGTCAAACAGCAAGCTCAAGAGGCGCGTGGAGCTTCTGTGGCAGAGCAACCAGCACATTGAATCCGTCCGCATACTGTCGTGTGGCGAATACCAGCCCTTTGTCGTCACGCGCGAAGCAATGGCGCAAATCTCGGCCCAACAGCACCGAGCCATCACCACGCCGTCAGCCGCCGCCAGGGTCCCGACGCCGCCCAGCAGCAGCGAGTGCCCGGAGCAAATCGAAAACGAATCCTACCACAAGTTCCTAGAGCTGCCCTCGATCGAGGAGCTCCTCCTCGACGACGCGGAACCGGCGCAATGTGAGTTGGGCCCCAACGCGGCTGCAGCGGCCACACCTTGAACCAACAACGCCCGTCCATTCTAACGAGCAAAACCAACAGCGGACCCCAAGCTGCCCATCCAGGTGCCCTTTATCGTCCAGTACCATGTCTGCCTGGCCGTGCAGAGCACCATGGAGGCAGTCTGCTTCGCGTATATACAGAAGCACCTGCCGAACGCGCTCAAGGAGCGGCGGTGGGACTGCCCCGAGTCGGCCACGCTGCCGAACTGGCTGAACACTCTCAGCCGCTACCCGGATGACCTGCGACTGCCGGCCGGCCTCGTGAGCGGTGACGCCAGCACGCGGGCCACGCTCGCGCTGCACGAGGCCGCCCTCGTGCGCCGCCACATGCCGTACGAGAGCCTGCGCGAGGGCATCCGCGCCGCGCTCGCCGTCGTACAGGCGCTCGGCGGGCCCGACGCGCTGCCGGCCGCGCGCGCGTACGTGCAGAACCTGTGCAACGTCGCGCGCCAGCTGCGCGAGCAGATGCGCGAGCTCGAGGCCGTCGCCGCCTCCCACCGCGAGCGCCTGCACGGTGCCATGGCCGAGATCCAGGCCAAGCGCGCCGCGCTCGACAAGGACGAGGCCGAAGCGCGCAAAAATGCGAGAAAGGCCATGGCCGAGTACGAGGCCAAGTGGGACGCCGAGTACAAGGCGGCGTTTGCTGCGCAAGAGACATTTTGATCGCCGGGGGGGGGGCTGCGTTTTCGGCGGTTGCACACAGCCTCGGGTTCTAGGTAGCAATAACATTATTCACCAGCGACACACAATCATCAACACTTGAGCTTATTACTATATAGCTATTAATTTCTTATCATATTTTAAATTGTGGTGAGGGTTATAGGTTATAGTTATTAATTATTATCATATTTTAAACTGTGGTGAGGGTGAACTATTGTTCAACAAGAGACGTGTGTCAAGAAAGGTACGAATTGGCCGGAAGAACTTGAGAAATCTACGAGGCGGTAAACGAGACTGAACAGACAGTGAAGAGCAAACCAACGGAGGATGATTAAACGCGTTCTAGTAGCTTGGTCTCGAAGATCCTTCTCCTCTCGCTCTCCCACTTCGTTCTTTCTTAAATGACTCGGGCATCAGTTTTTGAAACCTCCCAGTAGACCTTGCTATTTAGATTCATTAATACATGTAGCGATAAGGGGAATTTAACAACTGCGGGCAACAATATTACTCGGCCGAGAACCATTACCTTATCGGAGAACTTCATGGCCACACGGCCATCACGAAGTTGATAGGTGGTGTTGAGGAAGCCAAGAGCTTTGATGGCGTGTGATTGGTCTGAACCCGAGATCAAAATCTGTCACGGAACGAATACAGATCGCCACGGACGCGCCGGAATTCACCTGACCCAGGCGGGCCTGTTCGACGTCGAATATTAACGTCGGGCCCACATACTCCGGAGCCGCGGGGGGGGGTCACATCCAGCCACGTTGTTGCTTGCCTGTCAGAATGGAACGCTGACACCCCAAACGAAAGCTGGTCCGGGCCGTTGGTTTTTTTGAGGATGCCGAGGATAACAGGGAGCCGCAGCGTCGTAGTCCGGAGGCCGTGTCGAGTTCTCGTCGTCCGGCGCCGGTTTGCCTCGCTCCGCAGCCCATTTGGGAAAGACTGACCAGGGGAGGTAGATGCAAACAAGTACCATCTCTGGATTAGCTCAATCGTAGAGATAACATGAATATGACGGTGGTTTAATTTTTATAAAATTTCTACAAAGTTCCAGGTTGTACGCAGCTCCGCCAACTTAGACATCCGTTTTGTCGCTTCCCTCATGGTCGCGGCCCTCGCAGGCTTGGCAAGTGCCATCCCGGCGTCCACGTTTCTACAGGCCCGTGCCGGGCTAACTCTACCCAGCAAGGACTCGTTCGATTTCCCAGGCGACCTACCAAAACACAAGCCCGGCGAGATACTACAGCAGCGAGCGCCGGCGGCCGCAGTGGCCGCTTTTGGTCTCATGCCGGCCAGCCTAAACAACTTCGTACACGGAGCAATTGCTGCATCGGACGAGCGAACCCCATAGCCTCGCCATTGCAACGGTGACCATGGTCATATGTACATAGTCCCCATAATCCGAAGCTTGGCAAGGTGCTGTCGAACCAGATTGCCATTGACGCAGCGTCGATTAACTGGCATAACCCGGGCCGTGGGCCCTTGTTTGGCACATAGCTGAACCTTGCTAACAAGCTCGCGGGCTTCGCCACGGTCGGCGGCTTCCGGGCGGCGCTGGCCTTGACTGCCACGACCAGCATCAAGAGCGATGCCAAGGTGACAACATGGGGAAACTCAAGTAGCAGTCTAGCGAGCCGATAGGCCCCGGAGCTGCTGCCGGCGTACACGCCGGTGCCCGCCATCGCGGGAATGCTGGGCCTCATATCACAGATCACCGTACCCCGACGTGATGCCGTGTTAGAGGCGGCGCAAGCCCGAGGCTAAACCGCTTTTTTACTCGCCGCTGAAGCAGTACCTGGCTGTCGATGGGGCAGTATCTCTGTACAAGTATGTGCTAGGCATTGTTCAAGGGTCGCAACTCTCCGCTCATGTATGACGCGATTGTACGGCGGCGCGGGCGTGTCGGTTGAGTACATGCGGGATGTCTTCTCGCGCGCCGCTTGCGTTTTCGTGGTTCACGCGGGGGATAACCGGCGCTCAGGAGTGGCACGCAAGGGATGCAGCAAAAAGGCGGATCTGTCAGAGGTGTTGGACCAGACGCAGTTCAAGGTGCTGCCCATGTTAGTTGGAGATGCGCTGCTGGATTTTTTGGGCAAGTGATGCCCTATCTAGAAGTGACAAAAGCCAATGCCTTTGAGCCAAGTCTTCTTTTCTCTCACCCCACAAACAACGCCTGCCTCTGATCTTTTGCGGGGGTGGTGTGCATGCTTTTGAGGGCTGCATAATGGCGGGCTAGCGGTCTGTCAGTCATTGCCCTAGATGGGTAATTTTCGCGAGTTTGACATGTGATTGAACGGTGCAAGGATTCGAGTCTGGGCTGGAGATGTGCGGGGGTCATGAAGATGGAAAGCCAGGCTGGCGGTTGGGGAACGGAGAAGCAGATGCAACCCCTGAGAGCTGAATGCAGGGTGGATGGTGGCACGATGCCGAATATTTTGAGATGGAGTTGATAAACAAATGGATGTACCGTATTTTGGATGATAGTTGACGATTTTCTGTTGTGGCATTACCATTCTCTTACAAAGAGCATTTGCTACCACGAACATCAGGGGAAGATTTAATCAATCTACATCTTACCTCGTATTGACAGGTGGCGCGATGCATCATATTACAGGGTCATCGGATCTCCACTTTGTCAAAGGCTACGGTATGTGGGCACAAGCTTCCATCTGCACTTTTTGCGCAGAGCCGCGCCATCAACACCTCGGCGTCGCCGCGCCGTTTCGGGCAGTTTAGTGTGCTGGTCGACCATCCTGACCGTCCGGACGAGACATTGATAATGGTCAATCCCGTCTGAGGATAGTGTCCCCCACGGCCCCCGCGTTTTGGGCACCCGACGGCGGCGAGGAGCCCAAGGTTTGCGCTACGGCGGGACGATTCATTCTCGAAGGGTGAAGCCACACTACTTGCACAGCCCGCCTGGCAATTGACAATTGACCCAACTGCCGACTGTCGTCTCTCACAATGGCTCCTTTGATCGATGCCTTGTTGTACCAGATTAATGCATCTCCCAGCTGCCAACGACCAACGGCAAATGCCGCTCCACTGGCCACCCCATTGGTTTCCGTCCACCGTTTGCACATGCCTTGGATTCCCCCGTCATCACTTGGCAAAATCGCTCAAGCTGCTGCTAAAATCCTACAGGATATCGAAATCCCGATTCGCATTCTCGCTGTCCGGCGCTCCTTTCTATATCTATTAAGTCATCTGTGCTGCGTTCCGCTTCGTGGCCTTGCCTGCATCCCCCACCACCAACACCGCCATGGAAACGAAATCTCCGCCCAAAACCCGACGCACACTCACTGAAGAGCAACTTGGCAACAAGCGTCGCATTGACAAGCTCAAGCACCGCGAGAACCGTGCCGAGAACAAGACGCGCCTCGAAAACATTGAGCGCGATGTCTCCTTTCTCCGCGACACAATGGGCGACATGATGCTGCATCTGCGCGAGCTCAGCCTGGACCCAGCACACCACCACCAGACCCCGACGACATCTCACACCGGGCCCTCTCCGCAGTCGCTGCATACGCTTCCCAGCCAGCTGTTGTGCCCGCCCAAACCCGAATCATGGAGCTCATCCCCGGACCCGACGACGCCGCTGACCTTGGTCGCCCCCGCCATACCCCCCCATGTCGGCGGCGGCGGCCCGTTCTTCCATCCGCCCACCAACCACCTCACCGACCACCTCACTGACCGGCTCTACGCCCAGCACGTCTTTCCTCAGGAGCCGCTCGAGGCCCAGATGGACATGGAGGCCTTGCTGGCCGAGATTCGCGGCGAGAGCCCCGTGGTCGAGTGTCGCTGCGGCAAGCAGCACAACGCCGACGTTCAGTGTACGGAGCGCATCTCCGTCACCATGGCTTTCGAGTTTAGCAATGTGGCGAGCCAAACCAACATGCGTCCCATGACGGCCCCGCGAAACCCCAGCCTGCAGGATCTGCTACTGCACCCCACAGAAACGTCCAACCTGATTGCCATCATCATGTCGTCTATTTTACGCCAGTATGACTTTACGAATATAGAGTCACTGTGTGGCATATTCCTTCTCTCATACAGGCTACTGCGGGCAAGTATACTCTGCCCGGCTCTGTTATGCGCCAATGCTAACGTTGACGTAGTGGCGCTTCTACCCATCAGCCGAGACCATTGCTGATGTGCCCCCCATTATGCGTCCCACGCGGTCCCAAATCACAATACCACACCCCAAGTCCCTCGATTTCATACCCTTCCCCGCCCTGCGCAACTATCTCTGCCTCAATCAGCACAAGGACGCCCGACACTCGGTGGACCTGTACCTGCGGTCCATGCGGTTAGTACTGCCGCCCGGCAAGAGTCTGATGACCAAGGCGGAGCGTGGTGGCATCGAACTGAATCCTGAATTTGAGATTTTTGCATCGGACCTGCGCAACTGGACCATGGGTTCGCCGTGGTCAGAGTATTTTCCGCAGCTGCGCCAGTTTCTGTATTAATCATATCGGGCGCTTGATACCTATGAAAATGACCACTTTACGGCATATTTATAGAATTATTTTGGGCATGAGACAGCGTGTACTACTAGGAGGCGCTTTCGGCGGCGGCGTTTTGTTGGTTTTTGCTAGGTTCTCGACTTGGATTGTTATCTCGTCATTCCATTTATACCGCGGGGTCATTTATATACCTTTTGCTTCGATAGATGTTTTCAGCACAAAGTCCGTGGGGAACGACTTTCAAATGTTAGCCCGTGGCAAGTGCATATCAGAAGTGTCCATGTCCAGCTTATACTATGTCAGTCCACCGCAAATGTGGTGCCTACGATGGAACATTTCTTCATGACTAACAATCTACTCTTTTCCGAAGCCAAGCAGGCGACAGCTAAAACAAGCCGCCAAGACAAAATGATACCATGGCGAACTCCCACGCCCGTCGAGCCCCACGCCACAACGCCAACTAAACAGCGCCACACTCAAAACTTAGGCCCCTGCACCACCAACTTTGAAAGTGGCTTGATGCAGCAACGCGCCCAGCACTTTGGGCTATTGGAATTTACAACGCGACGAGCCTCGTCCTGCACCACTTCGTTTCTCCAACACAACATTCTCCTCTATTGCTACCGCAGCTTTCCCTCGCGCTTTGTGTTTTTTTCCTTTTATTGTATGTCCTTTTATACATCCTTTTTCTTCCCCTTCATGCTTTTCTTTAATACACACTGCCACACAGACAACACAGCCTGCCTCAACAGACACACCCCGCTTTGTCCTGGGGTAACTTGGAAACAAAGCCACGCCACCTCGTCTCTTCCTTTGTCTCTTTGCGACACTACAACTCCCACCCTTGTAACAATCACACGACAAACTACGGCGGACATTTACAGGCGTCTTCTCGATAGACCTAGCCGATATCTCGAGATCGACGACTAGTGCACGATTCGAAAGCACTTCCGACGAGAGACCTCCTCTGCGACCAGAGAACACGCGACACGATCGACAGGCAACCCGATAACCTCCCGACAAGATGGCGCTCATTGCTGGCAAGACCATCATCACCTCAATATCCCTCTTCCACCTCACCATGGCCTATTTTATGCTCTTCAACCCGCGCACCGTTGATGACCAGATACTCGTCTACATTCTCGGTCGCAGCATGGGACTGGTACGCGCCCCGTGTCACGGATACCCTCCCTTGTGTGCGGCGCAACATTTTGCTAACCTGTGATTGAAACATGGTCGCACAGCCACCCGCCCGCGGCCTCGACGCACCCTCCCCGGCACTCGCCTTTCTCGCCGTCGTCCTCGCACTGCTGGGCCTGAGCGACCTCGTGTCCTTGTCCATGCCCGAAGAGCTGGGTGCGCTCTACTACTGGGGCACGCAAGGTGTGTTGGTCCTTGCTTCGCTTGCTGTTGCTGTCTACACTTTCGGTTGAGAAGAGAGAAAATAAACTGACACAACCTGTTCGAAAATGTAGCACCCCTTCGATTTGTCTTCTCCATGGGTCTCGTATTCTACAGCTACACCTTTGGCCCGACCGGCCCCCTCGGCGTCTACACCACCGGCACCAGCCGCAAGCCCGGCTTCTTTGGCGGCGGCGACTCCGCCACTGACGGCCTCAAAAACCGCGTCATATTTACCTTTTGCTTCGTCGAAATGGTGGCCTGGTTTTGGCTCTGGGTCACGCTGCGCGAGGAGCGCGTCGGCGTGGTGGAGCGCCTGCGCAAGCAGCAGGAGCGCAACGCCTTGTGAGCACAGAAACATAAATCGCGCGGCAACATGGAACATGTGGTGGCGGGCGAGTAATGGATGGAGAATACTTGTATACTAATGCATCGGGTAATGAGAAAAATGAACTTAGACACGGAGACGGGCATTCTCTCCCTCTTTCAAAGTTCTCCGGGCCGCTTTGTGCTTTGAGTGCTGAGAAGTGTGTGACAAAGACGCAGCGTCTATCTCCGATGCGATGATCAGGCGCCTACTCCCCTTTCTACTTGTTCGTCGCCGCGCACGTGTAACTATGTTGGCATTTATATCGGATACGACGTGCAGCGCATGCGGGCTTGTTTCCTTGCTCAAGGAAGTCCATGTGCGACTACTACAGTTCCCACTCCTGTTCCGATACTCGGGCGCTTGCTTACCCTTCTCTCCCTTGATGGACGCAGCACATGTGCGACGGGGCGCTATTTCGAGCGTCTTCGTCCCGTCTTCGAAGGCATGCCTATTGCTTAAAAGCTACGCCTGTCGCTTCCTCCTCGGACACGATAATTGCCTCGAACCCAGCAAACCATGCCATACACACCACGCCTACATTCGGTACCCTCGACGATTTCCTAAATCGCACTTTTTTGGCCTCGCAGCCAGCACCAATACATCTATCTTTCCCTTGCAAAAAAAAAAAAAAAAAAAAATCTTCCGACCATGTTTGGGCCCATCTTTGCGCCTGTGCCGCTATATACTGCGCCTTCGGTCTTCATTGGCATGCCTCTCTATGACGTGACGCCCCGAGTTGTCTACGTGCCTTATTCCCGTCCCTCGGCGACCTACGAGACCTACCACTCGAACACGCACCGCACGCGACATCACCCTGACGGCAGCACATCCACCCTCAGCAGCCACACGAGCCACAACTATAGCCGCACCTGGCCCTCGTATCCTCGACTTTACTACTAGGCCGTGGAGACGGCAAACGTCGGCCGGGCACGGGGCGCGCCCGCGGAAACTCGCCAGCGCCGCGCGGTGCGAATATAGGCAAGCACGTCTGATGGCTACTTACCTCGGGCGAGAACGTCGTGGGGGGGTCAAGGGCCGCCGCCCGCTTGATTATGATGGACACTGGCCGGGTTATGGCTGCTTTGGAGGTTTGGTGAGCAACGGGGGCACCACAGTTGCTTTGGGGACGGTGGAGGGGAGTCGATGGGGGGCACGTACGGGGACGAACCCGCCGTGCAAAGGGGGTTTTATAGGTGAAGAGGATGATAGGTATGGGCGGGATGTCGGATGTTGGACTTTGGCATTAACTTTCAGCATTGATATTGGTAGGATTCTGGGGCTATTTTATAAGCATAGCAATCTGAATATGAATTTTTGTGCGTTAATCTAGTACCTCTATCTATGCTCTATTCATGAAAATTGTCGTGTCGCGGGCTGCCGGTCTGCTACCCTGGAGGCGCCGTGGTGTGTTTGAATATGTATCTGGGCATGGAAAAGTCTTGACGCAGCTTGGTCAGAGTCATGTTGCGTTTTCGTCTGGCTGAATGAGTCACTTGTGCGACGTTCATCTTTCCTAGCCGTAGTCATGTAAGAACGGATAAAGGCGTGACGCCCGGCGGGGGCGAGGGGCGTCTGCCGCGCGTAGCCAGTGTCTGCTGTTCGACTTCTCGAACACATCACAACTACCTGGGAAATGCCTCCTCAGGTACCTCTGCCTGCCCCGGAGCCTTTCTCATCAAGTCAATTGTTCGCTACCGGAAACGAAGCTGAATGCGAAAACGTTGGGGGGGCGCTTACTAAAACTGGGCTGCATCCGGTCTTCCTGGGCGAGATCCTGTCCCTGAGGCAGACGTGCGTGGATGACCTGGACAAGAAGCCCAGGTACAAGATATGGAGGCCTACAAGATTCATGCCAAGATTCGCCATGGCCCGTTTTCCACCGTGTGGCTGGCCAGGGACGTGGCAGATCAGTGGATTTTGTCGCCGTTTGTTTGGCCCCGGAGCAAGACCCGAGGCTGACGAGTTTTGTAGGCGCTGGGTCTCGGTCGGTCAATATTTTGCAAAGGAACCTAGCGGAGCAGAGAATCGGCGATCCTGGAAGCGGGCATGCAGGACACGAAAACATCATTCCACTCCTTGACTCCGTCACCATCAACGGCCCCAACGGCGACTTCCACGATTGTCTGGTGACGGAAATAGTGGCCCCCTTGACTGAGGATGACGTTGTTGACCGTGTTTCCACCAAACTTGCCTCTCAGTTCGCTCTGGGTTTTGTCTTTCCCCATGAACAACGGCATTGCGCATGCTGGTTAAACGACTGTCTGTCCGAGTCTCCGCGCCGCAATCTCATTGTCAAAGAACTGACACTCTTGCTAGATCTGCACACGGGTAATTGCCGCTTTAAACCAGGTCGCGCGCCAGGTGCCCATATGCGCAGATAATAAATGTCACTATTCCCGTCACCTTGGTGCAGACATGTCCGTCGTCAACTTGCACAGTGGTTGGCGGACTTGTGGCACTTATACGCCGCCCTCGATGAACACTGGCATGCTTGTGTCGCGCGAGTAATGCGGCTGCAGTACCCTGTTTTGACTCTTCTTACAGCCCTGCCAAGAATCAGGCGGGTTTAATGCCGACTAGCTCCAACTGCTTATTTGAGCTTTATTTTCTTTCCCGTGTCGGCTTTGTCGGGGGGGGGGGAGAAAGCTTGGGGGCCTCCGACCGTGCGAACCACCTTTCCCGAAACAGCAGAACGTCATCGTCATCGATCGCATCACAGAAGGAGCCGAGACCATCAATTCGCCCCCCCTTTGGGCGTTCACTCGAGAAATCCGGTTTCACGTACCCAATGTTACGCGGCCTGGGGCCTTGCATGATTCCCCAGTGTTCAGGTACCTTTTCCACGGTGAATATAAAGCGGCTAGTGCCCCTTCTGCCCGTTGCATTGTGCCCGTCTTACTACCCAAATCTTATCAACAACAACCACATCTCATCAAACTCGCCATCACCATGCATCTGCCTACTTCTCAGAAGCTCTTTGCCAGCGGCCTCGCCCTCACCAACATGCTCAGTACGGACTCCCGCCTCCCCCTCCCTCAGTCCTCCCTCCGCTAACACGCACACAGCCGGCGACTCCGTCTCCAAGGGCAAGGTCCTCGACTACGCCGTCGAAAAGTGCATCGACGGCGACGGCAACGTCCGCTGCTCCAAGCCCTTTCCCGTGACCAAGAACGGCTGCTTCCACCTGGCGTGGACGACCGACGGCACCCTCTCGCACACGACGGTCGAGGTGCGCGACGCCGGCTCCGGCGAGCTCGTCTACTACCGCGACACCGACGGCGACTGGAAGCCCGAGAAGAACGAGCTCGTCTACCTCGACTTCAAGCCCAAGGTCTGGAAGACGGGCAACGACACGGTCGAGTACGAGGTCACCAGCTGCGAGAGCAATGAGCTGTAGATTGAACGACGTCGAGAGCGAAGGATGGGAAACCCCCCGCGAATGGGAACGACAACAGTACATGATGCAGTAGCAGCTACGTAATGGCCAATGGCATATATTCATACATGATAATACATTTGCTTCCTCATACAGCCCCACACATCCACAACGCTCGGCGTATCCCAAGTGATCATGTCCACCGTGCAAAAAATCATTCAGTATAAACTCATCTGTCAACTCTCGCAGCTTGAAACAAGTGGGTATAGTTGGTTCCAGCAGGAATAACCAGTAGAAAAAGAAAAGAAAAGAAAACAGCGAGAAAAATTCGAGAATCGCACAATGCCAATCAATGCAGATGGCTCTCGAGGTAGAAAAACTCATTTTACCCCAATAGCCGCGCCATGCTCCATGTCATCGAGGTCCAGCGCCGACGGCAGCTCATCATCCTCAATAATCTGCTCCTCCACAATCTCACCCGGTCCGCGCACAATCGGATTAAACATTTCCACCTCTTCAATCTCTTCTTCATCCTCCTCGGCCATCTCATCCTCCTCCTGGATACCAGGAATCGCCACTTCGGTAGACCGTCGCATGTTGGAGCCGCTGCCGCTGCGCGAGTGCGTCGACGTGCGCGACGACGACGCAATCGTCGGCAAGTTCAAGCTAGGGCCCTTGAAGAGGTTCTTCTTGCGTTTGGCAAACTGCACTCCGCCGGCAAACGGATTCGGCGACCCCGGTGCGCGATGGCTGCTGCTGCCGCTGCCGCTGCCGCCCGGCATGCCCTCGTTGTAGAGCTGTAGCGGGGCCGGCCCCGGGGAGCCGCGGACGAGGCGAATATTGGACGGGAACGAGTGCGACGTCGGCGTGGCGGGCAGCATCTTGACCGAGTGGTGCGGCGAGTGTGTTCGGCCGAGGGGCGTCTTGGACGTGGAAACAGATCCTGTGGAGCTGGTGGACGATGCTTTCGAGTGTGTGTGGTGGTGGTGATGTAGCGACCGAACAGACGAGACTGATGACGATGTCGACTTGCGGCCGCGCAGGCCGGCCGATGAGCGACGCACGGTAGACCGCGGCGTCATGGGTGCAGGTGAGATGGACTGCCTCTTGTACGCTTGCGAGTTGCTCGACACCCGTGGTCGCAGCGGCTGCGGCGCCGTCAGACTACTCGCGGTGCTGCTCTTGGACAGCACCCGGCGTCCTGGTGACGCTGCCTTGCCGTAGTGGCCGTTTGCCACTACGCCCTTGGGCAGCGATGCCGTGCCGTGGCTGGCCCCGCCGCTCGTCGTCGAGTTGGGGTACTTGCTCGTCTGCGGACGCGGGCTTGCCTCCTTGTCCGCGCCGCCACCCTTACTCTCCTTGGTGTGGAGGTCCGACTCGCTCCGACTTGCGTGGCGCTCGTGGCCCTTGCGCCGGACCTTGGCATTCTCCTTGAACCAGTGCGTCCAGTGCTTCCAGTGGGCCATGATGCCGGGCTTCTTCTTCCACTTGGAGGTGGTGCCGTTGGCATTGCCGTTGCTCATCTCCCCGGGGCTCGGCTGCGCTCTGCTGTTGATCGAGTCAGCTGTTGTGATGAGGTGCAGTGTAGAGCCGCGCGACCTTGCACTTCGAATGACGCCCTCTTTGGGCGGTGGTATCGGTCGATGGTTGTAAGAGGTTGAGACGGACCGGATAGACTGGTTATCGGCCGGCCGCGCGGACTCGCCGCCGCTCGCTGAGCCGTTCTCCCTGGCCACCTCGGTCAGCTCGGGTAGGTCTGTTATCGTGATATCGTAATATCCTGCGCTTCTTCGGTCGCTTCGTCCGCGTCGCAGGGAAGGATGCTCCCCGAGTCGTATAAACTGTGAGGTGAGGCCACCGTCCTCGTCTACATCTTGCAACGTCGGTGCCAGGCGCTCAAGCCGGCTTGAGGCGGCCGATAGGCGACGCAAACTCCGCTCCGCTTCTTTTTCTCGACGCTTGATTTCGCGTCGTTTCATTTTACGCTCCTCCTTTTCCAGCAACAGTATCCACCAGCCAGTCAACGCATCACACCGTTGCGACAAAACACTCTCAATCACCGCATCAATGTCGACGCCGGCACTCCTCATCCGTTGGAGGCAGTCCTTCTCCAGAGGTGACGCGAACGGAGGCTGCGGCTTGATTTGGAGGATCGCTTGCTGAGTCGCGGCATGTTCGGCTAAGAATGGATGAGACAGTATATCTGGTAAGCCGGGTCGCAAAATCGGTCGCTTCGCCAAAAGTGATTTAATCAGCGATACTGCCTCCGACGGCAAATGATCTGGGTACTTGGGTTCCTGACCCAGAATCCGTGATCGCGTGATATTGTCGTCGTCGTCATCAAATGGCAGCTCACCACAGAGCAGCGAGTAGAGGATGATGCCCAAGCTCCAAACGTCAACCTTTTCGCCAGCGTACTTTTCGCCCTTGAGCATCTCGGGCGCCGAGTAGCATATTGTTCCGCAAAAGGTTTGGAGGTGGTTCACCCGGCCCTCATATTCCCGCGTAAAGCCAAAGTCGACCAGTTTGACATTCTCGTGCTTATCAAACAGTATATTTTCGAGCTTAAGATCGCGGTGCACGCAGGATTGCAGGTGGACATAGCTGACGGCGCCGACCAGCTGGGCAAAGATTTTTTGGACCTTGTCGACGGGGAGCGGGCCGTGATCGAGGAGATAGTTGTACAGCTCATCACCTGCCGTACGTTAGTACCCCAAACGGGCCGTTGTCGTGTAGCGCAGCGTACCGGAGCAGTATTCCAGCACAAGCCACACGAGGTTCTCCGTCACAATGACTTCGTACAGGCGGGCAATGTGTGGGTGGACGAATTGTCGATGGTGGTGGATTTCGCGGGCGAGATTCGAGTCGCTCTTGTTGGCCGACTTGAGAACAACCTGTATGGACATGAGCGAAAGTGCGACAGGGGTGGCCCGCCGAGGCTATCGTAACGCACCTTGGAGCCATTGGTGAGCTTGTGCGTGGCCAAATAGACCTTTCCAAAGGAGCCTTTGCCGATTAGGCGTCCGAGGGTATAGTTTCCGACCGACTTGAGATCGTTGCTGGAGAATTCACTGCGAGTTGGTTAGCTGCGAGAGCGGCAACGACAGGCGTTCGCGCGGGCACAGACTTGAGCAGCTCCTGGTAGGAATTGGCGAGCTAGGGGCGGAGGAGAAGATAGAAAGTCAGTATCACAGAGCCAGTTTTGCATTGACGGGCGGCATTGGCTTGTTTGAGGCGCATGCGGCATCGTTGAAGAGAGAGGAAGAAAAAAGCAAAGCAGACACAGGGGTGGTCGCGCCATGTGACGTACCTTTGTCCTCCGGCCCTGAAAGTCGGGCTTGCCTTTGGCGGCCGCCTGCATCGCGGGAGGATCGATTCAGAGATACGTATATTTGCGCAGCTCCGTGTTCGAAAATGAAAAAAGTTGCCTCAGTGCGGATGAGGAATCGGGGTTGCGAGCCCAGTGTGCGCGCGGCAGAGAGGCGTTGTGGTGGCGCGTCAAGCCTTCTATGTTCTATGCGCCTGGCAGGGGTATCGTAGCCTGAGAAGGGAACGGCGCCACCGGTTTCGTCTTGATGCAACGATGCGAACCAAGGAGAGCTGTCAGATGTGTCAAAGGAGTGGACGCCGTAGACCAGGCTGGACTGGGAGAGAGAAGAGAAGAGACCAAGTAAAGCCGGCGCGGGCGTTTGGCGATGGACGAGAAGAGCGGTGGAGATGGGCCGGAAGGTTCCCAGGGGATGATGCCAGGGGGTTTATTTTAGGGGATAAAGCCGCTGGAACGCGCTATAGGTACATCGAGCACCTAAATGTCCCTAAAAGAGGTACTCTTTCAGGCCCTGGTTCAGCGGCCGCTCAATGCGTCAGCCTGCTAAAAGTGTAGGAGGTACCTACTAACCTACCTGTAGTCTAGGTACTACTACCTCCCAAGGTACCTACCCAAGTCCATGGCGTCACTCGCTGATCAGGCGCTATCAGGCACTAATATTCAAGCCTCTCCCTGCCCAAGACCGCCATCCATCAACAACATCACCAATCATCATCTCACTGGACTCTTCACATTGTGCTCAACATATTGTTATATTGATTATAGTCCCTTCCTATTCACTTCTGCTTCCAGTTTCCAACTGCGTTCGAGTTTTGCCTTTATTTCCATTAATAATTCCCATTCAATCCAATCGATACCATGCAAGGCCATGTAGGCAGGCCCCCGACGCCATGCAATAAATGATGTGCAAAAAATTATGAACAAAGGGGCAAACCCCTCAGAGAGCGGCATCGATCGCTTTTATTGTACAGCCCCTGCTCTTTTGAAACGCCCTTATTATGATACCCAAAAAAAGGAAACGAAAAGAAACCCCAAAAACATCCCTCTACCCAATATCACCGCTTTCGCGTGTCCTTACCCTTCTTTTTAGCCTTCTTCTTGTCCTTGGGCAGATCCAGTTTCGTGTATCGCAATGCTTCCCGCATGAACGCCAGCATGAAGTCGTCAATCGTACCCATTCGCGCACCATACGCATTGTATTCCACCTCCACCACTTGCCCGTCGTCGCCAAACACCACGTCCGCCTTGTCCAGTGGTGTGCCCTGGCGTGTCGTCGACGTTCCCGACGCAGGGACGCTTGCCTTTTCCGTGAAGTCGGCGTCGTCGTCGTGTATCTCTTTTTCAGCGACTCGAGCAGCCGCCACATCCTCCCTGTCTTCGGCCTGCTCCAGCGCTCTGCCCACGGTCCGCTGGTCACGGCTGCTGTCGCCGCCGCCCAGCACACGATCCAGCGCCGCATCGGCCGCAGATACTCCTTCGCTTGTATTGTCAACCTTGTCCGCCAACACGTCTTTGATGGACATCTTGTTAAAGTAATCCGTAGTGAACTCTCCCTCTTGGATCACAACATCGTCGAGCATCTGCTTCTGCGACGCCTTGCGCAGAATATTCGCTTCAATCGTGTGCTCGCTAACCAGTCGGTAGATGTGCACGTCTCGCGTCTGACCAATACGATGGCATCGATCCTGGCACTGCTTGTCCATCGCCGGGTTCCAATCCTGGTCGTAGAAGATGACCGTGTCCGCACCCGTCAGGTTGATACCGAGACCACCAGACCTTGTTGATAGAATAAAGCACAAGATGCGCGGATCGTGGTTGAACCGATCTGTCAAGATCTGTCGCTGCTCGACCTTGGTTGCACCATCCAGTCGCAGATATTTATGTCCATGGATGTTGAGGAACTGCTCGAGAATATCTAGAACCTTGGTCATCTGCGTAAAGATGAGCGCACGATGCCCCCCAGACTGCAACTTGCGGAGGAGCTTGTCCAAGGCTTGCAGCTTTCCGCAATCATACTGAAGTAGGCGCTTGTCTGGAAATTGAATCGTCTGTCGCATTCGTGCTTCATGCCACGGGTCCCTCGGCGCCTCCTTTGGCAGGAATGGTGCCCAGCGCACCGGTGCAGAGAGCTTCAGGTCCTCGTCAGTGAAACGTGCCGCAGTTTTGCGGCCCAGCAAGATCTGGTTTAGATCTCTCGTGACCACTGCCGGAGTGACGCATGAGAACTTTTCAATCAATACCTTGTACTCCTCTGCGCGGTCATACAGCTTCGGCGTCAGCGCATTGATATGCGACGACTCATCCTCAAACCAGCTCATGAGAAACTTGGAGAGCTTGGGCCGAGGCCGGTATGGTCGTTTGTGTGCATCAACAGTCAGCATCTCAACCAAATTAGAGCCATATATAGGTCTCTGCTGACGCCGAAGCGCGTTGATATAAACCGAGTGTTGTAGTTCCTCGAATCTGCCCCATCGCGCAGCGCTCTCCAGATAGTCCACGGTAGATTCCACCGTTAGCGGGTCAAGATGCGAATACGCATGCTGTGCCCGAACGCGCTGTGCCTCTTTCATATCGATCATTATGCGGTATGAGCTGAGCTGAGAAACACGATCACAGGCTGCGCTTGACTGCCACTCGTGTTTAGTCGGCAAAAGGTTGAGAAATCCAAGGTCCACTTGACGCATCGGATTTCGTCGCAGCAGAATACGCTGCACGCGCTGCTCTGCCACTTGGTATTCTGCCGGTACTGAACTTCCTTGGCGAAACGATGTCATAATGGGTCGATCGATGAATAAATCGGGGTGATTGCACACTTTGCGCAGTTGCATTAGACAGTTAATAATGGACAGATAGTTGCCAGACGATAGGGTTTCTTTGGTATCAGATCGAGAAAGGAAGCCGTCGTATAATTCACGCTGACGCTTCGACAGTCGACAAAATTCGACGTGCTCGTACTTGCCAGGCATCTGCTTCTCTACATCTGCTTTTAATCGGCGCAGCAAATATGGGCGCAAAACCTTGTGGAGTTTGGAAATGATGGCCTTGGCTTCCTCGTCCATCTGCTCGCGCCCGCTCTCCAAGATCTGGGATTCAGGCTTGTGGAACCACTCATGAAACTCTTGGAGGTCCGCGAAACCGCCCTCGCCATTCTGCGCAGGCATCAGGAAGAAGAGAAGCGACCACAGTTCTGTGAGATTGTTCTGCAGGGGCGTGCCGGTGAGCAATAATCGAGCTCGTGTGTTGAAGCCAAGCAGAGTTTGCCATCGCTGAGATTTGAAATTCTTGATATTGTGCGCTTCGTCCAGAATCATATAATGCCATCGCCGACGTTTGAACACTTGCTGATCCTGGAGCACAAGTTGGTATGATGTGATACAGACGTTCCACACATCATCGTTGTTCCAACCCTGGCGCTTTCTCTTTCTTTCATCCTGAGTACCGTAGTAGGCAAGAATCTTGAACCCCGGGCACCACTTCTTGAATTCCATTTCCCAATTGAGCATGACACTGGTCGGCACAATGACCAGATGAGGACCCCAAACTTCGTGTTGGCAGGCCAGGTGCGCCAGTAGAGCAATGGTCTGAATGGTTTTACCCAGGCCCATTTCGTCTGCCAGGATTCCATTCGTATGGTTCGCATACAGTCCAGCAAGCCAGTCCAGACCATCCCGCTGGTACTCACGCAGAGTACCTCGCAAGAGGAATGGCACCTCGGTTTTGTGACCCGAATCTTTGCTAGGGGACTCTGATTCGCCGCCATCCATTCTGGCTTTGGCTGGTATAAGCGCAGAAACCGAATCTACTTCCGAGGCCCTGGTATCGGTCGTCTCTGGCGACTGGGTAGGTTGCAAGGTGTGCGCATTCGACACTGCGTCTGTTTCTGGGCTCATGGGCTGCTGTTCTTCTGTGACTTGCTCCGCAGTTGCTTCAGCCATTGTCTCATCCGCGTCTTCGGGTAGAGTTGTCTTGATTTTGGCCTCTGGTTCGGTCGACTCATCATCCACCTCCATCGCGTCGACTTTGGCCAAGTCTGTGGCTGCATCTTTCTGGGGATCGTGTTCGCCGTTAACCAAGCTGAGCGTCGGACTCTTGCGAATTCGATGTTCTTCGACTAGTTCGAGGAAGTCCGGGTGTTGTATCAGGGTGACTTCGTCTTCGTCTTCAATATCGTCACCAAAGATAGATGATTCCTCCTTCACGTCAGCTGCTGAAGCTAGCTGGTCATCGTCGTCTGCAACTGTGGGTGCTTCACTTTCTGTTTGCTTGAATTTCTGAAGCTCAGTTTTGCCAAACAAGAGCCCTAGCATGCCTCCAGCATCGCTTTCATCTTCTTCTTCCTCCGACTCATCACTTCCAGCTGCTTCGCCCATATCACTGGATCCTAAGTCGTCATCCATGTCTATCGATTCGTCGGTCGTCTCGGCGGCGGCATCTGTCGTTTCAGCCCCAACTTGTGTCGTCGCAGCATCGGTGGGTGCATCGGTGCCATCTTCATTGCTACCAGGGTCAAAGTCGGGGATGTTGGCATATTTTAAGCGAAGCTGCTCCTGTGTTAGACCCTCGTCCGCAATATCTTTAACATCGTCACCATCCTCGTCTTCCGATGATGACATGACATCGCTATCTTCGTCAAGATCGTTGTCGCTGCCTTCGTCAGATGCTAGGTCCGAATCGCCCTGCCCCATTGCGCCCATACCCTCACTCATATCGTCGCTGAGATCATCGAAGCCGTCGTCGTCGGAAAGAGGTTCCGAGTCCAGGCCAGCTTGCCGCGCTTGAAGCTTCTGCTCGGAGAGGTTGACAGCTTCGTTCAAAGCAGCTTTGACTCGCTTCTGCTCCTCGACTTCCCATTGTTCGAGGCGCTGCTTGTTGACGTAGGCGCGCACATTCTCCCAAGTTCCGCTCATTGCCTTCAAAGTTTGCTTATATCGCGCAAGGCATAATTCTCGAGCTTCAGCTTCTAGTTGCCCCGTTGATTTGGGTTGCCGGCGGATCCATTCATCACGACAAGCTTCTGCAAGCTTCTTGGCAGAAAATCTATGCCGTTGTTGTTCAGCTACTAAGAGCTTCCGAAAATTTGCCACAGCTTTGATCAAATGATCTTGACGAGCCCACTGTCTGGGAGCATCGTCGTCTCCTTCTGGCGCAAATAACGAGCAGCGACCAGGCGCGAGCAAGCCACCAGGTTCCGTTTCATCTTCAATTCTCATAATGATTCTGGCATCTCGGAGAGCCAGTTCGTCTGTATAGAATGGGCCATCCTCCGAGGCTTGCAAGCCGCCCTCCTCGACTGGGAGACCGCCGGCACGCGACCAAAAGTCCTCAAAGCTGGTGCCTAGCTTTGGTCGTTTTGGCACTTGCCCAGGATGAACCAATGGTATCTCTCCGGGGCGACCGACACGAACGGTTCGGGGCGATCGTTTCAAGACAAGTCCGTCATTGATGTCGGGAACGTCCACATGTCGAGATGATCGTATCGGCCGTGTTGAGTGGCGAATGTGAACCGGAGGGGGGGAGGGCGTTCGTCTGCGACTTCGAATCGTGGACCTTGGCGTTGGAGCTGATCTTTTCGCTGTTGTTTTTGATGACGAGTTCGGAGCAGACTGCGTTGTGGACGATTTCCGGGCTTGTCGCGAAACAGGAGTTTTTGCGGCTGTTCGTGATGATCTTGACGACACCTGCCGCTCCTCTTTCTTAGGTGTCTTGGTCTGTCCACTGAGAGAGCCTCGGGTTGTCCGCCTTTTTCCTTGAGGGGGTGTTTCTGACGGGAGCAGATTGATGCGCCCTGACTTGCGACGGCCATTCTCAGTGAAGGATGTTGGCCCTTCAGCGGCGGCCTGCTTCCACGGCGGAGATTCCAGCTTTTGCTTTCGCGCGCTAGATGGTGGGGTCGTGTCGCGAGTCCGTTGTCGTTTAGCAGGGCGCTCGGAGTCCTCACGATTGTGTGAATCGAGATTTTCGATATCGTGTCCGTTTGGGGCTAGAATCGCGTCCTCGGAAGCGTGTCCATTTATTCGAACGGTTATAGAATCACCGTTTAACAAGTTTCCGTTCGAATTTGGTATAGAGACATCGTCTTGCTCGGATCTGAGGGTCGAAACGTCCGCAGCATGTTCAGGCTTGCCTGGCGACGCGTTGTCGGCCATGGTCACGACGCGGGACCAGGCAGGGAGGGGGGCGTCGAGTTCCGCGCGGATGGCATTTATTGCAGAAATATAGAATCTACAGGTGTGTAGTGTATCTCCAAGATCCTGCGCGAGTTTTGCCCATATCTAGCGTTCCATCGGCGGCGTAAGGCCTGGTTTTCGCTGGTCGTTGATGACGAGAGCAAAACTTTTTGGCGAGATGATGATGTTTGAAGTGCTTGCCAGAACGCGCCGCAGCGAGTTGGAGACTGCTATAGCAGTGGCAATCCCCCTAACTAGCGTGGTTGACCAAGCTGCACGTGTGGGGCTCTTCGTCAGTGGCAAGGAGCTGCCAATTCTGTGAATAGGTACTGAACCTATCAGGTAAAAACAATGGAATACAAAGCAAAGGATGAATCACTCTTTTAATGGTTCCAGAAGCTACTCCCAAATTTTCTCTGTTTCTACTAATTTTCCGAGTACTGTGTCGTCTTGCAATCTTCTTTAAGTCCAACCCTTGCTAGAGTTTGTCACTTCTGCCTGAGGCATCAAGTATCGGACAGACCTCAACACCAAAAGCCTACCTACTCACTCGACAGCTCCCCGACAAGTCATCAATTCCAGGGCTACTTGGTCGCCGCAACGCAATCGATTCGCTCAAGGTACGTCGCTGGATCATTGTCTTGAACTGAATTGATCCCTGATAATTAATGCCGACCCCGCGCCGCAGATGCTTCCACAACGAATTGTGCGCACCTCGGCGCTACGCAACAGCCTCGCCGTTGCTCGCCGCGCGCCCATTGCCCAACGCCGAGCCTACCTTCCGACTCACTACGCCGACAAAAAGACTCTCGATGAGAAATATCCCGACCCTCCTACAATGACTGCGGCGGAAGACCCCGGCATGGTCAGTTGAACCGGCCCTGCGCTCATAGGTGCAAGCCCTAGACGTGATCTACTAACGTTACACAGAACGGCGGTTACATCAATCCTCCTCGCATCAAGCGCCAGCATCGCGATCCTTATGCTCAGTGGTGGGATCCACAAGAGCGCCGCAACTTTGGCGAGCCCGTCCACGAGGACAACGATGTGCTCGGCATCTTCTCGCCTTGGGATTACACCTGGACTACGACTGGCCCCGGTCTTATCATGATTAGCACTTTTGTCGCCACTTTCCTTGGTGTTTGCGGACTCGTGTATCTCAATTATCCCGACCGGCCTTCGTATCCTCGTGAATTTGAGGGCGGTTTGGAGAAGGAGCTTGGTGGACCCGGTGCTGTGAGAGTAGGTCAACATCATAAATAGAGCCTGCAGACTTAGGCACAGCTAACACTGTCTTTCAGGCACGCACAGAGGGTGACGAGGAGCCTTAAAAACAGCTACAAAGACTAAACTGAAATCTCTTTTGTACATAAACAGGCATAGTAGCGGTCGCGAGGAAGGACTGCTGGGATTCTTTGTCATTCGATTACTTGATTCCGCCAAAATCACCACGACGCGTTGCCTGGTGGAAATGGCATACTGCGATTAGGGCTGTATAACAAATAAATTACATCTAAGCAAGGAGAGGACGCTTCTTTTTCATACCATGCCATACCTATCTATCTATTGTTCAACGGTCAGGACCGCCATAAAGGCAGAACTGAGAATTTCGGCAGTTATTGGCCCCTGAAGATAGGCACAACGAGGGCTAAAAGTCGATGCTCATCTTGCTGAGTTGTCTGGCAGCTGCCAGCTGGCAGCGTGTTTGACCGGCTTTTGACCAGCAGCTCTGCCGCTCAAACAAACTCCCACCTAGGTACCTACCTGACAGCATCGCTCAATACAGGCTCTTTCCTAATAGCAATGCTTTACAGAGGAAATCTCCATCCTTTACCTCCTCCTGCATTTCAGTGGATTATGCTACCGCTTTGCGAAAGCTATCTGCCTGGAGGACTCGTTTGTTTGGCAGTGGCGGCCCTCTGTCCTCTCTATCTATTCGGTACGCCCACTCCTGCTGCGATGGACCTCTCGCTTCCCAATCCGTGCTATTGGTTGCCGTGACATCTGAGTTTATGGCCTAATCGGACTGGATTTGCTCTTGCATGCAACCTGATGCTAATGTTGATGTGCAGTCTAGTCTGACGGTGGCGCCATTCGTGGCGATTCGACGATCCTTCATCAGTACAATTTCGCAGAAACGCCTCGAGACACTCTCGACATCACTTCCGGTCGTATCTCTCTCTGAGCATCCTCTTTGCCCAACACTTTCAACATGCGTTACGAAGACTGGGATATTCTTCTGTTCCCTCGCGATGGCAAAGTTCCGCTGAAGGAATTCAAAGTCGCCTGCCATGTTGTGCATGACAATGGTAAATATCGATACATCTAGTCTGTACTCGCTAACAACTGCTCAGAGCTCTCGCACATACATGGCTCGGTTGGTTTACCGACTGTGTGCTGCTTCGTTCCCAGCTTACTGCCTGGTGCTCCGTACAAACTGTCCATACACTCTTGGTCAACGCCACCGATCAGTCAATTTACCCGATCATATGGCAAATTTGCAGACCGAGTGGTATTTGAAGTCCGTCTATTCGTAGATGGCAGGCTGGTATCGTCAGTAATTGCTCTGGAATTTCCGCCACCGCCTTTCAGCTCACAGTGTTTGCAGGTCATTCGCGATGAACCGGTCCGGGCCATGGCCTAACGTCCTGAAGAATTCATTTGGTTCGCCTCATTTGCCCTCATCTGTAGCCCCATGTTGACTTTCTGCAGATCTATCTGATACTGGAGAAGTCGAGTCGCTCATGTTCCCCAATTTTCAACGAGAGCTACTCAACCAAAGTTACTGGAGCCCGGCCGATGATCTCGGTCGCATCAAAGTCGTCATCAGCGAAAGCTACCCTCGAGAGTCTCTATCGGTGCCATTTGAAAGACTCAAAAATATTGTGGCCTTTTCTTTTCAGCACGCACCACTTGGTACGTCCCCTCCCTCTTGCCTTCATCATGATCAGGCCTAATGCCTCGTAGAGATACTTGAAATTTCCGCAATTGCATGGCCGAATAGTTCCATGTGGCGCGGCATGCCATTTTCTGCGTCAACAACACTGCCCGATAAACAGCTGGGTAGTAGCAGATCGCATGCACACTCGCCTCGCCCTCGAAACAATTTCACTATGCATGCAAATGTGTCATTGGCAGGGGGGGCCATTGCGGGCACTGGTCCGTTCCAAGCGGCAAAGTATAAAGAAGTGTCCAAGCCACCTACATTCTCATACTCGGATGCCCTACTCTCGACTAATACGCCAGCTTCCGATCCCTTTGTTGAGGCCAATGCCTATTTCGAATGGCTCAGCGGTATCGGTATGGGCCTCAACGGCGAGACTAACTCGACTCCAGGCCTGCAGGCTGCAACTCATGATCACCACAAGTCGAGTACAGACACAAGCATGCCCGACTACGTTTCCTCCACCGGACTGCCTTCTAATACGGATGGTGGGACCGACAGCTATGCAGTTAGGATGAGCAATGAAGGGGACAGTAAACACTTGAAGGTTCCCACCAATACTCCCACGACCTGTGATCCCATAACGGAAAGCGAGGGTATGTGCTGTCCTAGACCTTTTGAAACCAGCTAACGACAAAAGACATACACTTTTCAATGCTTCCAAGCCACACCCCTGTATCGACATGCGATTCTATGAATACTTCATTTCTGAGCAACGCGGCAACTCTTTCGCCGCAGCTTCTCCCAACCCCGGCGATGGACGTCAAGTCAAGGAAGGAGAATAATGCAAAGCAACTCACCACACCACCGCCGCCAGTTTCCGCTACAATCTCGATCAGTGGAGAACCAACCAGCGTTCGCAGAATCTCTCAGCAACTATTCGAATCTGGTAGCCTTGTCATGACGGCTGGCTCTGAATGCGAAAGTCCTTCACGTCGCATGAGTGCGGGCAGGTCTGGTAAACGTATTCGCGATTTTTCATCCACTTCCTCGGAGAACTTGGAGAACGAGGAGGTGCTTCGCAGAGCAAGCCCGCACGTTCGGCTCGGTGCACTCGACAAGATCGCAGCCAAGTAGGCCTGTGGCCATATCTTCTATCAAGCTCCATTGCTTCTACGCCATCCTTTAACAGATGTCCTGAGTAGCAGCAGCATCTTTTTTTTTTCTGAAACAAGGTATCCATAACTTGGAGTATGATCTCTATTATCCGGCATTTGTAAATATAAGCAGCTTTTTCTGAAGCTAAACGCTTTAATAGGAAGGTCTTGTTTTTGTGTGCTTTCTAATATCAAGCTTTTTTATAGATTGAGACACCATTCAAATGTATATATGTATATTGTACTTTGTCTTGTCGTCGTGAGTCTATGTCATCTTCTGCACGGGTCTAGGCTACTATCCGAGTACCTGGAGCGTGGGGCCGACTTTCACTCTCTAGTACCAACGGGCCGCCTGCAGGGCCACTGGCATCCAAGCTGACCGTGATTGCTTGCTTGTCACTGACGACCCGTACCGTCTCACCCAAATTTCTCCAATCGACCTCGATGCTGTGGCCGGCCGCCGAGCGCGGCGCGCCGCTCTCGCCCTGGTCGCCATTGACCTCGCGAATATCGACGCTTGGATACGGCAGCCAACCTTCCTTTTGCGGGATAAGAATCAACGGGATCTCAGCCTCGGTCTCGGGCGTCGATGACGCGCCGCCGCCGCCGCCGCCATTGTCGTCACCGTTGTCAGTACATCCGGGAATGACAAAGTGGCCTTTGCGGCGGCCACCGACGAGCCAGGCCTCGGCGCTCGCGGAGACGTCGTAGCTAAACTCGAGATCTCGGGTGCGCGGGCTCTCCGTGTCCCAGACGCGCGTCCACTTGAGGTGCAGCGTTGCGTGGAGCACCTGGTTGAGGAAGACGGTGGGCGTGGCGCCGCCGTCGTTGATGGCGGCGGGCAGGGGCTGTTGCAGGCGAATGTCGGCAGTGTGCACAATGGTGAGGGAAGGCACCTCGACGGGGATGAGGATGGACGAGGGCTCGGCGGAGGCGGCCGAGGTCGTGAGATCGGCGAGGGCGAGGTGCTTATGTTCCGACTGCCACGTGGTGAGGCAGGCGGCGAGGCGGCGGACGACGGGGGCCGCGGCGAGCCCGTGGAAGCGCTTCTCCCATGAAACATCGTGGAGAAAAAGCGTCGACACCTCACCGAGGAGAGCGGCACGCTCGAGGTCGCGCGGCTGCAGGCTGCGCTTCAGGTCCTTAGCGAGGGAGGCAGCGACAGCGCGGGTGTACGGGCCGAGGGAAGCGGCGTGCAGCGCCGTGGACACAGAGGCGCGAATGAGGTCAGCGACCTCGGTGTGCAGCTGCGTGTAGTACAGCCTCAGGTACATGGTTTTGGCGGCGCGGGTGGCGACGGGAGCGTCATTGTTGCGACGAATGCGGTAAAGGATGCTGGCCGATTGCTTGGGGAATATAGTGATAGGCGCCACCGCCGTCGCCGCCATGCCCGACGTGGCGGAGAAGAGCTCCGAGTCGACGAGTTCGCTCTTGTGGAGTCGCAGCGGGCCAGTCGTAGCTGTGGTGACGTTAAAGCGAGAGAAGAGGGCACTGTGCTTGAACACATCCTGGACATTGACACCCAGGGCGAGAGCCACGGGGATGCTAAACATTTTGGCGAGGTGGTAGGACTCATCGGCCTCGGTGACATACGTCACTTCGACCTTGGCAAAGACGTCCTCGAGGTCGAGTTCCGTGGAGAATGGGAAGCGTAGGGTGACGGACGTGTTGGGTGCCATGGCATTGAAGCGGAACAAGCCAGACTCGCGCGGCTTGGCCAGCTCGAGGACAGAGTTGACGACGGTAGTCTCGGTCGTAAGCAGGCGCAGGCCGCCGGAGCTCGGCTTGATGCGGACCTCGCAGCGCTTGAGTGCGTTCCAGCCTGTGCTGATGGACAGGTCGAGGTTATTGTTCTTGTCAAGGGAGGTGTGCTTGGCGGCCTTGAGATCGACGTCGAGAGCGTCGGAGTGCTGATAGAGGGTGAATTCGGGCTGCTTAAAAATCGCCGGCGAAGGTGACTGGGATGTGTTGACGTCGGCGTCATAGTGAAGGAAGATGCGGTTCGCGTGCAGGCCAAAGTGGTTCACTTTGTACTTACCAGCAAGGACAGACTGCAACGATTAGCATTGCGCAACAAGCCGAGGAGAAAAATGTATTGCACTTACATTGGTGTACACTGAAATTTTGTTTTTGCCTGGTTTCAACACCACAGCACCCTTGTTCGCAAAGACAAGGTCCTTGATAGGCCCCGCGTCCACGCCAGAGACCTTGAGCTGAATCTTGTCCAGAGTAATGTCGTCGGGCAGCAGGCTCCATATGCCTATTGAAACGCGGCTCCCATCGCGACCCTCCTCGTAGTGTGGCGTTCCTAGGATTTCGATATTGGTGAAGAAGAGAGACAGCGGTGACCGGACATCGCTGCGGAGAGACGATGCCAAGTCGCACAGCTTGGCCACGATGCCTTTGATGGGCGAGTCTTCCGATTCCTGTCTGGGCCTCAACTGACGCGCGGACGAATCTTGAATCCGGGATAGCTCAGCAGCACTAGACATTGTGAGCAGCTGTAGAGCGGCCCTCACATAATCCAGATTGGCGTTGCGCTCGCTCAGACAGTGCAGATACATGACCAGCATCGAGAGCTCAATCATGTTCCATCCTGACTCGCCAAAATACTGCAATGCCTTGTCAAAGTAGGACTTGGCGGTAGCGTACTCTTTCAAGAAGAACTTCAAGACGGCCAAGTCTGCGATTGCCGTCTGCACGGCGCCTTGCTGGTCAGCGACGGTGTAGTGACGGAGCGCTTTGTCGGTCATAATTTCATAGAGGCGGTAAAAGTCTTGAGAACTTTCCGTTGCAGATATGAGTAGTTGGCTGCGAATTCCCGCACTAGTATGAGTTGTCTTTACATTCAACTTTTGTTCGTTTTTCGTTGAATCGTTCTCGTTGTTGGCGTCAGAACCATCATCGAGACTGATTTCCTCCATAATCTCAACGCCCGCGTCGTGCACGATCGGCGCTTCGTCCCAGCCAGTACTCCATCCTCGAATTTTGCCAAATCTTTGTAGAATGCTTCGTGACATCATGTACAACTCGGCGCGGCCAGCAGCCAGCTCCTCGATGCCAGTTTTGAGAAATTGGGTATTGTGGTCGTCACCGTTTGGCAACGCGGCACGGCCAGGTCCTCCCGGGCTGGAAGGGTTTCTCGGCGTCCTTTCATGGAGAGAAGAGTTCCTGGCTGGATGCATCATCGTCTTGGGCTCCGGAATGGAAGCTTTCTGTTCCACGCCGTCCGTAGGCGGCAACGATGATGGTGGGATAGGGAGTGCCTTGGTAGCTGTCTGGGCTAGTATCTGTTGTGCAATAGAAAAGGCAAAGGATGAAACCAAGTTGTCGATGACTTGGTATGACTCGGTGCTAAACACTCCCTCCTGGTTGCCTGAAGAGTCTGCAGATAAAGATGTGATGATGTCGTGCCGCATGACATTTGATAGAGACGGGATAAATTCAAGTGTTCTTCTACAGACCTCTGCCAGGATAGTAAGGTTCTCTGTATCGTCTTCCTTTTGAGGAGTAGCTTTGGCAAGTGGCGCCACGCCGTGAAGAATAGACTCTTGTTGCTCCTTGAGCCGGGAAAGCAGCTGCTCCCTGGTAACGGATGTGTTGCCCTGGCGCAACAAGAGCGCGATTTGGCGGGAGAAAATGTAGCATCTAAAGTCGAATATGGAGACCTTGTTTGCCAGAATCATGTCACGATAGGCCTTCTTCACGGGGCTGATGGGAATGTCATCCACATCAACTGTAGGTTTGTTGGTAGATTGCAAATCGACAGCCTCTTCGTCGTTTGAGGATCCCGAGGCCTCGTCGAGCGCTTTGTGAGCAATCTTCCTGAGGTCTTCGCTGAATGGGAGCATTGCGCCGCCGTGACTTTCAGGCTCGCCGGTCTCAGCTTGTCCTGCCAGGACCAGATCGAGACCAACATTGAGTTCGTCGTAGCCAACAAGGGCATCTTCAACAAGGCCAACATTCTCGAAGCCAAGTGCTAGGCCCTCCTTGAGAATGAAAAAGGTGCAAAAGTTCCAGCCTGGGAGTGTGCGTTGGGCATCCTTCTCCTTGATATCTTCCTCGTATTGTGTAACGCGTTTGTCGAACGAACTTAGAATCAGGGTTTTGAACTTGGTGACCAGTTCAGTCCACGCTCTCTCGGCATCTTGTTCGGTCTCGTTAGACCCTGACGGCACGGCAGGGACGACTCGTGGCAGCATATCGTAGGGAACATCGTTGATACCGATGCGAATCTGGGCAATCCGATCGGGGGCGTTCTTGCTGGAGCTATTGAAATCGGAGCGGAATTTTTCCAGGAGAGGCGTCGCGCCTGTCCTCCATCGCGACGTAGTGTTCTTCTCTGCGCCGCCTTCTACTTTGCTCGTGCTGCGCGGTTGGGTGGATGCTGCAGTGTTGGGAATAACAACATGTAGGATGATCCACTCATACGCGTCATGGTTCTCTTGGTTACTGGCCTTTTTAGACGAGTTTGCTGGCGGTGTGTGTTCTTTGATCCATTCGCGCACCTCGGAGCGGACCGTGTTCTTGTAGGAATCGTTATCGTCGCATCGAACCAGAAGGACCTTGAGGTAGGGTGTGCGGCGCAAGCCAGGAATCTGGTGGCGTCGACCTTGTGTGCCTTTTGTGGTAGCGGATTTGCTCTCGCTGCTGTCGGCAGCTTCGGTGTGACCGCCTACGGCTTGCGTCTGGAAGCCGTCGTCTTTCGCCTCGGATGCGACAGGCGGTTTGGCTGCGAGGGGCGTCTCGTCTTGCTGAAGCTTACCGCCATCTACAAGCTCAATGTGCAGGGTATTGATCGAGCGCAGCGGTCCCGAATGCGACTGCCAGTGAAGGTTATGAAGGGGCAATCGGGGGATTATCCCCGGCTTCAGGAGCTCGTAGACATTGTGAGGGTCAAAGTACTCGACTAGACAGACGGTGTGTCGCGGTTAGCAAGAGCAGGACATGTAAGCGGCGACTTGGCCTCGGGGGTGGTGTTTTTACCAGTAACTTTTGATGTTGAAGCTTGCTGCTCCATGGCAATGCGCTTGCCATTGGTGTTTTATGAGCAGCGTTGGAAAAGCAGAGTCGTGTGCAGCGTGAAGGTGTCTGTCGCAACAGGGAGCTTGTGGTATGCGTGGCGTTGTTACAGCATTGGCCAGAGCTCCCCTGACGGTCGCGCCACAAGAGGCGCTTCCTAGCCACAAGGCGGTGAGCACCACCGTGGCGTTTCGCAGGGAAGCCAGTCCCTGGCCTGACGCCATCAACGTGTTGAGCCTTGGCGGGGTCGCGGCAGAATTAACTTGCATGGAGGGGCACATGGTTAAATCGCCATCAGCTTCATTCTCTAGATATTTCCTTCACGCACTTCATCTCCCTTTCTTCTTTTCACTAGAGAACACTGCTACAGTCATGTCGGCTCTGCAGGCGGTCAAGTATAGCCGGGGTAAGCTCGAGGTCCTCGACCAGCTCCGACTACCCCATGAATTCCACTACGACAATGTCGCAACTCGCCTCGAGGCCTTTGACAGCATCGCTAGCATGCGCACGCGCGGCGCCCCGGCCATTGCCATTGTCGCAAGCCTGGGTCTCGCTGTCGAGCTTCACAATGGCCCTGTCCCCGAAGGCTCGGGCCAAGACATTGTAGCCCACATCGACGCCGCCCTCGACTATCTCAAAGAGAGTCGCCCAACAGCTGTGGATCTTACCAACGCCATCAACCAGCTCAAAGCTAGAATACGCGCCGGCGGCGACGCGGCCACCAAGGCCGAAATTGTCGAAGCCTTCATCGACGAGGCGGAAAAGATTTTCGAAAAGGATCTCAAGACCAACTTGTCCATTGGTGACTATGGCGCCGAGTGGCTGCGCGCACAGGCTGGTGCCAGCTCCGACAAGCAGATTTCGGTGCTCACCCACTGCAACACCGGCTCGCTCGCCACTTCAGGCCACGGCACTGCCCTCGGCATCATCCGCACTCTGCAGTCCAAAGGTCTTTTGCAGCACGCGTTCTGCACAGAGACGCGACCTTACAACCAGGGCAGCCGCCTGACTGCCTTTGAGCTTGTCTTTGAGAGCATTCCCAGCACCCTCATCACCGACTCCATGGCCGCCGCACTTTTCCGCACGCGAGGTGCCGAGAAGAACATTGCAGCCGTCATTGTCGGCGCCGACCGTGTTGTCCGCAATGGCGACACGGCCAACAAGATTGGCACGTATCAGCTCGCCGTCCTCGCCAAGCACCACGGTATCAAGTTCATTGTCGCTGCCCCTACGACGAGTATCGACCTCGTCACCGAGACGGGTGACGGCATCAAGATTGAGGAGCGCAAGTCTTCGGAGCTCACTCAGATTACGGGCGCCGTGATCAAGGCCGACGGCACCGTAGACGAGACGACCAAGGTGCGCGTGGCCACGGCCGACCAGCGCATCAATGTCTGGAACCCAGCTTTTGACGTAACTCCTGCTGAGCTCATTGACACCGTCGTCACGGAGAAGGGTGCTGTCGAGAAGGGTGCGGATGGCAAGTTTGACTTTTCCAAAATCATGCCCGAGCGTTGGGCGCAGGTTGTCAAGGCTTGACCAAGCGATATTTATGATTCGAATAATGAAATGGTATATAATGCAACAGACATGGCGGACGTTCTATTCCTACACTGTAGCCTCGTGTCAAATTACTCACCCGAGTACATCGCTTACGACTTTTGGCTCAACGCATGCTCAATCAGCTTTTCGTAGTTTTCAACAGCCGACTCCAAGTCGCCCACTGTCAGGGCTTCATTCTCGCCGTGCGCGACGAGGATGGAACCAGGGCCGTACAGATATCTCGTAAAGTTGCCCTTGAGGTTGGCAACATCAGTGCCATAGTTGACAGTCAGGGTGTCAAAGCCTGGGGGTTGTCAGTAACATTCGCAAGCTCCGCACCTGCATATCACTTACCCTCCACATCACAGTTGCAGTCCACAGTGCCGTAGCCGGGGTTGCAGGTCATCTCAAACGCATCCTTGTCAATCTCATCCAGAATAGCCTGAATCCTCTTTCGGACAATCAAGTGGCCGTCCTTCTCTGGCCCAATGGCGACACGGGCGCCAAACTTGGCCGTGGCGGACGCCGCGACTACATTGGCCGCCACGCCACCCTCCATCATACCCAGATTAAACGTTGTGTTTCCGTACAATTTAGAACTGCCGAGGTCGGTCTCAAGGATTTTAGCAACAGCATGGATGAGCAGCTCGTTGGCCGACTTGCCGAGCCAGGGGTAGCCGCTGTGACTGGCGAGGCCGGTGGCCTTGAGGTCGCAGAAGAGCGCGCCCTTGTGGCCACAGACGAGCTTGCTCTCAGTGGGCTCGCCAAAGATGACCGAGTGCCACGACGGCGGCTCGTCGCGGGCGTGCGCGGCCTCGGAAAAGGTAATCATGCCATCGCCCGCAACCTCCTCGCCGACTACGAAGACGAGCATCACGTCGTCCTTTTTGACGCGCCCGGCGGCGACGAGCTCCTCGACGGCAATCGTCATGGCGGCGACAGCGGCCTTGGCATCGACAGACCCGCGCCCGCGGATAACGGTGTCCTTGGTGACGGGCCCGTCGTCGATGCCGTACTCGATAAAGGGCGGGACCACGTCAATGTGGCTGGAGACGAGCACCCGCGGCCGCGGGTCGTCATACTGCCCCGGCCAGGCCATGACGTTGAAGCGCTGGGCCCCGGCGGGCGTGCCATCGCGCGGCTCGACGAACTGGATGTCGGCGCGGAAGTTCTTGCTCACGAGGTAGTCGACGAGCCACTGGCCGACTTTGAACTCGGCGCCCGACACGGACGGGATGCTGACCAGGTTCCGGTGCAGGTCAAGCAGGGCGGAGCGGTACGCCGGCGCATGCTTGTCTCGGGCGGCGCCGTGCAGCTTGCCGTGCCCGTTGAGAGGTGTCTGTTCCTGCAGGCAGAGCGCGGCCGGCAGAGCCGCGAGCGCAGCGACGATTATTTGGATGCGCATGATTGGTGCTTTTTTTTTCGCGGCGGCTTGATGCAAATGCCGACCCGTTGTTGATAATGCAAGGTGTGGATGAACAGGATGTGTGATGTGTCCCTGATGATGGATCTAATATTCGCTGATGTTGGGGGTGGAGAGACCAGTTAGCGCCGATACAAAGCGGCGCACCACGACACTGCCCGTTTGACATGGCAGCCCCTGGCATGGGAAAATCATCCTTCTTGTTTGCCTACTACATTATACTGGTATCATATGAGACATCTCCGAATAGCTACAACGACTTGCACTGCCCGAAGATTGGTGTTGAATTTGCTAGCTCATCATACTTGGTGCCTTGTGGCGTCGTGAGCAAGAAAGAGTAGGGCGCTCCCTTGGACTTTTGCTCAGGCTTCGCCGTGGTATGGCAGCTATCTAACCCGTGGCCGACTTTGCCGCGATTCTAAGTACCAGCCTAGAGGCTCAGCGAATTTTCCAACATCGACGGCCATCTTTCCTCGGATGAATATGCGGTACTAGCCGGAGAAGCCATTGTTGGCAAGCAAGTTGATATTGCCAGCCGGTACGCCCGAAATCCTGCCAAGAGTCTCCAGAGCCTTGATCCTGTCGAACAAGTGCTGAGGACTGCTGAAGCTCTCCAACGCAAGCCATGAGAGTGCAATACCAGCAACAAGCGGCGTTGCGAGAGAAGTTCCCGACTCTCTCACTGTTTGGTCAGATTTGCTTGAAATCGTGAGAACTTTCGCTGCCGGGGCTAGGATGTCCACTGCTGCTCCAAAATTGGACAGGTCCCAGAATTTCCAGTCTTCGTCAATACCACCGACAGTCAGTGCATTCGGACTCGAGGCAGGACCCCAATTCGAAACATGCTCGCCTTCGTTTCCTGCAGCGACAATGCTGGTGATCCTAGTTAGCCACCTTCCAGATTCGGCATTAAGCATATCTGGCAAAAGTTTGAACTCGGGGCTTTTGGCAGTTCCAACACACCATCAGGCAACAATGACACTCTAGAGACTAGCCGAGACCAAGCGGCAAACTCTCCAGCCCAATCAGTGGATGGATACCTTGAAAGGACAACTACAGTGCTCTAACAAAATACATCGAGCTGCAGATCAATCCTTCTTTACTTTCCTTCTAGCGCTAGCTTATTAATACATCTAGACTTCCTTCTACCACGCTTTCGGGTCGTTCATGTTTGACCCCTCTATACATCTAAATTTTTGGCTCGAATCGCCTCACTCCTCTACATTCTAAAACCCTGTGACATGACCTACTTTAAAACACTTTTGCTTTTGATTCAAGCCTTGCTTTTCTGCTTGCGCGCCTCGTGGGCTTTTCGCCCCTCCTCCTTTAGCTTTTCGTCATCAGGTCGTGACAAGGACACCTGGGGCATCAACACGAAGGCGAGGAAAAATCCGAGTACTGCCAGTCCTGCTCCGACAATAAAGATGAGGCGAAATCCCCTTTTGTAGGCGGGAATTACGACACCGCGAATCCTGGCAGCTTCGTCGGGGGACAGCGTGTCTGTGTACGTGCGCGGGTTGCGCAGAAGCTCCTTGAGAGCTCCGTCGTCCAAGTCGAGAGTGTGGATGGCGCTGCTCAAGACGTTGTTGCTGAGAAGAGATAGGGTTAGCCAGACGTACTCGATAATACAGAGACATACGTACATGATGGAGCCACAAACTGCCAAGCCGAGGGTTGAGCCGACATTTCGGATGAAGCTGGGACAATTAGTGGAAGCCTCGGAACGGCATGGCAGAGTACTTACTTTCGAAAAGATGTGGCAACGGCCATGTCACGTCTTGAGACGCCAGCCTGTGCGGCAATCAAGGCGCTGTGCATAGGTTAGTGAGGAACTCGTGGACAGGCAACAGGTGTACCTACGGCTGCATCGTGTTTCCGACACCGATACCGATCAAAACAGAGTATCCAATCTGCTTATCAAGGCCTGTGTGTTCGTCCAAAGTGGACATGAGCCCGAGTCCAACAGCCCAGCAAACCCAGCCGAACAGGATGCACTCGCGGTATCTCCCGACCCAATGCACAATGAGGCCGGACACGGTGCTGCTGACCGTCTGCACTATGGTAATGGGCAGTAGGAGAGCGCCGGACTTGGTGGCCGAGTAGCCGTAGACGAGCTGATAGAAAGTCGGGACATAGTAGACTTGCATGACAAAGTTCCAGCCGTTGATCATCATGGTCAGACAGGCACCGTTGACGATCTTGGACTTGAAGATGTGCACTGGCGCGCGAGTTAGTATGAGGCTGCATCTTCAGAGTATTTTTGAAAAGATTCAATGCTCAACTTACAAGGTACCAGAGGATACTCGGGTCCTTTCCATTGCCAGAGGACAAAGGCGACGCAGATTACGCCACCGGCGGCGAGAGATGCGATGACAGGTGCAGAATTCCAAGGATATTCACTTCCGCCCCATGTGAGGCCGAGAATGACAGCAATCATGCCTGCAAAAGAGAGAAGGATGCCGATAAAGTCAACGGCCTTTAGTTTACTTGCCACCAGTTAGCTCGGTGCCCGTAGCGAAACCATTGTCCAGCCGACTTACATTCTCCAGTCTCCCTGCACCTTCTTCAGCGGCATGATGAAGACGACGCAGCATGTCGTGAGCAGAGTCAGTGGTAGATTGAGACGAAAGATCCAGCGCCAGGACTCTTTCGACTTTGACGAGAGAGCACCTCCAATTACGGGACCGATACCGTTGGCGATGGCGACGACGGCGCCCTGTTTGCAACAACTTGGTCAGTGACGCGCATCGTGAGACAAGACCAAGAGAACCTTACCAGAATACCCTGGTACTTTCCCCGCTCTCGCAAGGGCACGACATCGCTGACAATGAGCTGCGCGACGGTCATGAGACCGCCTCCACCGATACCAGTAAAGGCGCGAAAGACGGTGAGCTGGAGGACCGATTGCGCGAGCGACGAGGCGAGGGAACCAAGGAAGAAAATGGCGAGACCGGCGAGCAAAACGACTTTGCGCGACCAGATATCGGACAGCCGACCGTAAATTAATTGGCCAATGGTGGACGTACTGCGATTGGTTAGACGAATGGCTGGTTTGTGCCGATTTGATCCTGGGGGACTCACATGAAGTAACCACTTGCGATCCAGGAAACTTCCTTCGTGGACCCGAAAGAGGCACCGATAATGTATAAACTGGCGGCGAGTGTCGTCTGGTCCATCAACGCGACCAAATCGACACTGGCACAAGCCAGAAATATCTGCTTTTCGTCAGCATTTTGCCTTGGCCTGGCTGGGAAGAAACTGTCCCCCCTGCCATACCGTAATGATGGTGCTCCTCGGAACATAGTTGGTCTGCTCGTTGAATTTGGTCGCAGAGCCCTCGGAATCACTCGCAGAATGCGTGCTGACATCTGCCGTCGTCGGCCTCGCGGCCACAACGACAGACTTTTCCGCGCCCGCCATTTGTGAGGTAGTTGGCTGCTTCGAGTCCGGCCCTGTGTGTGAGTTGTCAATTGGATCAGGTTCTGATTGGGGGGGCAATTGGACGAAGAATATTTTTTAATTTTTAGAGTGGGCGACTTGGATCAGATAAAGTAGAGCAGCGAAACTGGAACTCGTTGGGTGACGACAAGGGCAAGCTCAATTAACCCTAATTATAAACCACATGCTCCCTGGCTTGATTCAAGCAACCAGGGATCGAGAAGGAAGGGGGTGGGTTACACAACCGCTGCGGCCTCGTTAGATTAAAAACGTCAAATCGCCCTGTGCCCATGGCCATGATTAATGTGGGAATACATGCCATGGACGAGCAGAGGCTGAGATCCGTGCATGGGGGCTGCGAAATAGAAGATTAGTCGCCAAGTAGACGTGGATATGTCTATAGTAACTAGTTGGTGGATGTAACTGTATTCCTGTTCGTCTTGGCAGAGTAGAAGCCGCCACGTCACTTGTCAGATTCCCTTTTAAACTCCGACAGCTTCCTCTTTGGCTCAGAGCAAGAAAAGGAAACAAGAAACACCCAGCAGCCCCCATCGTCAAGTCCCCTTTTACCATCACGTCCAACACAGTTGTGGGTATGCGCCTTGCGTAAGCGCCGATCGCCCGCGCTCTATTTGAGCAGGATTGAGTCGCTTAAATGGCGTTGTCGAGCAGCGCTATGATTGAAGCTTGGCAGATTTCGCCGCACCCAGTATCTGAACCGCCGATCCCTTCGGCATTCAAGACTGCGACAGTGGCGGGTCTCGAACCGGCCCATCAAGGTCGCTTCACGACAGCTCCCCCCCCCCTGTCATGGTGTAACTCGCCTTCTCGCATCACGGACAGTCTCTGGGCAGGCAATCATGGCCTGGCCAACCCGGATGGACACACGTGTTAGTCATAACTTTGTGTTACCAGCACGGCCGGTGCCCATAGATCTGCTTCAGCGCAACCTTGGGAGGTTGGCAAGTGCGGATTCGTCCCACACATGTCGAGTCCTGCCCGAGTCCGTGATTAAAGATATGCATACCTTTTAGCGCTCGCAGGACCGTCCGAGATGCCTCTTTCAGCGTAGCTGCTGAACAAAGAAAATATCGTCTAGGGCCGCATGGAGATTCCATATTTGATGGAACAGCTGGGTTGGACAAGTGCCGGGGGTGGTTTGTTGCTCGTCAGCTGGGCTTGGCTGTTGTGCGATGCGTGACTGTGTTGGCAAGGAAAAACTAAACAAAAGAACCGTCTGTATAAATAGCTCAGGCACCAGAGCCGATACCCTCCCTTCGAGCTGGAGTTTTGCCCTCTGTCTCTGTCACGAGATCCAAGTTTGCTGCGCTGACAAACAATCATGGCCGCCCAAGCAACGACGATGAAGGAAACAAACACCCTCAACGTCTACAAGGGGCCTGACTCTGTCAGAGACTACTTTGACCCGGACACGGCCCCCCCTCTACCCCTCGTCGAGGTTCCATCCTCGCTGAACCCCTACCATGGCGATGGTGTCCGCATCTTCGCCAAGATGATGTCCATGCATCCGGCCAACAACGTCAAGTGCATGCCCGGTATGCCGTCCGCTTGATCCTGACCACGTCAGAAGCACACTGACCAAAGGTAGCTCTGAATCTGCTCGAGAAGAGCGTCAAGCCCGATGTGACAAAGACCATTGTCGAGTACAGCTCCGGCTCGACTGTCCTGTCCATGTCGCTGGTTGGTCGTGCCATCTACGGCCTGGATGATATCCGCGCGTTTCTGAGCAACAAGACCAGCATTGCCAAGATTCGTCTCATGCAGCTCTTTGGCATCAACATGTATGTGAGGGTGAAACACGTCCACTACAAGCGACACTGACACGGCCAAGCACCCTCTTTGGCGGCCCTTCGCAACCGGAGCCGCTGGACGAGCGTGGCGGCATCCGCGCCGCCCAGCGTTTGGGCAACGAGACTAGCGAGGCCCTCAACCCCAATCAGTACGAAAATGACGATGTGAGTTGTGAGGAACCGTCATCGGCTTCATACACTAATCATGTAGAACTGGAAATCGCATGTCCGCTGGACCGGACCGCAACTCCTCCGACAACTGCCCGAGATCAACCTGATCTGCGCAGGCATGGGCACATCCGGTATGCTAACTAGCACTACGGCACCACCTATACGCGACCGTTGGCTAACAGGACGCCAGGAACCATGACCGGACTCGGAACCTACTTCAAGGGCGCAAAGCCAACCGTCTTCAGACTCGGGTAAGCACTCCTGGTTTGGATTTGAAATGCTGCCACCTCTGACCTAATCCAGTGTCTGCACTGCTGCCGGCGACAGAGTTCCGGGACCGAGATCGTACGCCCTTCTCGGCCCCGTCACGTTTCCTTGGAAGTCTTCCGTCGACCACGTGGAAGAGGTTGGCTCGTACGAGTCGTACCGTCTGTCCCTAGAGCTGTGTCGTCAGGGTCTCGTCTGCGGCCCCTCGTCCGGCTTCAACCTGAAGGGTCTCTACCAGTACATTGACAAGCAAAAGGCCGAGGGCAGTCTCGGCGCGCTTGCTGGCCCCGACGGTCTCATCAACTGCGTGTTCCTCTGCTGCGATCTGCCCTACCAATACGTCAGCGAGTACTTTGACAAGCTCGACGATTCGTGCTTCCCACCAGTCAAGAATGAAGTAAGTGGTCCTCCATGCCTTCGCATCGCTTCAAATGACGCAACCTCGCTGATAACAGTGACTAGGAGCTCCTCGAGGTCGACCTGTATAGATACGATGAAAAGTGGGAGTGGGAGGCATCCAAGGCTCTGCAAGGCTACTTCCACGTCAACGAGGGACAGATGGACGACCTCATCCGCCGCGCGCAGGAGACGTGCACGTGCGAGATCCCCAAGCTCAGCGCCGCGCTGCACCCCCGCGACAACGCCGCCATCCTGGACCTCCGGCAGCCTACCGATTTCGAGCAGGGCCGGCTCCCCGGCTCCGTCAACGTCCCGCTCACCCATCCCGGGACCGCGAGCCCGTTCTACGACCCTTCGGTCCTGCGCCGGCTCTGGACGCAGCTGGACGAGGCATTCTCCTCGCCGAGCGGGGAGCTGGGCAGCCTCGCGGGCAAGGACACGCTCGTCGTGTGCTACGACGGAGACAGCGCGCGCGTCGCCGCCAGCGTCATGCGCGCCAAGGGCTACGAGGCAAACAGCCTCCGCGCAGGCCTCGACGGCCTCATCACGACGCTGTCGACTCCCCAGACCTGCACCAAGACCGAGCCGGAGCAGCAGGCCTCGTGGCTGCAGCTCTGCGAGGCTCAGCGCCCACCAGCTACGACGGCTACAGTCACGGTATAGAGACAGTTTTAGAACGGTTATAGAAGTGGTAGATGCGGGTTGGGCCAGTCTTGGAGCCGACGAAATACTGCTGCAACATGATTTGTCTGCATGCATACTGCGAATATCAGGGTACTAGCTACACATTATAGATATCAATCTTCAAGAAACACTTCCGAGTTTTTAATGAGGCTGTAAGATCCGTCCACTCAGGTGTTTGTTTCAGGTACACCTGGTGGCGGATCGAAAGGAGTGTATAGGAAGAGTGGTATAGTGACTATAAGTAGAACATAATTCGAAGAGCGAGTTGTGCAGAATAATAGAAAGCGTGATACTAGACTCGATCTGCAATAATCGTTGGATCTTTTTATTCCGATTCTCAATATAATTTTCGTGGCAATAACTATAACTACTCGTCTGGGGAAGTGGTGGGCGACTCCCAACTCAGCACCAACACCAACAAGAATAGAGTGAAAGCGGATAACACAGTTATATATACTATTCCCCATCATTACTGTTCGAATGAAAGAAAGGGGAAGCAAGTACATTCTGGTATGACCATGTACACGGAGTTGTGGTGGGTGGCGACACGTTGAAGATGCTGTCGAGCAATTCGGCACACAAAGTAGAATCGAGATGGGCATCACGGTCTTTAGGTTTAGAACAAGCCAACAGTCACGTGGCCGCCATTCTCGAAGCCGCCGCAGCCGCCGGTTGGGTTGCCCCTAGACAAATTGTCAGCTTCACTGTTCCGAGTTCTCTCACTCGCGCCTACGGGGATAACGAACTGATGGTCATGGCCGATGTGCGGGTTTCCAGCCTGCGAGTGCGCCTCACAACTCTGCAGGCTGTACTCGCCCGAGGCGCCGCAGCGGCTAGCTCTCTTGCAGGTGAAGACGCAGCGGTCCATGTTGGCGCGGCAGCCGCCGGGGGTCTCAATCTCGATGCGGTCGCCGTCCATGTTGGGCAGGCGGGAGACGTCGACGGTGGCGTAGGGCCCGGTGGACCACTCGCCCCAGGTGTTGAAGATGTGGCCGTCCCTGAGCGTCGTGTCGCGGTGGAGGGCGGCAAAGGCGCCCGAGATGCCCTGCGCCGCGGACACGGTGACGGCGTCGCCCGGGCTCGGCAGCGAATACGTCACGTACGGCTGGCGCACGTTGACGAAGCTCGACTTGTAGTCCGTCTGCAGCCACATGACGACGGTCACGCCCTCGTCGGCCCGGTTGGTAAAGGTAAAGGTCGTGGGCCCGTCGCCGCCGACCCAGATGGCGCCGTTGTCGTGGTCGCTGTTCTTGCCCATCGAGCCGAAGCCAATCTTGGACATGTGCTGGCAGTCGTCCAGGGACAGGCCCTGCACAGGTCTGTTGCAGTCGAGCCAGCGCTTTCCAATGGCCGGGACGCCGTTTACGCTTCCTCGGGTCAGTGGAAGGTCAAGGCATGAAGAGAGAGTGTGTGTGTCGTGTAAGTCTTACCTGTCATTCCGAGCAGGGGGGAGGGCTTCGCCAGCACGGAGAAGAGCTGCAACGGCAGCAATGGTGGAAGTTTTGAAGAACATGGTGTCTAAAGAAAGGACGGGAAGTAAAACGGGAAAGATAGTTCGGTTGCTAAAAGAACGAGGGGAATCGGCGAGAAGTGCTTGCCTCTTAGTTCAAACGATGCTGGGAAGAGGCACTTCGGCCTTATTTTATAGTTGCTACATCTGCTTTTAGTACAAAGTGATTTGGGAAATCAGTTTGTCCGTCGTCATATCAACGGCCGCCAAAAGCTTGACGACACGACCAGGCGAGAATCCTCCCAGAAGACGCGACCGTCCTGGTGAGATGACACGCGACCATGCCCGGCGCGTCGAACTAGGGCTGCTGCAAGAGAGGGTTCCTGTTCCTGACGGCGCGGCCCGCGAACCTTGGTCCCTGAACAGGTGCTTCTAACCTGGTCTAGACCGTTTTCCAGCCCTCTTCATCGTGCCCAGTAGCTTCTCTGCCACCGGTTTCGTTAGCCAAGGGTTAGTGCTCATGACACTGAGCCCTATTTCTCCAGAGTATCGAGATGATTCTAAAAAGGACGCGTCAGTCCAACGAGATATGTGTGCCAAGCCATCCATTGATCCCCAACTTTATTCTCTAGACTCTTGTTCTCTGTCGCGACGGCTTTCAAGAACCCGGCAGAGCACTAGAACCTTGGCCTCATACCGGAAGTGATGATTCATGGTAGGCCGTTGGAGGGTCGTGATTGGGTATAACGAAGAGAGACTACTAGGTATTAATTAAATCGCTCAATGTCTGGACCCTGTTATTTGCTCAATAAATGACCATGCGTTAGTGAACAATCACCTACACGTAAGACGCAGCCTTTCAATCACCTCAACGATGTTTTCATCAGCCCTAACTAAGTAAGCTAGAATAAATAACATCTGGAAATGGCTGGCCGCGACGCTCCCAGCTGATGGGTTGAAAACCGAGTGCGCTCTTCTCAAACACACACCTGTCAGTCAATAAACCAAATCTGATCGTGCACGGAATCCTCCATGTGAATAATATTTGAGTAGTCCACCAAGATCAAAGGCCAGGCGTAGCCTTCCATGCCATCTCCCATAATAGTCGTCACTAGCTGCGAAAACTCGACATCCTCTTTCCACTGCCGACCAACAGTCGTTTCCAGCCACTTCCTGACTTCAGCAACGCATTCGTCACGTTGCGGGCTAGCTTCCTTGCCACACGCCAGCAACCTAGCCGTTACCTCGTCATCCGCCAGTCTGTTGGCGGTGGCAATCACCTTGTCGAGCAGAGCCACCTCCTGCTCGCCCAGACGCCAGCACATGAGTGTGCGCTCGCGCTCGAAGAGCATCGCCTTTTGCTCCTCGTCATCATCCAGGCACCCCTGCGCCTTGCCCAAGATGGCAACATTGATCTCGGCCTCTTCGTCGAAATTATTGAACACGAGGGCGGCGCTGTTGGATCGGATGCAGTCAAAGATGGGCGTCGGGTACTTTTCATCGTACGCTTTCCGTTCTTCGTCAGACCACGACCCCAGCTTACGACTGCGGTGCCAGTCGGCAAGCCGATACCACTCCTTTGTCGCCTCGCGATATATGAGCACGTGAGCTTCGATGGATCTCTTGGTGACCCCCGCCCACGGCTGCACGTCAAAGTGGTCACGTATCGGAGTGACAGTCAAGTAAGCGCCTTGGGCTCTCATGCGAAGCCCTCTTGGAGTCGGCGTGCCTAGAGAAAGGGGAGTCAAGGGCAGTGGGACAGAGAAGCGCAGCGATCTTTCATCCATGCCGAGCGTGGAATCCTCGCCGAGGCTTCCAAGGAGGCTTTTCGGGGCCCATCGCCAGCCCTTGAGGGACAGAGTCTCTTCGAGGAAAAATACCAACGACGTTGAGATTCCGCCCAGAGTCTCAGCCAATGTGGCCCAGACGCGCGCCATGCGTCGCTCGCCGTCAGTCATTAATGTGAGCCCCTCTATTTGCAGGTTCATCAAGACGGCTATGCAGAGGGGTTCATCAGACTGTACAGAGACCGTTCGAAAATGAATGGACCTTTGTAGTGCGACGAGCTGCGGCTTGAAGTAGGTATCTTCTAGACTGCGGCTAGCCGTATCAAAGTTTTGTATGTAGTTAAACTGTCATTGATCAGATTCTGAGCTGCTGCACGCATGGGACGCTTGCCTACCTCGTTGAGAAGGTCGTGCCAAATTCGGAGGAGGCGCATATCGTTTATTCCGGCCAGGTATAGGTCGCGCATCAAGTCTGAAGCCGAAACTGCCTTGTCTTCGAATTGAATACAGAGACTTCCAGGAAGAATGGCCTCTGGTACGCCTCGCGTCAGTCAAGTAGCGAGGAAGGAGGTTTCAGCGAGAGACGCTGGGTAGTGAAGGAAGACTCAAGAAGACAAGGAAAAAGGATACAACAGGAAACTGCGAGAAATACCTTGAAGGGTCCAAAGCCTTCGCATCCAGGCAGAACAGCTAAAACTCCTGAGCAACATCTCTGCTACGTCGCACGTCGTGGTATTCAGGCATGTGAGGGACGAGTCGAGAATAAGAACATGTGATGAGTTTTTGTAGACGTCAGAAATTCGTTCAAGAGCAATGGCCTTTCCGCTGAGCTCAACAGGGCAGCATATTGTGTCAAGCCAGATGCGGTATTCGGACTGTGAACCATCACCGGTATTCATTGTACGGTTGAGGCCTGCAACAGCGTTGGCGATTCTTACCACCTGACAGTTGGGCACTGCATTGACGCGGGGATTTCCCAAGCCGTCTGCCCAGACATGAGACAACGCAACATAGTTGACGCCTTGCTTGTACGTCTCCATCTTGATACTCGCGGGCCCAGTGCCATCCGACCCCGTGTCGATTTTCAACACGGGATAAGAGTCTGTCTCTCTTAGAATTTGGCCCAATTCTGCCTCATCTACATGCACGTCATCACAATGACACTCTGGGCTGACGTGGCTGGGTTTGTACTGCGAGATGTCAATCTGAAAAGCTCGGCAGGCATAGCTGGTGCAGTGGACATGATCGCCGGGCTTGGTACGCGGCCGCAATCTCGTGACATAATGAAGAGACGCGACACCCTGGAAAAGACTGCGCAGCTTCTCAATCTCACTCGGGCACCAGCCAACGCTGAGCATCCGCTTCTCGAGATCGTTGCCCGCCTTGAGATAGTCCCTAAACCAGTTGAACGCCGAGGCTGGTAGCACGATGCGCGGGGTTACTAAATGGCTACCTGCGTAGATGCTCGTCATGAATAGCTCCCCAAGCCCAGCCATGGAGTAGCGGATGGCATAGTCCAGCTGGCTGGAAGAGTTGTTGATGATGAGAACGGATCGAGTCAGGCAGCGATGTATGTAGCGGAGGCGAGGCGCGAGATCTCCTCCCAAGCGTACCCGCTGAGCAAATATGTCGGATTTTTCAAGGATAGCGACGCCCGTCAGAAGCCGGCCGTTCTCGCCGTCCTTTGAGAATTCACGGTACAGCGCAGCCATTTCGTCCCGCGCCTGGTCGAGACTGACCAGGCGTGTTCCGTCTTCGAGCTCATTGAGGCTCAACAGTTCGGCCAAGAGTCCGAACCACAGCCACGTCTGCACAAACGGCTGCAGCTTGGCGGCCGGGATCGCGTCAAAGACTCGCTGCAACGGGAGCGTCAGCAGCCCGTTGTCGGCTGCGAGCTGAGGCACCTCGGCGAGACCCAGCTCCTGGTATTTCCTGTCCAAGTACGTTCGGAAAGGGCCAAGGTCCCAGTCCTCGGAGGAGAGATATGGCGTATCCGGGGTTGGATAGGTCGGGTCTTGCGGTAGCGGCAGGAAATCCATCTTCAACGCTGTGAGCGGACGAAGGACGCGCAGCTGTTCAGTTTGGGGACGCGATGAGGTAGATATTGATACGAGGATGCTGGTGAGCGCGGTACGCCACTCTGCCACTATTCGAATGAGGAGAAAACGCGAGCTGAACTCGCCCGACTACCAAGTAAGAATGTGCGCAGGACGACCCACAGAGATATCCAGCGCCTGAGTGGCGTTGATGCATTAAAGTGATGCATTACTTGATTACTTTGGAGTCATGGCATTGAGTAGTTGGTAGGTTTTTTGTAATTTTCTACCATTAGTTACAGTGGTGGTTGAACAAACTAAGTCGCTGTCTCCTGCACACCATCGTATGGCTGTTTATCTATACTTGACACCTCCCTTATTACTACCATCTTGTTTGTTCTAATTCGCTTTCTTATGTTTATTTTCTAAATTTTCTTTGATATTATTACTACTACCATAGAGTCGAGAAACGATGGGCGATTCTCCATCACCATAGCTAGTGGATAACTAACTCATACCCTTGAGTCGACAACTACCCAACTAATAACTAGTGGATTGATGATGAATTACAAATCCGGATGCAATGCAAGAACAAGCTTCCATACAACCCCGCCTTGAGTCCAACAGTACTGCATCAACCACCGAACCATCTCATCTCATCAGAAGCCTACAGCTCTAATGGATATTCCAGCTACGATGAGGGCTGTCGTTTGTGAGACGCCTGGGCCAGTCTCAGTATTACAGATCAGACATGTACCAGTCCCAGTACCGGAGCCGGGACAAATACTCATCAAAGTGCTCGCATTCGGCATCAACCGCGCAGGTAAAGGTTCGCGCAGATTCTTGACTATCCAAGCTAACAAGATGGCAAGAAATGTTCACGCGGCAGGGTCACTCTCCCGGCGTCCAGTTTCCTCGAATTCTCGGCATCGAGCTCGTTGGCCGAGTCGCCGGCTATGCCACCGGGGAGGTTGCTCCCATCCCCATTGGTACTCTTGTTGCGACGTGCATGGGCGGCCTGGGCCGCGAGATTCCAGGATCATATGCAGAGTACGCTTGCCAGTCCTGTCAATTCGTTCTTCCCTTCCCAGATATTAGCCTAGACTTGGCGACGGTGGCAGCTCTTCCAGAAATGCTGCAGACCACATACGGCTCGTTGACGGAGGCGTTGAGCCTCCAGCCCGGGGAATCACTGCTGATTCGTGGTGCTACAAGCTCCATCGGATTAGCTGGTATTCAGCTGGCCAAGTATCTTGGTGCTTCTAGAATCGGGGCAACGAGCCGTTCTGCCGGTCGCGAAGCTTTACTGAGAAGCAGCGGCGCAGACATTGTCTACGTGGACGACGGCAGCGTTGCCAAGAAGATCCCGACTGAGGAGCAGTTTGACAAGGTCCTCGAGCTGATAGGAACAAGAACACTGAAAGATAGCATATTATGTCTCAAGCCAAAAGGAACTGTTTGCATGACAGGAATCCAGGGAGGCGAATGGGCCTTTAGCGACTTTTCGCCCATCACCGACTTACCACAGAGACGCCGACTTACTTCCTATGGGGGTGACCAGCATGATTTCATGTCTATGTCTTGGCAAGAGCTTATTTCGGCTGTCAAGGATGGTAAAATCAATATTCCAATTCGTCAGTTCAACTTGGATCAAATCCAAGACATTCACACAATTCTGGAAAGTGGCGGCGGCGGTCATAAAATGGTGGTCGTGATTTGATCGACCATGACCAGTATCTGTATAATATTCCACCAAGCCAAGTCGAATATACACTGAAATATATATTCTATGAGAGATTCGCTGATATAGGATAATAATATACAAAATCATGAAATTACTTCACCTTTCCAGCCTCGGCTTGAGCCTTCGCCTTGAGGCTGCGCCACTCGACGCAGACACTAGCGAAGATGGTGACGGCGCAGGTACCAGCCGCGATATAGAACACCTTGACAATAGAGGCATTGTAATCATGAAGAAGCTGATCGAGCTCATCTTCAGGCACCAATAATCGCAGCTCAGTAGCCCCGCCTCTGACAATTTCCTCGGCATCAATACCCGGCAGTGCTGCCACTTTTGATACGAGATGGCCGAGAAAAACGTTTTGCGCAATGGGAAGGAATATTGCCGAACCGAGGAAGCGAACAAGAATAACAGCAGCAGATCCTACGGCAATATAAGAGCGCTCTAGCACAGTTTGCACAACATTTAGATGCTGTTGTACACCGAGACCGGCACCGAAGCCCAAGACGATTTGTGAGCCAATCCACATGCCTTGACTGGTTGAAGTGGTAAATGTGCACATGAGACCGGCCCCGATGGGCGTCAAGATGGAACTGGCGACATAAAAGGGAGCGTAGTATCCGACCCGGGAGATGAAGATGCCAGAGCCAATCGACGCCACGACCACGGAGAGGATGGTGGGTAGGAGCATGAGGCCAGACTGCACCGCCGAAGCGCCTTTAATGGCCTGAAACCAGAGAGGGAGGTAGTACAGAAGTACCATCATCCCGGCGCCGTTGAAGAAACAGAAGAACATGGCGGCGGCGATGCTGCGCTGTTTGATGATGCGAGGCGGTAGAGTTGCACCTTCTTTTTTCCAAGCCTGAACCGCGACAAAGACGCCGACAAGGACAACGCACACAACGAGTAGAATGATAATTCTGGCATTGCTCCAAGAGTATTTGGTGCCGCCCCATTGCAATGCGAGGACAAGACAGATAATTCCGGGGAAGAAGGCGAGATTGCCAAGGGGATCAAGCTGCTGAAACTTGCCGACCAGTGTCTTTGCTCGTGGCTCCAGCGTCTGGCTCGGCAGGTCGACAAGGAATATCGTGGCGAGAAGGGACACTGCTCCTATCGGAAGATTGAGATAGAAACACCAGCGCCAGGTGACGTTGTCGGTCAACGCTCCGCCGACAAGCGGCCCAATGACAGAGGCGACGGCGAACAGGGCTCCCGCGGCACCCTGCCAGAGCGGTCTCTGCTGGAGCGGAATGGTATGAAACATGATGACCATGAGGCCAGAGAATAGACCAGAAGCACCCAACCCGGCCACGGCACGACCGACAATGAAGACAACGGAGCTCGGGGCCGCGCCGCAAATTGCAGAACCGAGCTCGAACAAGAGGACGCCTGCAAAGAAGAGGGGCTTTGCTGGGTAGTACTTGTAGACCTTGCCCATGAGGAGCTGAAAGCTGCAAGTAGTAAGGAGGTAGGCGCTGCCATACCAGCCAATGTCGTTTATGGAGTGGAACTCGTCGGTGATGCGCGGGATCGCGGTCGCGACAATGTTTTGGTCCTATACACTGGTGAGTAATGATGGGTGGTACTTTGACCACGTATACTGACGAGAGTAACGAGGAATAAGGCGAGATATAATGCAACCATTATGAGAATTCGTTTAATCACCGGCGGGTATTGCACCAGCTGGGCGACTGGCTTTGCATCGCCTGGTTGTTTCTCTTGGTCATGCGCTGATTCGGTTGGCATTGTTGCGGGAAGAACAGAGAATACGTAGTAGTCCAGGAGGTTTATTTCTTAAAATAAGAAAGGAGATTGGAGGAGAGTATTCTTGCTAATTTAACAAAACAAATGTTTGTCAACGCCGGCACTTATAAGTGAAGCTGACGAGTGGCGCCAGCTCGGGGTTGGACCTCGGGGCCCAGAAAGAAAGAATTGGCCCCGAGCCCCGACCTTACACCAACAGCATCCGCCGCCTCGGGGTACTGCGCGCAACTCCGAACTGCGAAAATAAATTATTCTCACCATCGCGATGAAAAAGAGAATTTCTTTCCGAGCTCCATGGCTCCGGAAAACACCCCCAGAACCAGCGCCGATGGCAGCGCCAAGACGTTTCTGTTCTCGTGTCTCGTTTGCCGGCAGCGCAAGGTCCGGTGCGACCGCGTCCAGCCGTGCGGCAACTGCGCACGCGCCAACGTTGAGTGCGAATATGTGATGCCGGTCCGCGGGAGGCGCACGAGGTCGAAGCCGGTGCGAGAGACGATGCACGCCAAGCTGCGGCGCTATGAGGACATGCTCAAGACGCGGGGTCTCGAGGTCGGCGTCGAGGAGCGAAGGAGCATGGCGCGCGCCATCTCAGAAGACGGCGCATCTGAGAGCTATACTGCTACAGAATCGATAACAAACCTTTCAGTGCCCACGCCCACGACCAGGGCCGAGGCTGCTTCGCCGCCGATGGGGCTTCGCTCCGCGTTGGTCGGGACACACGGGTCAGGGCCGAACGTGGTCAACGTGGAGGGTAACTCGCGATACTACGACAAGTGTGTAAATATCAACGAGCCATGTTTTATTGTTGCTAATTTAGACTCTAGCAGTACTTTGTGGACAGACACAAACGGCGAGGTAAATATGTTGGCTGCTTCATTTTCAGCATGACACTGATGGGAACCAGTTTCGACACCCCGACGAATTCACCCCCCTTAGCGACGATGACGAGGACGAAACCGATCTCTTCCTAGGATCAAGTTCTCTCAACTGTGGTTTCAACGGCTCCCTACGCGACTGCCACCCCACGTTGCACTGCCTGTATGCGCTCAAGGACGTGTACATGGACAGAGTTGATCCGCTCATGAAGATTATCCACCTTCCGACGTTCTGGGAGTCTGTGCGAGACGCTGCAGAGCGCAAGGAACAAGTGTCGAAACCTATCGAAGCGGTGATTTTCTGCTTCTACTTTGCCACCATTAGCGTTGTCGACGAGAAGCAATGCGAGGCACTGTTCAAGGAGAGCAAAAGGACAATGTTCTCAAGGTACAGGGCTATTGCCAGACATGCCCTCAGACAGGCCCGGCTACTCAGCACGTCCAGCCCCATGACTCTGAGGGCTTTCTGTCTTTTCATGGTATGCCATGGTCGTAGTTTACCTCTCTTGGAGCACTGGTGCTAAATGTCTGTCAGATGGGGATGCGTGGAACCATGCCATACGAGTCTCAACATATCCTATGCGGTATTGCCCTACGATTGGCCCAGAAGATGGGATTACACCGTGACGGAACATTGCTCGGGCTGTCGCTCTTCGAGACAGAAATGAGAAGACGTTTGTGGTGGTACATTGCACACCTAGACTTTCGCACTTCCGACTTGTTAGGCGCGAAGCCGTCGCTGGATATCCATACCGGCGACGCGGGGGTACCGTGGAACGTCGAGGATGAAGACCTGCAGCCCTCCATGACAGAAGTGCCAAAGGATCGCAAGGCCATCACATCCATCACCATGTGCCTCGTCCGCTGCGAGCTGTCCAAGTCGCTTCAACGCCTGTCAGGCATGGCCGGCACGTCGGCCGCCTCATGGGGCGACATTGGTACCGCCTCCAACATGAGCGCTGCAGAAAAGGACGCGCTCATCGACGAGCTGGAGGACAAGTTTGAGACGAAATATCTGCGCTACTGCGACCCGTCGCGGCCGCTCGACGTGCTGGTGACGTGCATGATGCGCGCCGCCATCTGCAACACGCGCCTCTTTGCGCACAACCCGCGGCGGTTCGCCGACTCGGGCGGGCAGGTGACGGAGGCGGAGCGCGGCGTGGCCTTTTCCAGCGCGGCCAAGCTGCTCGAGTACGCGTCCATGGTGGGCGAGAACCGGTCCCTGCGCAAGTTTGCGTGGCGCCTCAACCCGACGTACTTGTGGGACAAGATGCTCTTTGTGCTGATTGAGGCGCGCCGCAGAACGCGCAGCCCTGATCTGGACAGGGTGTGGGCGCTCATCGGCCGCGTCTTCTCGCAGTATCCGGACGCGTTTGGACAGGCGTCGGCACAGGCCGTCTACCAGGCCCTCAGCAAGTGGACGCTCGAGGTCTGGGACGGGTACGTCGCGGCCAAGAAGGCAGAGGGCATGCCGGAACCAGAGGAGCCGGCGTATATCGGGGCGATGAGAGAAAAGCTGGAGATGGCTGCACCAGCAAAGGCAAGAAAGGAGCAAGGAGTTGGAAATACGAGTATTATGAATACCGGCCCCGAGAAGACGCAGGAAGTGCCACTCAATGCCGAGTGCTTCGGCGAGTTCCCAGATCTTGGGTCATTTGAAATGGATCTGGACCAGTGGGTGAACTGGGAGCAGCTGGTCTCTGAACAGAGCGGCAGTGGTTTCTACCATGTGGAGGGATACTAGGCAACATGACCAGATGAAGATGGAACCAGTCATGATCAATTGACTTGTGGTCTCGTCATTGTGGTCTTGCGTCAGGCACGTTACCACGTCGCACTGACCGCAATATCGAACAAATCGCTTGCTTTCATAAAGATGGAAGCAAAGGGGCCCGGTCATGTCCTTGTTCCCGTCATCGACGCTAAGGGTCCAGCATCTGCAGCCAAGGCGGGCCAAGACGGCAGCCAAGCACGCCAAAGAGCATCGTGGGTTTGTTTGTGGCTGGCATGCCAATCGGATTTGCATGACGGGGGGGTCAAAGAGGCACACCTGGCGCCATGCGCTAACGGTCCATGTAGGCTCGCTGAAACGAGACATGTTGCTGCTTGCTTGAAGCATTGTCTCGTTTGTCACAGTCGTAGGGGTGTTGGCAATTTTTGTTGATTGGTGGTTGTTTGCTGCTCGACGCACGTGGATTCATGTGTATCTACCAACGCAAACGAATGGCGCGCTCAATGTACACTTTATTATGGTATATACATATATATTTATATGAATTGTGGTATTACAATACATGGCATAGCTTCGGTCATTGATTGGCCGCTGCGTCGACATCCTTGATGGCCTGCGCGAGGGCTTGTCGCGCTCTCTTTTCGCGCCGCGCAAAGGGTGCAGTAAAGTACTTGGTGGTATCAACAGTGTGCGCATGAGGATGGCTGAATTCAACGACAACCGCGGGGCCCAGTGAGGAGCGGGCAAGGCCTACGGCATTGCGCAGCATGTCACCGCCGACGCCTGTGCCTCGGTAGCGCAAGCGCGTAGCCCAGGCGCGAACCTGCGCCGTCGAGCCGTTTCCACGCTGCTGCTGCGATGCGGCCGTCTTGTGCGGGTTCTTGGCCTTGTCCAGGCGCAGCACGAGCGTGGCGATGATGTGGTCGGCGTAGCGGGCGTACATGACCGTGTCCTCCTGCTGCGCGGGCTTGTCGGTCGCGGGCGTGATGAAGCTGTGCCAGTTGAAGTTCTCGGCGCGCTGCACGTAGCCGTAGGTGTAGTACTGTATGGCTGCTAGGTAGGCGACGATGATGCCCGAGACGAGGATGACGGTGCCGGCCCAGTCGCTGCGGCCTTGGTACGCGACCCCGGCGAGCAGGGCCGCAAAGGGCCCCAGAACAGCCGGGTGGAAGATCATGGTCGAGGACGCGACCTGGCGCTGTTGCGCGATGGTGTCGGCGACGAGGCGCAGAGCATCGCGCTTCTCCTGGGCCGTCTGCGCGATGGCGTACGTGAGCTGAGGAATCTCGGGCTCCTCCTTGGCAGCGGCGGCGGCGGCGGCGGCAGGCTTCGACGGCGCCATCTGAGTCTGTGTGGCCGACATGCTGCGCGCGTCAATAACTAGACTGGCGATGCAATGTGGACGAGGTGAGTTGGCAGGACTGACAGTAGCAAGATCCAAGAATGGTGATTACGAGGGGAATAGGTGAAAGCTTGCAAGGAAGAAAAGTCGGGTACGGGCTGCTCGTGCGTCTCGGGTGTGAGTCGCGCGACACTGGTAAAAAAAAACCCGAGAGAAAAAAAAGCTCACAGAGTGACAGCCGGATGCCATGAACAATCGGCAGTCCGGCCGAGTCTACTCGGTCGCTAAGGACAGACACAGAGCTGAAGAAGTCGAAGCCTGCAATCCGCGACGGGCAGTCGCCCACGTGGGAGTGTGGAGTGAGCAAAATATTGAACTTGTAATTCGTAATCTGTCTCCGTACAGAGAGAGTGTGTACATAGGAGTACATATTATTACGGAGTACTTGATTGAGCAAGGACCCATGAAGGAACTGCAGCATGTGGAGGAGGGAAAGCGGGGGGCCGGGTAACCCGAAAGTAAGACCAGCCTAGAAGGTTTGGGGAGAATAACTAGTTCGTAGGTATTAACTAGTTGGGAAGCTGAGAGGGAGAATGAGGCGGGACGGGGACCAAGGAGAAGGAGGAGGATGAGAGCGCACCGGGGAACGGATGGTGAGACAGAGCAGGCAGATTTGGAAGAGGCAAGGCAGCACGCTCAACTTGCACCTGCATACAACTCTACAATTACCCAGGACATCGACCGAAAGTCAAATCAGTCGAGAACTATTGAGCGACTCGGTGGCCTGAAACGGAAGGGGGTCCAGAGCAAAGGGCCAATGGGCTTGGCCTGGGATCAGCGAGGCTCCGATGAGGCACACGCGCTAGTCGCAGCTGTGCATTTGAGAAACAAAAAATTTGTACGAATTAATAATGAGGAGATGACCGCTGAAAGAATCACGCCGGCTGTCTCAACAACCTGTTCCGTAGACTGTCTAACACTGATAACACTGGCAACTCACAAGTTGCACAACTCCTTTGAATAAATACCAACAATTTTTCCCCCTTTGTCCAACAAACAACAAAAAAAGACCATCATCATCAGCGTCCTTTCTCCCTTCTCCCCCCCGCAAACGCATCTCTTGGCCAATCGGCTGCCAAGAAGCCTCTTTCGCTACCGACCCGTACCAAGAAGACTGGCCCTGGGAAAGACGGCACGCGGTGGCGCCGCAACGTGTTGCCTTTCCGATCTCTCACTGGCTCAATCTCGTCCTTTATTTTGCTAGCGGGCTGCCCCCATTTAATGTATTCTTAGTGCAGAACCCTTTGGGGCGCCAGCGTCGACACACACACCATCATCACTTACATGAGGTTGGCTTTGCGGCAACGCATCGTTTGGTCTATTAGATTTTTTCGGGATTTTTTTCTTGACTCGACTCCCCGTTGTACCGGGACTGTTGCTCCCCAAATTACCAAGTTAGACGCCTCGCCACGCTATGCCTCTCACAGCCAGCCCACACACCACTCCCTCTTCAAACCCTCGCCCAATCCCCCGGGAACAAGCTCCAAGAGACGACGAAAATTCCCTAGAGCGATCCAGAGCTGCATGGGTCATGCGCGCCATCTTTTCCAGCTCCGAGCCATTCAGGCAGCTGGATTGATGGGCATGCTACAGACGTGCCCGCCCACCCGGCTATCAGGATAGGCTGCCCTCCCCCCCCCCCCCCCTGCCGGTGCCTCAGCTCACCAATGTCCATGCTGGATATAAAGAAGATCCCCTGGCACACCCCCTTCCTTTTTTCTTCTTGTTCTTTTCCACTTGTACAAGACTAGCACCTTGGCAATCGACCTTGGCAAACTTGGCAGATCGTTTCTCTGCTCTTCTTCAGTCTCTTTTGACGCCAATCGTCGTCCTCAGCCCACACACACAATGAGCTCCGAAGACAACAACAACACCACCACCGTCGCCAGCTTCGGCAAGACGGCCGGTGGTAACTCGGCATACACCAACTTTAATAACCAGTTTGCCCACGTCGAGTCGTTGAATGAGCGCAGACGACTGGCTCTCGCCGAGATTGACAAGGCCCCCTTTGGATGGTACCATGTCCGCGCCTGTGTGGTTGCCGGTGTCGGCTTCTTCACTGACTCGTACGACATCTTCACGGCCTCCATGCTGACCATTATGCTGGGTATCGTCTACTACCCGGGCACTGGCAAGATGCCCGCCTCGTCGGACAATGCCATCAAGCTGGCCACCTCGGCCGGCACCGTCGTTGGTCAGCTTGGCTTTGGTGCGCTGGCCGATATTGTCGGCCGTAAGCGCATGTATGGTCTGGAACTCATCATCATCATCTTTGCTTCTCTTGCCCAGTCCCTGACTGCTGCCGGTCCTGCTGTCCACATTGTCGGCCTCATCATCTTCTGGCGTGTGAGTGCCCTTTCCGCCCTCTTTCGCAACCAACCATGCCAGCGTCCGATCCTAATTCAAAAAAACTAGGTCATCATGGGAATTGGTATCGGTGGTGATTACCCCCTCTCTTCCATTATTACCTCTGAGTAAGTTTTCTCCCATTATTCCCTACAGTTCTGCGCCTTTCTCCGAGATGCGAGAGAGAGAGTCTTGTCGAGGTTATCGCGACTAACACGGTCCAGGTTCGCCACCACCAAGTGGCGCGGTGCCATGATGGGTGCCGTCTTTGCCATGCAGGGTTTCGGCCAGCTCGGCGCTGCGCTTGTCATGCTCTTCGTCACTCTCGGCTTCAAGAATGCTCTCGAGGGCGCCAAGGACGTCGCTCACTGCACCGGTGACTGCCAGGTCGCTGTCGACAAGATGTGGCGAACCCTCATCGGATGCGGTGTTGTTCCTGCCTGCATCGCCCTTTACTGTACGTACACACGAAAAGTCACCACCGCCAAGGACAGGACATGATTGCTGACAGACCCTTCATAGACCGTCTTACCATCCCCGAGACTCCCCGTTACACCTTCGATGTTGCTCGCGATGTCGAGCAGGCCGATAACGATGTCAAGGCTTATATCAACGGCAAGTCCGAGGGCGAGACCGACCAGGTAGTCCGCGCCGAGGCCCACAAGCAGGCTGACAAGGGCCTCGAGGTCCCCAAGGCCAGCTTCCGCGACTTCTGCCGCCACTACAGCAAGCGCAAGAACTTTCTCCTCCTTCTTGGAACTGCTGGCTCTTGGTTCTGCCTTGATGTCGCCTTTTACGGTCTCTCCCTCAACAACGGCACCATTCTCGAGGCTATTGGCTACTCTACCGCCTCCGGCCATGTCAAGAATGTGTACGAGCTTCTCTACAACACCGCCGTCGGCAACGTCATCATTGTCCTTGCTGGTGCCGTCCCCGGTTACTGGGTCACGGTTGCCACGGTTGATACTCTCGGTCGTCGTCCCATCCAGATGGCTGGCTTCATCATCCTCACCATTCTCTTCATCGTCATGGGCTTTGCCTACCACCACCTCCCTCCCAATGGCCTCCTCGCCATCTACGTCATTGCCCAGTTCTTCTTCAACTTTGGCCCCAACGCCACCACCTTCATTGTCCCCGGTGAGGTCTTCCCGACTCGCTACCGTTCCACCTCGCACGGTATCTCTGCCGCATCGGGCAAGATCGGCTCCATCATCGGCCAGGGTGCCATTGCAAGCCTCCGCACCCGTGGTGCCACCAAGACCAACGCCTCTCCTTGGCTCGACCACGTTCTGGAAATCTTTGCTCTCTTCATGCTTCTCGGCTGTGCCACCACTCTTCTCATTCCCGAGACGGCCCGCAAGACCCTGGAAGAGCTCTCTGGCGAGGATGACTACGCCAATCACCCTCGTGATATCGAGGCTCCGGCCGAGACCAAGCCTGTCTCTGTTTAAAGCTCGTGTCGCGACTGAAGCATTCAGTGTACCATGTATGAAGAAAATGCGACGATGTTGCTGGATGTCTTTCGGTGCCTTCTTTTATGTTCATTATTTTTGCGCTTCGCTAGGGAGAATACCCGTATAATACCTTAGATTGCAGCCAATAATACCGTCATCTAATTCAAGATGATTTTTCTCATTCGGTTTTTACTCTACCGTGATGGATCTCTCCCTCAACCCGCACATGCTTCGACTCACAATAGTTTTCGCTACAGTCCCCCCCAACTGCAGCTGATCCCATACTATTTACCAAGATCGAGACGTCTCAGATGACGTCCCTCGACGATTATTGAGGTTGTGGACCACACTCGGGCGCTGAAGGGTAGGATCGGGAGAACTTCCCAAAGCAGCAGCTACACAGGTTGCAGTCTCAAACAAAGCTACCCGAGATCCAGACTTGGCCCAAGACAGAAAAGAATGAATCCTGAAATATTGAAATCCTGTTTCAACCCAGTGAATGTATCACAGGGAGAAGGGATTGCTATATATTGGAGATGTTGCCCTGTAGCATCTCCACGATGATACCAAACGGACCAAGTCAACTCCTGCCACCATGCTTCACGCAAAATCTTTAGCCCTCCTAGTTGCGGGCATCAGCTCTTCTGTAGCCTATGAGTACTTTACTTTTGACGGCGAGGGTTTTCCTTCTTGCCACAACGTCAGCGAGGTCTACGATGCGTATTCCGTCGCCCAGGTGCAGTCCCTGGTTCGCGATGCCGCCTCTCGCGGCCTACAGGTGCGCGCCGGCGCCAAGGGCCACATGTGGTACGATACGCAGTGCTCCGACGATGCGACCATGATTATCCGCACCGAGCATCTCAACGGCATCTCCAACTTTTCGCTCGAAAAGGGCGCCAGCGAGGGCACCGTCGTCGTCGAGGGCGGCGTGACATTCTTCCAGCTCGCCGACTACCTACACGAGCGCGGCGCCAACATTGGCACCGGCCTGGTCAACTGGAATGTCTCGCTCGGGGGCAGCGTGGCCATGGGCGCGCACAGGACCGCGCTCCGCGAGGATGCTGCTGTTGTGGGTGGTGTGCTGGCCATGGACATTGTCGACGGCTCGGGCGAGGTGCGCCGCGTGAAGAGGAACGAGACTGATGATGCCTGGCTGGCGGCCTCGACGTCCTTGGGTCTTCTTGGCGTTATAGTCAGGTTGGAGATGAAAGTTCATGCCGAGACCAAGGTCTATGCCATGCAGAAAACGTGAGTGATGCCAACAGACCAAACCTGAGTGCAGGAGCTGACCAGCCATAGTCTTGACGAGAAGGATGTGCTCGATGGCGACATATATGGCATGATTGCCCCTTACATGACAGCCAACTTCTGGGTATGTTCTCTTGAAACTTGTCCTGGGGCCTTTTCTAACCAGAGAAAACAGTGGTGGCCATGGAAGCGCAAGTTCCACTGGCGCTACTACGACGTCGTCCCCGACAACACCTCGTCGCAGAACGCCTTCCAGTCGACCTTTTCCGTCACTCCTCTCAAAGCGGCCGCCGCTCACGGCCTCCTCGACAGCGGCAAGTACCTGCAGTGGTCCAACTGGGCTGCCGAGGCCGCCTTCTTCGATGGCTGGGAGAAGCCCAACTTCCACGACAAGGAGACGGACGCGGCCATGACCACGTGGCCCGTCTACGGATCCCACCACGACGTTCTCGTCGGCGGGCTCTACCCCAAGCAGACGCCCGAGTGGGACTACGGCCTGCACAGCTACACGCTGGAGCTCGCGTTCCCGGTAACCCGCGCCAACGAGATGCTCAGGCGTGTCCGGCAGCTGTTTGACGACGAGCAGAAAAAGTACATCTGGATGACGGCCACGTATCGCAGCGGCATCAACATCAAGTTTGGCAAGCCCCATTTTGACTTTTTGGGCCAGGTCACGACCGGCACGGCAGACGGCCAGGACTGGAGCAAAGGCGCCATCATGCTGGACTTTCCGACCTATCGCCCTGTGGTGGGCGACCACAAGCGGTATAACGAGGATTTCTGTAAGTCGATTTGTACATTATTTCCATCTCGATTCCATTACGTCGTCATTTACAAAAAGGTTTCCGAAATTGAGGCTGACACAATGTACTAGACATTCGACTCGCCAACATCTTGATTGACGAGTTCCCCTGTCGCCCGCACTGGACCAAAAACACGCGAGATGTGTTCAAGCGCGCCGTCAAGAACCTTGATAAATCGGCAAGTTACATCCGATTCTTCGTATCCAAGACAAAGGCTTTGGTCTAACGTTTACAGTATCTCGCTCGCTTCAAAGCCGTCAAGGACCAGTTTGACCCAAAAGGTCTGTACCGCAGCATAGTTGGTGAAATTATTGGCCTGTATGATTGAGATGCTGCACTAGAAGCGGCTGACCTGAAATTTGAAACAGACAGTAGACAGGTTAGACAGCCATGTAAACGAATGGATTCTTCTGTCAGACTGTTGCTTGCAAGAGATCCGCCGCGCACTTGTTGTGACGTCAGGCTAAACTGACCTCGGCCTCGGCATAAAGCAAGCCCGAGATTCGCTGGACTTGTTCTTTGTAGATCTCAGGGGCCGTTCGTTTGGTCGCCTAAAAATTGGCCCAGCTGTCTTGTGTGGAGTGATGCATGTTCAACCATCTGGACGAAACCGGACAAACCTCCGAAACTGGAAATATTGGCCAACATGTGACTGCAACACAATGAGGGAGATGTTGCATCATTGTTTTAGGCTTGTGTACATGTTGACTTGGAAGTGATTTAAATATTGGGGCTTCACCTGCTCTTCGTCGTCTGCTCTGGTGCTCCTGTTCCGGTCAGGATGTGAAGCCTACAATCATCCCGCTCCAAATTATTCGCCAACTTGAGTATCACCGCGCGAATGGCCAGATATGTATTAGAGATAAGATTGAGAGAGAATGTAGCTTTCCCCAAGTTGAGTATTAATCTCAATAAAATATGGACAACAGTATACATGGAAGAAAACCTTGTCTATCCGAGCCCAAGATGCATGGCCACCGGCGAATGGGCCTTCTTGCCATTCCACAACGCGTTGCAGATTATAGCGTATAATGAAGCGAAAGACTCGAGGCGTTGTCGTCGTATTTAGAGGGGCGACTTGGCATCACGGCCGCCGAGGCCGAGGCCGCTGATGAGGGATCCGGCCGTGTCGTCGCTCTGTCCGTTGCCGGAGCCGCCAAGGCCAGGAATGAGGCTCTCGACGCTGTCGAGAAGAGGGCCGACGCCCTTGATGAGGCCGGAATGACCGCCCAGAAGGGGCAGGTCGCGCTTTTCGGTGGGCGCAGCGGCGACGCTGGCGATGAGGGTGGCCACGATGGCAGCAATGGTGTTGGCCTTCATTTTTGTGTGTGGGTTGTTTTTTCAAGAAGTATTGAAAGATTGTAAGTAACAGTTGAGAGAACAAAGGTAGCGATATTGTTTTTATTTTTGATACCAGTATTGACTGCTTCGGTGTTCTTATAGTCTGCTAAGCGCTGGCGATTTGAGACACAATGTTGACGCCATTGTTAGCTTGCGCAGAAATTTGCAGGAATTTGCAGAGACTTGGCAACTGCCGTGCTGTCCCGACGATGGTGCGATGCCATCTTGCAGCTCGCCGGGAGATTATTCCAAGACGTTTTCCATGTCGCGATTTTAGTGCATTAGGCGAATGGCGTCCCTGGTGCCGATCCCATCCCCCCCACGAATGCCAGCCGCACAAGAACCAAGGCCGATTCGATCGCATGATAAGCTTGTCCTAATTTAAAATTCTGACTAGTACATATGCAGGTCTGCAGAAATCCGGGCTGGGCTTTAATAGCTCGCTTAGTATACACCTTCAAGTCAGTGCGTCGCTGAGTCGCTCACCACTTACACCGAGGTTCCGCAGAGTAGCACCGACACTATCAGTATTCAGTTTTATCATACAGCTGAAAGTTTTCACCAGTCTCACTACTTGTCAGCCCAAATTTAATCAGGGCTCATCACGGAGCAGATCCAGGCACCTCCGCTGCTCACCGCGCAGATGCGGCCACCACTGCTGCGCCACGTCCCAATCCCGAGGTATGCGCCGTGGACGGTGTGGTACGTTCCGACCAGAGGCTGGGAGAAGACCTTGCCGCACCGCTTCAGCACCAGCTCATAGTCGTGCTGCACCACCCTGCGCTGGGCCACCAGGCTCGCGCCGGCAGGATCCAGTCTGGGGCTCTGCAGGTCGCGCAGCGCGGCCAGCCACTCGTCGGCGTCGAGGTCCTCGCCAAACACGATGCCCGCCCCCTTGCCTCCGCGGACGGGCTTGAGCAGGTATCCGTCCTTCAGGCCCGGGTCGGCTTGCGACTGGTGCAGCAGCTCCTGCATGTACCGCGAGCCGGGCAGCGCCGTGTCGGCGATGCCCTTGGCCAGCGCCTGCGCCTGCTCCACCGAAAGCACGCCACGCCGCACCAGGGACGGCAGCTCCTGCTGGATGATGCCCAACATGCGCTTGTCGTGGACGAGCAGGATTGTCCGCATGTCGTTGAAGCAGCGCAGGCTGATGTGGCGCATCATGTCCCGGTCTAGGGCCGCGAGCTCTCGTTGCTGAAGCTCCAGCCCAACCTGGTCGATCTTTTCCACCACCTCCCCGCTCGGCGTCTTCAGCGTCGATGAGCTCTTGGCGGATGACTTCACCAAGCAGCAGAGCATGGTGCGTCTCGGATCCTCAGGGTCGGGAATAAGTCGCAAGTCGTCGGGGGTAATCAGGCGTGGGGTGACGCCGAGCCGGAGCTGAACAGCATGTATGAACATGCCAATGTCAATTCCCTTTTCTTCACCTTTCAGCAAATAAAGAGGACGGTCATTCCGAAAGAGACGGAAGAGTCCGTTAACAAACTAATGTCAGTCAGTAAGTATATCATGCACGGCAGTACCGCACGACTGGTTACCGTACCTCTGCTCCATCTGCGGCACCAACGAGCCCTGACTTCTCCATGCCCATGCTGTCAAGCGCCGTCTGTCCGTAGCTTCCATGCATGAAGCCATTGAAGCAAAATCGGGCATTTATCTCTGTGAGACGGAAGTTCTCGTCACCATTGTCGTCTTCAACCAGAAAATCGGGCCTCCAAGATCCAAGAGTTTCTGTAGAGTAAGGCGCGAGGTTACCCTCTGCGACTTGCGTGTCCAACCACTGGTATTTGTCAGAGTCTCCCTGAGCTCTATCAGTCAAGAAACGTATATATTGCCTACCTGCAAGAGTTCTTCTTCGTCTTTCAGAAGGGGCATCCTCTCCGGGAATCTCGCGTCTCCATCTGTAAACCACCTTTTGACAATGTCCACAATGGCAATGATGATGGACTCATGAAACAGCACTAATTGATTGTGATGGCGCTTGTACATGAGGATTGGTCGCGGGCAGCCGTAAGTGTAAGATGTGCCTCCGGGCCAGATGTCGGCAGGGCATCTCTCGAGTAGAATGGACTCATGCTTCTCATGTTCACTTGCGTAAACAGTTTCTGGCGTATCTTGACTCGGATTGACGGCCAAATGGCCGAGGGGGCCGCGACCAAGATGCACTTGCTGCATACGAAGTGGGATCGGGCCTGGCATGGTGACTTGTTGTGAGATATGGAATACAACGATTCAAAGAGGTATAGAACAGAAGTTGATGCTCAGGTCGAGCGCCATGGAACCCTCATGGGCTCGACGCTCTTATAGTGGCTGCGCATCCATAGCTGCGGCGTTTACCGCAGCAGCTCGAAATATGCACGCCTTGGAACAAGCAGCCAAGAAGCTGAATCTAATTAGCCCGCCATATCTGCAAGTGAAAAGGCCTTCCTTGTAATATGCACATGTATGCGTCTTGTATCGCATGAATTGGTAGGAGTGGGACGAGGTAATACTTGACGCCAGCCACATGCGACCAGATTGAGGAGGATGCACATCAATCGCAGCCCAGGCCTAAAGAAACGGCAGCAGTTGCTAAGGACAATTTTTCCCAACAATGCAAGGCATATTTAAAAGCACTAACCTTGCGAGTCTTACAATTTTGGTTCTTCTGAAGATAGGCTTGGCGCTTGCCAAGCACGTCGGCGGCTCTGCATAATGTCTCGGGATCATGGACGCCAGGCTGTACGTATTCGAATTAGGTATACATCAATAGTTACAGTAGACTTCACCGCCCGGTTGACATGATTTGTTTTCAGGCCCCTTTCTGGTATGTATTTTTCTAGTCGCATCCTCGGTATGCAGAAAACGAGCGCCTTGCTGGCGGCAAGAAAGTGTACTAGCCAAGATCAAGACAGGGATAAAGAATATAGGCACGAAATCAGATAAAAGGAATAAAGAAGACTAGAGGAATAAAGGAGATGAACCTATAAAGCTATAGTTTTAGGTATATTCCTGTAGTTTATTTTATTACCAAGCTGGAAATGGCGTTAATTAGATCCATGTATTGTAAAATGTTTGTCTTGCTTGAAGCTGATAACAGACTCAGGCAGTAGAATCCATTTTCTACTGATGATTTCAGCACTGCTATTTATCTCTTTTTGCTCTTTTTCCTCGGCATCTCCTAATGCTGGTGACTCGACTTCTTATCCTCACAGGCCGCGCGAGACTGTCGAGTACCGGCGTGTCGCTATCCAATAGTGCGGATCACAATTTTGCCACCGAAAAAACCTTTCAGTCCGGCCGGAAAGAAAGCCCATCCCTTTGGTCAAAACGCACAAGATCAATCAAGCCCAATTGTCCCAGACCTTGAGCAGGCTCCGGAAAACCGGAGGTGCCCCGGAATTGATCTCATAGCGGGGAAGATACAGCGGGGTGACCACTATCATTGCCAGTTGATGATGCGGTTGGCGCTGTAAATGCCCGCTAGCGGCACGGAATGTGCCCTGAATCTCTACCTGCACCCGCTAAAGTCGCCGCTTAATAATTATTAAAGACACCCACCCTCTCGACTCTCTCGCTCGCCGTCGCCGAGTTCCCCGGCGCTGTTAGTGGCTCAAAGCGCCACTTACAGTGGCTCTCATCCCATTCTCAGCATAGGTACCTACAGGTAGGTTAGTGGCTCAAAGCGCCACTTACAGTCCCATTCTCAACCTCCTACAGGTAGGTAGGTAGGTACTCAGTGTCCTGTCAGCATCCTTCTTATACACACGCCCCCAGTTCCCCGCCAAACCTCGTCGCTCCCCCTCCGATCCCGCCACAGTCCCCGAATTTGTATTTCCTCCCACTTCGCCGTTTCTCGAATCTTGTGTGGGCTTGGTCGATTCCTCTACCTTCAACAGCTTTTCTCTCCTTCTAAATTCAACTCGCGGCACCTCAGTAACAGCACAATTCACGGATCGACAAGCTAGCTCGCATTGCTCCGAGGCGGCCGCCATGTACGCCTACAACAAGCCCATCAACCCAATGGAGTACGTCTTGCAGCCATCCGCCCTTCTGTCCTGAAAATTTCCTCCGAACTTTGGTCGCGGGATTAAGTAAACATCCAATTGCAACATCGACGCTGACTTCACCGCGATAGACCTCCAGCTAAGCTGGTAAGATACCCTCAGAGCTTACGCCCCTCCCCCGACGCTCCGCTACTCGGCGCATCACCCCGCCATTGACAGTCTCTCATATCATCTCAATCACTACATCGCATTGACAATTCTACTCTAGGACCATTACATTGGTATTGATGTTGGAACGGGCTCTGCCCGTGCCTGCGTCATTGACGAGTCTGGTGACATCAAAGCCCTCGCTGCTCAAGACATAAAGCTGTGGCAGCCTGAGACTGGCTACTACGTACGTCGCGCCATCTCAGCTACCAGCGTCACAGACTGACAAGTTCGAGAACAGGAGCAATCAACCACAGACATTTGGCAGTGCATTTGCGAATGTGTCCGCAAGGTGGTCAGCGAGTCACAGGTCGACCCCAGCTCCATCAAGGGAATGGGCTTTGACGCCACCTGCTCACTAGCCGTCTTCTCGACCGACACCGACGAGCCAATTGCCGTCACTGGCCCCGACTTCAAGAATGATGGCAATGACCGAAACGTTATACTATGGCTCGATCACAGACCCGTCCAAGAGACCGACCTGATCAACAACACTGGCCATAACCTCCTCAAATACGTCGGAGGCAAGATGAGTATCGAGATGGAGATCCCCAAGATTCTCTGGCTCAAGAACAACATGCCCCCAGAGCTGTTTGCTCGCTCCAAATTTTACGATCTTGGCGATGCTCTCACCCACATTGCTACCGGAAACGAGAGCCGCAGCTTCTGCAGCACCGTCTGCAAGCAAGGATTCGTACCAGTCGGTGTGGATGGCAGCGTCAAAGGTTGGCAGGAGGACTTCTATGATGCCATCGGCCTCAGTGACCTTGTTGAAGATGACTTCAAACGCATGGGAGGCGTCGATAAGGTGGTGAGCCGCTCTTTTACTTCCCAATCACGTTGATTTGCCCAACCTCAAATCGGACACAAATCCGTCAGTCGGAGGATATGAGACCCGAAGCTAACGAATCCGTTTCACAGAATGGAAAATACGCCAGTGCTGGTGAATGCGTCGGAACCTTGAGCAAGCAAGCTGCCTACCAGCTTGGTTTGCCCCAGGGGATAGCTGTTGGTAGCGGTGTTATTGATGCTTACGCTGGTTGGATCGGAACTGTCGGCGCCAAAGTTGACCTTGGTGATGACGAACTCAACGCCAACGTCCCACACAACGACCTATCCCAGGCCTTCACCCGACTTGCCGCTGTCGCAGGTACCTCGACCTGCCATCTTGCCATGTCCAAGAACCCCGTTTTTGTTCCCGGCGTTTGGGGTCCCTACCGTGACGTGCTGCTACCAGAGTATTGGATGGCCGAGGGAGGCCAGTCTGCGACTGGCGAGCTGCTCCGACACATGCTAGACATCCACCCAGCCTTTAATGCGACGCAAGCTCTGGCCAAGGCCGAAGACAAGCACATTTATGACTGGCTCAACGCCCACCTCGAATACATGGCCGAGAAGAACAATGCGCCGGCCGTGTCGTATCTCGGGCGCCACCACTTCTTCTATGGTGATCTGTGGGGCAACCGATCTCCCATTGCAGACCCTACCATGAAGGGTGTCATGATTGGACTCGACAGCGATAAGAGCACAGACAATCTGGCTCTCTGGTACTATGCTACCATGGAGTTCATCGCCTTCCAAACGCGCCAGATCATCGAGCAGATGAACAAGTCTGGCCACGAGATATCTTCCATCTTCATGTCAGGCTCGCAGTGCCAAAATCCAATCTTGATGAACCTGATGGCCACCGTCTGCAGAATGCCAGTTCTCATTCCCCGTTATGTGCACGCCGCCGTCGTACACGGCGCTGCCATGCTGGGTGCCAAGGCTGCCAGTCACAACGAACAAGGCCGCGAGCCTGAGTCGCTTTGGAGCATCATGGACCGTATGAGCAAGCGCGGTCGTTTGGTCGATCCAGGCACTGACGGCGGCGAATTGGCGATGCTCGACGCCAAATACGAAATTTATCTTGAGATGTGCAACACTCAGCAAACCTACCGCAAAAAGGTGGATGCCGCCACTTCTCAGTGGAAGAAGGAGTTTGGTGACGACGCATAGACGAATCATAACTTAGAAACGACCCTTGTCAAAATCTTGACACAGACATCTACAGATAAATAATATAGAATAGTATGAATTACTGGTTGGTGAAGGGCAGAAGCACACCATTCGATACGAAAAGAAAGGTTGAGAGTGTAGCTACCTCGCCTGTTAATTATTCTTTTTTTTCTATCGTGACTTGTTCCTTGGGATGGATTTCAGTGTCCACTGTTCGTTGCCAATACGCGGTGAGTTCGGCCGCGGTCATCCTCATTCGGACTCCCACTACAGCAGCGTCAAAACGGTACTTTGTAACTGATTTCAAAATTCAAGCAGAAAATACTTAAGATTTATAATGATCAATTCATCTCTAGACATCTGTGAGGCAAGCCGTTATTCACGTTGGTTCATGGAGGCCCCACCCATGCCCCGTAAGCCGGTCTGATTGGCCCAAGCTCCCCGTGCCTGGCCAGCAACCAAACGCCAAAATTCTTGAGCAAAGCAGCACCAGCAACACCAACGCGACGGCGCTTCCAGTCTTCAATCATCGACACGTCAAGCCGGGCATACATCAAGGTCAATCTATTGCGCACGCAGACAAAGGACGCGATTTGCTTCCACCCGACGTGTGTTAGCTTCTTCCGCCGCGCCAATCACCCTTCTACCACCGCCCAGGTTTTTTGTTGACCTCGAAGCTCCCTCCCCCCCCTTCGAACCGAACATTCGCACACGGCAAAATCAAACATGTCCCTCTTTGGCGGAGGTGGCGCCACGGGCGGCAACTCGATCTTTGCTCAGAATAATCAGAACCAGCAGCAGGGCAATGCGACGTCGGCGGGCAGCGTGTTTGGTCAGAACACGCAGGCCGCTGCTGGAAACGCGGGCAGCGTGTTTGGCCAGAACACGCAGGCCGCTTCTGGAAACGCCGGCAGCGTCTTTGGCCAAAACACGCAAAACACTACTGGAAACGCCGGCAGCGTCTTTGGCCAGAACACGCAGGCCGCTACTGGAAACGCCGGCAGCGTCTTCGGCCAAAACACGCAAAACGCCACTGGAAACGCCGGCAGCGTCTTTGGCCAGAACACGCAGACCGCTGCAGGAACCGCTGGTAGCGTCTTTGGACAGGCTGCGCAGAACCAGACGCCACAGGCCGGCAGCGTCTTTGGCCAGAACACGCAAAACGCTGCCGGAACCGCTGGTAGCGTCTTTGGACAGGCTGCGCAGAACCAGACGCCACAGGCCGGCACGACGGGTGGCCTATTTGGTCAAAACGTCTTCGGTCAAAACGCGCAGAACCAAACACAGCAAGCTGGGACAACAGGCGGTGGCTTTTTTGGCCAACCGACACAAACCGCTCAACTAGGCGGCGCGAACGTCTTTGCTAGCCAACAGCAGCCGGCCGCATCTACGTTTGGCGGCAGTTTGTTCGCCAATCAGCCGCAGAGCAACACGCAAAGTTCAGGGACCGCGTCATCGCTGCCCGCGGGCGCCTACTTCGACACTCTCTTTGCCAAGACGCAAAAGACTGGCCAGAATACTTCCAATATGGAGGATCTCCCGAGCCTCGAGCTGGGCCTTGGCGATCTCCGCCACCGTCTACGAAAACTACAGTCTAAGCCGAATGAGAAGCCCCTCGAGGGCAAAGCACACTACCTGCTTGCTGCGGCAGGTGTCAACCCCGGTGCTACTGCCAAGGACTTGGGATTTTTGGATGTGCAGGGACGCGGCGAACGCGCCGCGACTGGCGGTTATGCTCCAAACGAAATCGATGTCGAAACTTACCTCTCGAACCTGCAAACTAAGACAACCCTTAGCATGATTTCAGACGGCTTGGACCGATCGGTTCGCGATTTTGACAACTTTCTCGAGGACAATGTTGCTCTAGAGTGGGATGCGCAACGCAAGCGAATATATGACCACTTTGGCATCACTCCTCGCGAGACTGGAACTGCTGGTCGCGAAAGCCAAGCAGGGTTTGGCCGCTCGCGACGAAGCAAAAACCAGAGCGGCACTGGCAAGACGGCTCGTGGTTCCGTCCTTGGAAACTCCAATTTACATCGCTCCGTCATTGGTGCTCCGAGTCGCATCGGAATGCATGAGTCCGAATTCACAGATGTCGACCCATCAGCAGAAGTCAAAAAGAAGGGTGGGGTGGAAGACCGCGCCATGCGTGAGAGACAGCTGAAGCTCTCCGATAAGGTTCGCAACTTGAACATGTACCGATTAGACAACCGCCCATACCCCATTCTGCACGAACTCTGCCGGATTGAAGAGAAATCACATGAACCGCATGCGTCTCATGTCGTTGAGGCGTACCGAGCCATGATTGAGATTGTTGGCGAGGAACCTGCCAATGCGCCTCTCGGCTACAGCGCGACAAAGGAGCGCCACTTTGCTGGCATGTATCTGGACGAGAATGTCAACTCTCCTCAAGCCGTCGAAATGAAGAAGAGGATTCTGGGTGGCGCAAACACATTTTTAGAAAAGCAGTTCATTCGACAGGTCGAAAGCCTCATTCTGAAGCATCCTCACGAAGCCAAACTCGGCGGTCTCCCAGATATCACAAGCAAGATCAAGGCATACATCCGCCTTCGCTCAGCAAGAAAAGACTTGGTGCCCGACAATACTGAATTGCAACAGGTCCAGGGCGAGTTTGTATGGGCGATTGTCTTCTACCTGCTGCGGTCCGGCAACGTCAGCGAAGCCGCGAAATATGTCAATGACAACAGCAATCACTTTAGAGGAATTGACAGGACATTCTCGACATATCTCAACAACTACGCTGCCAGCGAAGATCGCAGAATTACCAACAGAAAGCTGCTCGAGCGTTGTACAAACGAATACGTCCAGCGATACCGCAATGCTCCAGACAACTCCATCGATCCGTTCCGCATGGCTTGTTACAAAGTCATTGGCCGAATTGAACTAGCCAACCGCGATCTGAATGGTTTCAATACTGACATCAATGACTGGATCTGGCTGCAGTTCAACCTCGCCCGCGAAGGCGACAAGAGTGTGGAAATGGCAGGCGAGTCGTATGGTCTCGCAGAGCTGCAAATCAGCATTCGGGAGATTGGTCTTAAGCACTTCCCCAAGACTGTCTCCGACGACAACAACAGCGGCAGTTTTGGAATGTTCTTCTATCTTCAGATTCTTGCGGGCATGTTTGAAGATGCCATCGGCTACCTCTACTCCTTCTCCTACGTCGACGCTGTTCACTTTGGTCTCGCCCTGGAGTATTACGGTCTGTTGAGGCCCAGTGACGCAATGTCGTCACCGAATGATCTCCGCAGCCACAGCAGCAAGGGCCTACCTCAAATCAACTTTGGTAGGATGATCGGATACTATACTCGTGACTTCCGCGCCGCCGATGTTGCCTCAGCTGTTGACTATCTGACATTGATCTGCCTTAACCAAGACCTAGGCGGGGAGGCTGGTCGAAGACAGAGCAGCCTATGCCACGAAGCCTTGCGTGAGCTAGTACTGGAGACGCGTGAATTCAGCAAGCTCATTGGAGACATTCGCCCCGACGGCCAGCGCATCCAAGGTATCATTGAAATTCGCGGTCCTCTTATTGGTCTGGGCGACGAGGACGACTTTATCAACACTGTCACGCTGCAAGCTGCAAGCTTTGCTGACGAGAACGGGAGAACTACCGATTCCGTACTGCTGTATCACCTCGCTGGCGAGTACGATGCTGTTGTTGCGATTGTTAGCCGCGCTATTAGCGAAGCTATCTCTCTTGAAATTGGTGAAGATCCTATGCGCTTGATGCCCATCAAGCCCCGAGCTGGCGACAGCGATGCGGATGCCCAGCAAGGAACCAGTCTGAGCTTGGCTGCCATTGACGATCCTATCGAGCTTGCTAAGACAATGATGCGGATGTACGAACGCGATGCCATGTTCTTCCGCAAGATTCAGGACCATAATAAGATGGCCTGCCGAGTCTTGTTGGAGATGAGCACTATCAAGAATCTTGTAGAGACCGGTCAGTGGGCGCAATGTCTTGATGTAAGTTCCTCTCATTCCGGAGTTTGCCAATCACTGCTAACTCGAGGTAGAAAATCCGTGGTCTCGAGATTCTGCCACTGGATGCTGGTGGCGATGCCAGCACCATTCGCGCTTACGCCGCCAAATTTTCGGCCATGCCACAGCCCGTTTCCATCAACGTGCCGAATCTGTTGATGTGGACCGTCCTTTGTTGTGTGCGCCAGCGCGAGCAGCTCACCAACGGCCAGTTTAGCGGCAACGAGGGCACGCGCAAATTGATGGTGGACCAGCTCAAGCAGTTGACGCTCGACTTGACGACGTACACTAGCCAGTTGCGGTACCGCTTCCCGCCGCATCTGCACGAGGCACTGGCGAGGGCGTCTGCGGAATAATAACGGCAAACAGCTGCAGACGTAAGGTTTTATAGAGTTTTTGTATGGGGATGTTGATATTGATTAAAGTCATGGTTTTTGGCTATGTGTAGACTAAAACGAATGATCTGGGATGGATTCTTCAAATACATGATTATTCTCCATTATATTTGACACATTCTTCTCTGGACTGTAATCAGGTTTCATAACTGCCTCGGCGGCCAATAATACCAACAAGAGCCACCGTCAGATTGACCAGCTGGGGTGAATATGCCCACGTTGGCGAGAATGCAGTCTAAACTAATATTAAACGCGCGAAGCAACAATGTCTGCCAAGTCAAATACTCAAAAACAAATACCTCGTCATATCATGCTCTCATGGCTCTGGTTCCCTGCTTCTACTTGGCCAGCTGCTGACCGAGACTGAGCAGGCCAAATCGCCTGGCCATGATGTATAGACGCAGGCGCTTAGGCACAAAGTTGTACAGGAACCAGATCAAGGTGGACTTTGCGCCGGCCCAGAACCAGAGCGGCCGCTTCTTGGCCTGGATCATGCGCACGACGGTGCGCGCGTAGGCATCGGTGGCCATGGACTCGTCGCCGTTTGACATTTGCGTGCGATGGCGCCAAAACGATTCAATGGGCATGTACAGCGAGTCCGCAGGAAGGCTTGGGTTCCCGCGAACTATCCATTTCAGACAAGGTAAGTTGAGTGCATGATACTGATGGGACACCAAATCAGTCACGTACCGATATTGCTCTTGACACCGCCGGTTACGACGGTCACGACGTCGACACTATCAAACAGCGTTAGTAGCACTCTAAAGCATTGCTCTTGGGGAGGAGGGGGGGGGGGGGGCTCTGTCTTGAGCGAGAGCGTACCCAAACGGCTTCATCTCCATGCTCAGCGTGTCGCCGTACGCGTGCAGCGCGGCCTTTGTGGCATTGTACGAGGTGGAAAACGCGAGGGGCACAATGGGCGCGACGCTGCCAATGTTGACGATGCAGCCGCGAGCAGCCACGAGGCGCGCCGCAAACGCCTTGACGACGCGCATGGGCCCCAGCACGTTGACGTCAAACAGGTGGCGGACGTCGCCGTCAATGTCCGAGTCGAGCGCGGGCCGGTGCTTGACGACGCCGGCGTTGTTGACGAGCACGTCGAGCCCACGGCCGTCGAGCACGGCTGCGACACGCGCCGCCGCCGCCTCCACCGACGCCGTGTCCGTCACCTCGAGCGGCACCACGACCATGCCCGGGCGGAGCAGCGCCGTGATGCTCTCGGGGCGCCGCACCGCGCAAAAGACAAAGTAGCCCTGGCGGTGCAGCTCCGTCGCCAGCGCGCCGCCGATGCCGCCGATGCCGGCGCCGGTGATGAGCGCCGTCTTTTGGCCCGGCTCGGGGCGCTCTGTGATTTCTGTGGCCATTGATGCGGAGGGGTTGGTTTGCTTTGGGCGGGATTGTGTTTGCTGAGATATGGTAGGGCGCTGCGATGTTGTGTCTTGCGTGCTCCCAGCATTAACATGGAGAGAGAGCTACCTCGGCTCTTTTGCAGCCTACCCTAGAGTCATTTACAGGTTGGATTTCGCCCACAGCGCGTCACACGACACCGTCATCGCAAAAATAAAGAAGAAGAAAAAACCCCGCAACAAGATGAAAATGAGAGGAATTTTCCACAAGTCAGTATTTCAAGTACTTGTATTCATGCCCCTTTTCATTTGGCAGAGCGTGTCTCCCTCATCAAGAACATGCCACACCCCTACTTAGGACACCACGACTCTGATCTCTCCCTCTCCAACCGGAGGCTCGAATCCCCCCCAATACATCTCAAAAGTCGCCGGTTCAATGTCATAAGCCGAATCGCCGTCCCTCGCGCCGCTCTCAACCGGGATCTTGTCTCGTGCGGCACGCCGATCCTGGATGCGACGCCAGAGAAGGTCCTTCTCGGCATCCAAGAAGACAAGAACCCAGCGCCCACCGGCGTCTTCTATAATCGCTTTATACTCGTCGCGGTATTCCTTGTCGTAGAACGAGAGGTCGAGCACCGCGTCATTCGTCCCATCTCTGATGAGCGCGGCCAGGTCCGTCTTGATCCGCACCTGCGCCTCCTCCAGGTATCCGGCGTGCTTGTCGCGGGCAAAGTCAATGCCATAGAGACCGTACTTGTCACGAACAATTTTGTCGGCAGAGAAGCGCACAAAATTGGGTAGTTTCGCAATCACCGTCTTGGCCAAAGTGCTCTTGCCGGCGCCTACCCAAAAGTTAGTGCACAGGTCTTGCGGGTTTGCCGAGCATCGTGTTGGCATACCCGCAATGGCGCATGTCATAAGAACGACTGGTCGTTGGTCATTGGGGGGTCGGGAGAGATTGGACCGAATCTGTTCTTGTTAGTCCTTCGTGTAAGTGGCGCGTGGCATCCCAAGCAGCAATGGGACGGATCTTACTACTTCGAAGACGGGAGACTCCATCGCGTTGACTGTTCAGAGCTGGCAGTGACCGCTGCTATTATACGGGTATTTTCTGAGGGGATCTATTGCAGTTTGATGCAACAATGAAGTTCTGCTGCGTTGATGATATTCAGCCGATGACTCAACACTAGCGCCGATGCTATTGTAACGAGGTCAAAGATAACTATTGCGATAACTGCTGTAGGGGCGATCTTGTGATCGGGATCACCGTGCACTATTTTATGTCATAGGGAATCTTATTGCAGTATTGACTACTAGTAACTTTCTGTCTCAGGCAGAGTGGGCGTTATTGTAGAATAATACTGAAAGGTGTAAAGGGAGGAAGATGTTAGTCCGATTCTACTTTGTGGAGGGAGATGAACATTACCTTTCAACGCTCTCTTTTTACCTAGCTTTTTCTAATTATCCTATCTTCTTCTTCTATATCCGCTAATTACCGCTATTATCTCTGTCATGACTCGCCTTATTATTAGAATCGATTGGTAGCAGCAGGGCATCTTCTCCTAGCGAATGCAACATTACGAAGAATCCTCTCTTGTGCATGCCGATCTGAGCAGCAATGCAGCATGATTTCCAGCGCAATACGAATCGTCTGACAATTTGTGGGGTCTCGTTCAACATGTGTCCCTCAACAATGCTACGTGAGAAAACAGGGCGGGAATCAGTAAACTAATATGTAGCAGAGTGAGACACAGGAACGAACCTGTTCAAGTGACTATTGAGATCCATAATTGTACGCGACCTCCATTTACGGCCCCTGTCGATCTATGAGATCATAATTCATAAAAGGGATGGATGATCCCCGTCGAGTATTTCGCTTTGTTGCCGCGTTGCTTCGTCGACACCCGTCAGCCCGTACTTGCCACCTCTGCAGCTTCTGCATCCGTCATTCGCCCAACCAGGTCATCGTGTCGGCAAACCATCCATTACATCCATCTTCACTTTGCTCGTACACCTAAAAGAGAAGATGAAGTTCGCATTATCCCTCTACGTCGCCGTTCTCGGCGCTGAGCTCTCCTGCGCCATGCCCAGCATTATCGGTGGCCAGCTCGCTGGCAAAGGCGCCGCGCCATACATGATCAGCATTCGGAAAGACGGTGCGCACCAATGCGGTGGCAGTCTCATCAGCAAATATTACGTTCTTACTGCGGGCCACTGCCTGATGAACTTTGTTCCCAGATCGCTCACCGTCGTCGCCGGCTCCAACTCGCTCAAGGAGGGCGGCGTCGAGCGCAACGTCTCCAAGGGCATCACCAACCCCGACTTTGACTCGATTAAGCAAATCAACGACATCGCCCTGCTCAAACTCAGCGAGCCCTTTGAGTTTACCGATGCCATCAAGCCTATCGCCCTGTTTCGGAAGCAGGATATCAAGGCCGGCACCAACGTCTCGGCCTACGGCTGGGGCTACACCAGCTGGCCAGGGACCGCCAGGCCTTCGGAGCTATCGGTCGTGAATATCGAAACAACCAGCGCGGCCGCCTGTAGGGACAGGTGGTTTAACTACAACAAAAGAAACATCACCAAGAACCACGTCTGCACAAAGGCTGACGACCGCGGAACCTGCCAGGGCGACTCGGGCGGCCCCCTCGTCCTGATCGATAAGAATAACAAGACGGAACTGGTCGGCCTGGTATCTTTTGGCGTTCCGTGTGTCCAGGGCTATCCCGATGTTTTCACCAAGGTCAGCTCGTTCCTGAAGTGGATTGCGGACAACTCTGTATAGATGGCCCATATTCTACGACTAGCATACCGTATACAGCATACCGTACACAGCATACCGTACACAGTATACATAGAGTTCCGCTCATATTCCTATGACAATTTTCCTCGTACTGGAAGCGAAGTTGCTGGATCATACGGCGGTGCGTGATAGAAAGTATCACATCTAGCATGGGATATGACAAGAAGATCAATTAGCATAGCAGAGCGCCAAACAATTAAGAACGGAAATTTACAAGATTTGATTTCATCATCAGACACCTAAACGCCGAATTACCAGGTGGCTACGCGCTGTGCTCACATATCCATACTCATCAAGTACATTTCCAGGATTCTCATGAACTTGGCCACAAACGCCTCCAGATGGAAAATCACCTTTGTTCCGGTCTTGATGCGGTGCTCGTAGAACGCGGACCACCGAACCACTTCACCCTTGAGTCCATCATCAATCATACCCAGCAGCTTGAATGTGAGCGTCTTAAGGATTATGGTAGGCGGAATGCAATGTGTCAGGAGGTCGTATAGCTTCGATCGAACCTGCAGGATCCGAGCCGGCGTATGCTCATCCATAATCTCCTTGGCAATTTGCCCAATGAGCGCGTCCCAGTCGGCCGGCGGTATGGGAGTGCTGTCGGTAACCTTTTCGCTGTAAACGAAGTCAGTAACACGGAAAACTCTGTACGCAGCACTGGTACGGGCAAGAGCTGAAAACATACTTTTGCGCATGTACAGCCTCATACATCAACAGAGCCTTGCGCAGGTTGCGTCCGCTCTCCACTGCTATTCTTTGGTGCAATCCTTTAATCACGCTCCAGTTCTCCTTCTTCGCCGCGGAGGCGAGCACGTCGCAGATTTGCTCGTGCGACGGCGCAGGCACTCGGACGAGCAGTGTTCGCGACCGAATCGGGGCAATGATGTTCGAGGTAGAGTTTGCGAGGAGTATGAGTCGTAAATTGGGCGAGTACTTCTCCATGGTGCGACGGAGCGCAGCCTGCGCGTCACGGCTCAGGTGGTCAGCTTCGTTGATCACGACAACCTTGAAGCGCTGCTTGGCCGACTGATCAACCTGCTGCGTCTGCGCCACCTCCTTGAGCAGATCCTGCACGACTACCCTGTCATAGTTTCCGACGTCGGACGGCGTGATCTCCTGATGGTATACTGATGCGACAATGTTGAACTCGAGCTTGCGGTTGCTGCTTGTCTGGAAGACGCGCGAGTCAATCTTGATTTTTTCCACGCCGGGCCCGTAGAGCTCCTTTAACGTAGCCACGATTCGCGTCTTCTTTCCAGCACCGGACGGTCCGTACACGAGGAGATGGGGGAAATCGCCGCTTTGTGCCTGGTATTGAGTTAGTTAACGGTCCATGGTTGGCGCTTGGTTCTCGTACGAGAGCGCGAAGGCGTTCCGTGAGTTCGTCATGGTACGTGAGCGCGTCGAGCGACCTGGGTCGGTGTTTATCGACAATAAGAGCCATTGTTGCGGTGGTTGCCCGATTATCTGGTGATGGTGAAGTGTACAGGACTTTTTTCGGTCTTGGTAGCTGGAGACGCGTCGGCGCGTTAAGTGTACCTACCTGAGAGCTGTGGCCCTGGCAGCTCCCCACCAATCACCAATGCAACGGCTGTGCTGCTTGGCCTACAAGAACTTAGAGGTGGACTAACGTTAGACGTTTGTGTGTTGCGCGCAATTCTACCGGCACGAAAACCCCCGGGGTTTATATTTCTTTCTAGAAAATAGAAGGATGTGAAATAATAATATGCTATACAGATTTCAACCCTCTACTGAAAAGTTCGCTGTGGGCCACAGTCATGTGGTAATATACACATTCGGATCATACATGGAAGTTGACTTATGATGAAGCAGGAGGTTGGCTGCCGCTACCTGCCTCTGAAACTGAGGGAGCAGTCCCGGCCGCCTCAATAATCTGCGCCTGCGGGAGCTGGCGTCTGGGTCGCTTGAGCTCTTCAAGCGTAACACCGTCCAGCTTGGTGATGCCAACAACTGGAGCCTCCCCCTTCTTGACAAATCCCCATTGTCCTTTCTCTGGTCAGCAAGAAATGCGGAAGTAGCGCTCACTTAACGGCAAACTTACCAGGCAGTTTGTTGCCGGCCAGTCGAAATGCATCACGAACGACCTGCTCGTGGAGGCGGCCGCGAACCTCGAAAAGAATCTGGCTGACTGCCATTCTTGTTGCCCAGTGGTCAAATGAACCCTTTCCCTTGCCCATTCTCATCTGGCAGGTGTTAGTATAGGTTTCGGGCGTCGGGCTCGAGCTGAGTCGCTGGGGGGTTGCTAACCTCGTTACCGCTAACATAGACACCGACGTTACAGCACTTTCGCTTGTAAAGTCGGTACTTTTGGCCTCGAAGTCGAGTCTTGATGGTATCCTCTGCCATCTTCAGCGACTTTGCGCTGATGCGACGTTGCTTGTCCGTCATACGAAGGCCAAAGTCGCCCCAGATGACCGTGGTTCCCTTTGTCGAGCCTCCAGTAGCCACTCGGCAACGTCCTTTGGCCATTTTCTTCTTGCGGTTGATATCAGGTTCAAGCCATGTTCCAAAAACGGGTGTGGTTGTCGAGAAGGCCTTTGGTTGTGGCGCCCAGGCTTTGGAGAGGGCTCCGGATTGTCGGAGCAATGGCGTTCGGATTTGTCGCAACGGCGAGAGACTAGAGATTTGCAATCCTTTGAAGGCATTGGCCAGCGCTAATGGGGTGCTGGGCTTCATCTTGCGCAAAAAGGTTACCTGCTCGGTCTTGCTACTGTCCTCGTGAAGCTCCAAAAATCTGAGCCGTAGTCTACGGCGACAAGAGTGGTGGCCTGACGCATTAGGCACTAACATGATTCAATTAAGTGGTCGGTCACGTACTTCGTACTTCGCGTCCCCTTCGCGTCCACCCTGTGGAGCTGCCATGGCAAGTGCAATGATCCAGGCTAGTTACGACCTACGCAGCTCTGCCTAGAATCCAACAAGAAAAAGGCTGTCAGCTGAGCTGGCATTGATAAGCCTATAAATCAGTCTGATTTGTATCACAGCATTTCTCCTGTCATTGCGCTCTCATCACCCACAATGCCTGATATTCGCTCTTTCTTTACACCCAAAGGCGGCGCGGTCGCGGCCCCCGTGAAAGCTGAGCCACCCAGCCAGAAACCCGACAGCAAGCGGAGAAGTACGCGACAATTCCAACTTCGGTGCTAGCAGTACATACTAATGTTGGAGTAGAAGTTGTTCGCAATGTTGTTGAAGACAGTGATGATGACGAGATCGTCGAGTAAGACAGCCCACGAACCGTAGGCGCTTTACAATACTCACACCCTTTAGAACGAAGCCTGCTGTGAAGCCTACACCGAAGCCCAAGAAGAAAAAAGCCGAGTACGTGGTGCGCATATCTGAAAAATGCTGCGCTGACTTATTGACAGAGATGACGGCGTTGAAATTTCGACAAGCGACTACTTCACATCCAACAAGGCACCAAAGTCGAAGCAGGCTACACCCAAGAAATCTGCCGCTGCTGCAACCAAATCCGATGCCCCAGTCAGAAGCAGTCCACGATCAAAAGTGAATGGGGCAAAAACGACAGCACCAGCAACAACACAAGCCAATGAGAAACAAGCGCCGAAGCGAACAGCCAGACCTTCTTACCGGGGAACACGAGACGATGACGACGATGCATACATGGAAGATGCCGATGAGGATGGCAATGACATATTCGCCGCCGCCATCAAGGGCAACGGCAAGGGAGATGACGACTACAAAGAGGACTCTGATGAAGACATGCCTGTTAAGGCGTCACGGGTGGTATCGAAAGGGAAACCTGCCCCTGAGACGAAGTCCCCCCGCGCTGCTCCAGCGAGCAAGAAGCGGAAGACCCCAGAGCCAGACTCTGATGAGGAAGAAGAAGAAGTGCTTCCGCGAAAGAAGCCAGCGGCTTCGAAGCCCCGTGCACCTCGGGCCAAGAAGGCTGATGCGTCCGAAGACGCTTCCATCCAAAAAATCCTCGACAGTGTCGCCACAGTTCGGCCACCAACCCCACCACCGACGGATCCAAATGCCAAGTTCGACTGGCGAAAAGCTGCAGGCGGTGGGAATGCCACCGTTCAACCGGTAGGCAGCGCCGATATTCCCGATGGTGAAGAGGAATGTTTGAGCGGTCTTTCCTTTGTCTTCACTGGCGTCCTGCAAACAATTGCCCGTGAGGAGGGACAGGCACTCGTGAAGCGGTATGGTGGAAAAGTGACTGGCCAACCCAGCAGCAAAACTAGCTTCGTCGTTTTGGGCGACGATGCTGGTCCCAGCAAACTGGCCAAGATCAAATCTTTTGGTATCAGAACTATTGATGAGAATGGCTTGTTCGATTTGATTCGCAAGCTTCCTGCCCATGGAGGAACTGGCAAAGGAGCTCAGAAAGCGCAAGAAAAGAAAAAGGCCGACGAAGAAAAGATCAAACAGCAGATTGCCGAAATGGAGGCCGAGGAGAAAGCCAAGAAAGTCGCTGAGGCGAAGGCTGCAAAGGCAGCAGCCAGTGTGCCGGGTGCAGCTCGTCCACCGCGCCCTTCTGCTACCCCGACTCAGCTTCTCACCTCAAAATATGCCCCTACCCAACTCAATCACATATGCGGCAACAAGGGTCAAGTGGAAAAGATCCAAGCCTGGCTAAGAAATTGGCCAAAGGCCAAAAAGTACAATTTCCAGAAGCGTGGCGCCGATGGACTGGGGGGCGAGCGAGCGATCATTATTTCGGGACCACCTGGCATTGGCAAAACGACAGCCGCCCACCTGGCTGCCAAGCTTGAAGGATATGACGTCCTGGAAAGCAATGCCAGTGATGCTCGTAGCAAGAAGCTGGTCGAAACTGGCGTTAGCGATGTTATGAATAACACGTCACTACTAGGCTTCTTCGCAGGTGACGGTAAAAACGTCGACACGACAAAAAAGAAGATTGTCCTCATCATGGACGAGGTGGATGGCATGTCTGGTGGCGACAGGGGAGGTGTTGGCGCCATGGCCAAGTTTTGCAAGAAGACAGAAGTTCCGTTGATTCTTATTTGCAACGAGCGACGTCTACCAAAAATGAAGCCTTTTGACCATGTCGCATTCGACGTGCGATTCAACCGGCCAACTGTAGAGCAAGTGCGGTCACGCATCATGACAATCTGCCATCGCGAAGGCTTAAAACTGCCGCCCCCCGTTGTCGATGCCCTGATTGAAGGCAGCAATAAGGATATTAGACAAATCATCAACATGATTTCGACCGCAAAGCTGGATCAGACGAGCATGGATTTCAATCAAGGCAAAGCCATGACCAAGGCCTGGGAAAAGCACGTCGTTCTAAAACCGTGGGACATCTGCCAAAAGATGCTGGGCGGCGGGCTTTTTGCCCCGGCTAGCAAGGCGACGCTGAATGATAAGATCGAGCTATACTTCAACGATCACGACTTCAGCTTTCTGATGATACAGGAAAACTACCTCCGCACCAAGCCAATGGCACTCAATGGCAAGGGCTACAACAAACGAGAAGAAAGGCTCAAGACGCTAGAGCTGTTCGACCAGGCTGCGGAAAGTATCAGCGACGGCGACTTGGTGGACAGAATGATACATGGCCCCCAACAACATTGGAGCCTCATGCCAACGCACGCCATATTTAGCACAGTCCGTCCTGCGAGCTTTATCGCAGGCCAACTCATGGGTTCTAGCTTCACCTCGTATCTCGGGAACCTCAGCAAGACTGGCAAACTCGGACGATATATCCGCGAGATCCACTCTCATATGCGCCTGAAGAGTTCTGGTGACCACAATGAAATCCGTCAACAATATTTGCCCGTTCTCTGGAAACAGCTCATTGACAAGCTTCAAGATGAGGGCTCGGAGGCGGTGCCGGAGGTTATCGACCTGATGGACGCATACTACTTGACGCGTGAAGACTTTGACGCTATTCTGGAACTTGGTGTTGGGCCAATGGATGAAAGTACCGTCAAAATTGAAACCAAGGCGAAGGCGGCCTTCACACGGACGTAAGCATTCTCACTCTTTTGCTGGCTGCATGCCATAGCTGACCTGCTTCCTAGATATAACGCTATGAGCCATCCAGTCCCATTCATGAAGGCTAGCACAAATGTTGTCGCTCCGAAGAAATCGGCTCAGGACGTGCCAGATCTAGAGGAAGCAATAGAGGAGGAAGACGACGTGGAATTAGCAGAAGCCCCTGCCGAAGATGACGACGCGATCGATTTCAAGAAAGACAAGTATATCAAGCAGCCCAAGGCAAAGAAGGCCACCAAGAAATCAAAAGCAAAGGCGGATGACGAAGAGGACGAAAAGCCCAAGGCGAAGCCCAAGGCAAAGGCCAAAGCTAAGAAATAGCGCCTGTCGGTGCCCTGTTTTGACTACATGTATTCGGAGTACTGGGGTTTATAATTACGTGTCGCATCCATAGATTTGGTTTACATTGTTGGTTGAAATACGATGAGGGTTTAAAGGGTTCGTCCATCCAAATTCCTCTTGCACCCAGGTGAGTTGTATCCTTGAATGCTGTCCTGCCTGGTTCATAGCCTGGCGGCAGAGTGGTCCGTATTATGGTGCTGTGATTGTAGAACCAGATCGGGGCAACAACCGCGCCGCTATGTCCAACATAGGATGGGCCCGACCTTGAAAAAGTACCATTGAATGAAATGACGACGGCGCATGGTAGGTAATTGCTGAGTTAAAGTTGCCTGCGCTGTCGTGGCCAACAGCTAAGTGACACGTGCGATAAGTGCTTATCGAATCGACCACGTCTCCAGGTACGCCACCGGCGGCAACGCGACAAGCTCAGCTACATGCGCAGTTCCAAGCTACAACCTTAACAACACCGATTTTCGCTATTCTCACGGCTAGTCTTTTCGAATATCAACGGTCATATCAACTAGCAAGCTACCTCGATTTTTCGGCAGAAAGGCTAGCAAGGCTCCAGCCCCACCCCTATTCTGCTCTCCCTGCGCTGGGCCGGCCGTTTGAAAGAGGACAACTGCACCACGACCTGCGCTCGGCGAATCGACGACAAGCCGAAGACTCGAGCCGGCGCCAGCGATAGGAGACGAAGTATTTGATTCTCAATACACACAAGGTCGAGCCGGCGAACTGAGAGGGCGGTCCGATCCAAGATGTTCTTCCTTGGCAACCTGTTCTACGTCAGCTGCCTCCTGATCAATGCGGTGGCTATTTTATCAGAGGATCGCTTCCTGGCGCGCATAAACCTGTCTCCAGGATCGCACGATCCTGGGTTCGGCACCGGTTCGGAGCCGCAGAGTGTGCAGGCCAAGATTGTACACCTGATTGCCAGTGTACGGACGTTGATGAGAAGTACGTTGGCCGGGCGCATCCAGTCCGCCCACGGAGCTCCAAAGCGCGCGCCGCTAACATGGATATAGTGCCGCTGATAATTGCAAATACATTGATCATACTGTACGAGCTGATTCTTGGCTAATTGATGGAACATGTGGGCATTGGAAACGAGAGATGAAAAGAACAATTCATGATGGCTAATTAGGGGATGGGATCATGTTGATGGTACTACAGCGAATAAATCCCCCGCTTGCAACTTGTCATAATAAACAATTTGGAGTAAATTGTGGTACAAGACGATGCAATGAAGCTCGCCCGAGACTAGATAGTTTCAATACATAGGGTATGTAAACTGTACCCTGCAAATCCTCCCTGTCCAAATCAGACCTTCGCTTTTCCATCTACCTTTTCCTACTTGTACAAAAAGAGAGAAAAGAGGAAGATGCTTCATTTTACCGGCAATTGCTGCCAGTCGCCATGCAAAAGAATCTTTTTTCACCTTTGAATCACCATCATGAGAGGAGCATTAACACATCGTGTCTGACCCAACGCCGGCCCAATATGTATCGTAGATTTTTGTTGTAATAGTACACGTGGAGTACTCTGCTCGTTTCTGAAGCAGAGTCTCCCACAGATAAAGAGAGTGTCGCGCAAATCGCCTCTGCATTTAGGCGTTCTTGACGACGCCGACCTTGGCGGCGCGGAGGACGCGGCCGTTGAGCTTGAAGCCCTTTTGCTGGACAAAGAAGACGGTGTTGTTCTCCTTTTCGGGCTGCGGCGTCATAAAGGTGGCCTCGTGCTCGTTGGGGTTGAACTTTTCGCCCTCGGGCTCGAGGCGCTCGAGACCATGCTTGGCCAGCGTCTGGATGAGGATGCGCTCGGTCATCTTGAGGCCCTCGTACAGGTTGACGAGCTCCTTGAGGTCGTCATTCTTCTCGGACGCGTTGATCTTGTCGGCGGGGACGTTGGCCAGCGCGCGGTCGAGGTTGTCGACGCTGTCGACGAGGTCCTTGGCGAACTTTTGAATGGCAAAGTCGCGGGCCGTCTTGACCTCGCGCTGGGTGCGGTCCTGGAGGTTGCGAAAGTCGGCGACGGTGCGCATGCACTTGTCCTGTGCGTTGCGATACCGCGGTCAGTACGTGAGATCCTTTTGATTTGGGGCTTGCATGGACCGTGGGGGCGCTACGAACCTTCCAGTCGCGTGCCTCAGCGTCCTTTGCCTCGAGGCTTTTCTTGAGCTCCGAGACCTCGTCGGACGCTCCCTTCTCCTCCTCCTTGGTCTCGGAATTTTCTTCGGATTTCGCCTCCTTGGCGTCGCTGTACCATCTCGATGTGGCAGGGAGGAAGGATCGGAGAGCTGGCGTGGCGACGGCGTACGCCTGTGGGCGCGCCAGGAGCTGGCTGGCAGCAGAGGCCCTCGGCGCAGCGGCGCGCAGAGTTCTGGGGAGAGCGGCAACGGCTTGGCGCAACATTGTGATTATGGTGTATATATGTGAGGGAGGGGATGAGGAATTAGATTGATGCGGCAATGGCAAGCATAAAAGCAGATGCGCAGTAAAAAATCGACGTTTGGCGAATGTGACCTTTCAGAAAATTCAATGGTCGAGCTATTATGGCGGTTCGCTCCGGTTTAGGGGAATAATGACCGAACGTGCAGGGGTTGCCATCTTCTTGGCTGGCGGATCAATGATTGCCCGAGGTTTTTTTGGCGGGCCGGTAGAACCCTCCAGCAGTTCTGGCGAGAAAAGGCCGCCGATATGCGCTGAGCCACAGCGGACTCCTCGCCTTCCATTTGGCATTTTCAGTGGCTGGTGAAGCTCCCCGGCGAGGTACTCAGCCACAGGCGGCGGCCCTTACGTCGCGCCGTGGCAACCTAGCAGCTCACCACGCTCGTGCTCCGTCTAACCATCATCAATTCCACGTCTGCCTGCGCATCAATCGCGGCAACGAAAAAGAGAACTAGCCCCTGATTGCGACGCGGATCTAGGCTTTTCGAATTCCCATCCCCGCACCCTGCTCCCGATTCTACCAGCGACCCCATACCCAATCAAACAACACATTTCCAAGGTCCTTCCAAAATGGCAGCCGCCGACTCGAGCCGGGTCCAGGAAGCGCAGAAGATTGCAAAGACGGACCCCAGAAAGGCAGAGGCAACCTACAAGGAGATTGTGTCCCAGGCCCCGGCGGCGACTTCAGATGCGGCAACGCGCGAATATGAGCAAGCTTTAATCAGCTTGGGAGAGCTGTACAAGGATGAGAAGTTAGTTTGCCGCTGTCTCGCCTCAACAACTACGGTAGAACTGGGATATTGACAGGTTATTCTTCGATAAACAGGAAATCACAAGAGCTGGTAGAGCTTGTACGACAGAGCCGTACGGTTCTGTCGTCGTTTGCCAAGGCAAAGTCGTCAAAGCTCAGTACGTTTGCCTTCCCTCGGCCAAAGCCAGGCAATTTTTACTAATCGAGTTCGCTCTACGCAGTTCGTCAACTTCTGGACCTCTTCAAGGAGATCCCCAATAGCACCGACACCGAAGTCGCTGTCACAAAAGACTGTATCGAATGGGCCACGGCCGAACGCCGAGCCTTTCAGCGCCAGGACCTCGAGGTCCGCCTGGTTGCGCTCCAGATGACGAAGCAATCCTACTACGAGGCGCTCACGTTAACGAACGGCCTGCTTCGTGAGCTGAAGCGTCTGGACGACAAACTACGTCTGGTCGAAGTTCAGCTTTTGGAGTCGCGCGTTTACCATGCCCTCGGCAACATTCCCAAGGCCCGGGCCGCGCTCACGAGCGCGCGCACGAGTGCGGCCAGCGTATACACGCCACCGCTGCTGCAGGCCAACCTCGATATGCAGAGCGGCATGCTGCATGCGGAAGATAAGGACTTCAACACTGCCTTTTCCTACTTTATCGAGGCCCTGGATGGCTACCACACGCAGGACGAGAGCCACAAGGCTCAGGCAGCCCTGCAGTACATGCTTCTCTGCAAGATCATGCTGAACCTCGTCGACGACGTCAACCAGCTCATGACGTCGAAGCAGGCTGTCAAGTATGCCGGTCAGAACCTCGAGGCAATGAAGGCTATCGCGCGTGCTCACGCCAACCGCTCGCTGGAGGAGTACGAGCGCGCCCTGTCGACTTACCGCTACGAGCTGGGAAGCGACGCCTTCATTCGCAACCATCTCCGCCGCCTCTACGATGCCATGTTGGAACAGAACCTGATCAAGGTGATTGAGCCCTTCTCCCGCGTGGAGATTGACCACATTGCCAAGATGGTGGGCCTGGACACGCAGCAGGTCGAGCGCAAGCTGTCGCAGATGATTCTGGACAAGGTTATCATTGGTGTTTTGGATCAGGGCGCCGGCTGCCTGATCATCTACGACGAGACGCACCGCGACCAGTCGTACGACGCAGCTCTGTCGACGATTGACAAGCTCAGTAATGTTGTTGATGTTCTGTACACTAACCAAGCCTCTTTGCTGGAGTAGAGGAAGGGAATATGGTTCTCAAAGGTCGCATGTCTATAGAGTTAGAGACTTAATTATTCTGATAATCAAGTTGTTAGCCACAACGGCATTTGCCGGTTATGTGATCTTGGTTAACCTGGTAATAACAACTAGTTAGCAGCCAAGTAACGGAGAGTGTGTGCCAAGAAATAGTTCCCGCGCGGAAACATTGAGGCCATGTACTCGATAAGCTGATTCAAGAAAGAAACGCCCTCTTTCGACAAGGTAGCTCAATTACAATGCTGGACCTTGCCGCGGCTCCCGTTCTTTTTCAAGTGTCGTCCCCTTGTCTCGTGTGCGCGAGTCGTGCGCTGGCAAGGTATCATTTGGGTGCTGGGCCATTCGCCGGCAAGTGTCCAGCAAACACACCCTAATCACAAACATCCAAAACCACCAGCCTGGCAGCCTCTTTCGCGACGTCGACATACTTCCACCACCCAGGGCAGAAAATGCACAGAGTCAGTCAGTTCATGTGACTCTGCGCCTCATTTCACGGCTTCTATGGACCATGGCACCTTAATGCAGCGGTGGAGCAGGCCCATGACCGAAACAGGTAGCATCTTGAAAAAGTTTGTGCCAGGCTAGCGAATCAGCCCTGCCATCGCCCACTGCCGAGCGACGCCCCTACCAAGTATTCACTAGGTAGTTCCTCTATTACCACTTGGACGACTTGGGTCATTGGCATCGCCGGTTCTTTGCGCCAGGCGGCCGGAGGACTGGGCCAGCCGGTTGGGGGGGTGGAGAGAGAGTTTCTCCATCCTCATCGCTCTGGTGTGCCTCGCTCAACTCTGATCGTTTTTTTCCTTCTCTCCTCTATTTCTTCCTCTTCAATCTCCTTGACATGCCAATTACATAGTTCGCCCGGGCTGCAAAACGAACACGAAAAGAAACGGCCATGAGGGTATGCCAAAAGCGGTCGATATAAGCCATGCACGTGGACCATGAAGAACCTCTCATTGTCGCCGCCGAAAAGCCGCGCTGGTTCAAGAGCCCGCTAGCGTCTGACAGGCTTCGGCGACCATCGGAAGCACAACCGCACCAAGACGACTCGTTCAAAGACTCCTTGTGCGTCGCGTCGGACGATCAAGGCAGCCACAATGGCTATCCTCCTTTCAAGCGAGTATGCTTGTCACTTTGTTGCCGTTATTAGGACATGGCTAATCTCGTTTCATTAGTACGAGGAGCCAACCCTGCTGGAAATCTTCTACGACTTGTTCTTTGCGGCAAACTACAACGTCTTTGCGCAGAGCCAGTCAGTCACCAATCACCGACGGTTCAAAGCCTATGTAGGCTACTTTAGCTTGCTCTGGGGCACCTGGTTCGTCGTCACGCTGTATGATGTGCGCTACGTCACGGATAGCATCTTTGGTTCGTACTTGCTGCTCATCCCCGTCCCTTGAGTTGGTCCTCGTCTAACTAACTTGTCGTATAGAGCGGGTGGCGCGAGCCGTCCAGCTCGGCGTCCTTGTCGGCTTCACCGTTGTTGCGCCCAACTTTGACCCGGAGGACCAGGATGAAGGAACCATGATGACAATGTGTGAGTATCGCGTTCCTCCAACGTCAATAGGCTTGCGCTGACGGACACAGCGCTCATATTATTCGTCTCGCGGATCTGCCTCGCCATTGAATACGCACACACGCTGGCGCAGATTTACAAGTACAAGCGCGCACGACGGCCGCTGTACCTTCAAATCGCCATCAACGTCACCAGCGCGGCCGTGTACATGGGAATCACATTCCGCTTTAAGGGAAAGCAAAGCCGCGTCTACATTACATGGTACATCTTTACCGCGGCAGAAGCCATACTCAGTCTTGTCATCTCCAACTACTGGAAGACGCTGAGCTTCACGCGCACGCACCTGATGAAGCGCCTCAGCCTCATCACCGTCATGATTCTCGGCGAGAGCATCCAGACCGTGTCGCAGAACATTGCGACCATTGTCAAGACGCCCGAAGCATGGAGTACGCAGACTGCGTCGAGGACAGAAATGGACCAGGGCTGACTCTGCATCTCCTAGATCCCTACACCATCGGCATGATCACGTCCGCCACAGCCACCATCTACTGCGTGTTTCTCGTCTACTTTGATTGGATGCGCCACCTTCAGCTGCCCGCCCTGCGACAGCAGATATGGACAGCACTGCACTACCCGTTCCACCTGTGCTTGGTCATGTTCATGCAGGGCTTCACGCAGCTCATCCTCTTTGTCAAGGCGTTCAATGTCTTCGCCGTCATCACCAATACCTGGCTGCCCGACGATGATGCCGCCGACGATCCGCTCCAGACCTACAACGAGACGAGCCGCTCCATCGCCGACGAGCTGACCAACGCGACGACGGAGATTTTTAACCTCTACCCGCCCAAGGACGCGGTGGCGCGCGCCGTCGTCGACCACTCCATTTCCAACATCTCCACGATCCCGGACCGGACCTGGCCGGACCTGGAAGCCTGGCTGGCGCAGAACAACTCGTCCCTCGAACTAGACGATGCCACTCTAAACGGCTTCTCTATTCTTGTGGAGCAGCTCAGGGTCATCATCTCGACGGTGGCCAACAGCATCTTTACGTCATTCGACATTGACGTTAGCACGGATATCAGCCTAAAACACCCTGGCGACAGTAACCCTTTCAAACTAGCTGAGAACCAAGTCACCATTAGCGAGAAGACGCGGCAGCGCTCTCGCCTCGTTGTATGTTCTGCCCTCGGCCATCAACTGCAGGCTTCCCCCCTCCCGCGTGATGATCGTACCTTTTACTGACACGGGCATGCCTAACTAGTTTGCGTACACCTACATTGCCTGCGGCTGCACGCTCATCCTCCTCGTCATCATGGCGCTCGTCTCGCGCATGTCGCCGCTCGGTCGGCTCCCGCGCATGCGCTTCATCATCTGCACCCTGCTCGGCATCGGCATCGCCGTGACCGCGGTGCTCTTCTTCGCCCCCGACAAGACGGACATTTTTCTCGACAGCCCCTGGTCCATACCGACGATCCTCTTTGGCTGGCTCGTCGTCACGATCCTCGTCCACGTGCGCGGCAGTAGCAGCAGCAGCAGCAGCGGGTCTGCCGGCCGAAGCCGCCGGTCGCTGCTCGACACGGCGCGCAACGTGGTGAGCTTGTTTCGGCCGCGGCGCGCGGGGAGGGGGAGGAAGAATGGGGACGAGGACGCCCCGCGAGACGACGGCGACAGCCAGCAGGTGGTGCTGAGGTTCTGGCCGCCGACACGGGAGAATACTGGCCTCTCGGCTGCAGAAACCCTGCAAGGCGCTGGCGGTACGTCCCGGGGCCCCCGGCGGGTGTCATTTCGGGATGTATCACCCAAGGCTGTGCCTCGTCCAGCTTCGCCAGACTCAATACGAGGATACGCAGAAAATGACCATCGCAGAGCGGACGCTGGCTACCACGTCTAACATTGAGTACAACAAAAGCAGGTAGATCGCTTATTTCTTCTGGTCATCTCAGCCAGAAGCGTACTAAAAACGAATTAATGGGAAATACCTACTAGGACTATAGACTACTAGGAACGACTACATTTTGGTTTCTACTTCTCCTTGCTGATCTCAACTGCCTCTCTGATCACCCCCTACTGTTCTGATTATGGAACTGTTGCGGTGTTAGCACAAGCAAAGCAACCTCAACAATAGTAACAAAACGAAAGCATAATTGCACTTCGGATGTTTCACGCAATCGGAAATCCTACCTTTGAAGTGTGCTTGAACTTAGCAGGTGCTCTTCGAGTCTCGTCGCTTTGGGCCTTCGTCGCTGACCGTAGATAATGCTCTCCTACGACCGTGATAGACGCATAACCCAGTACCACCATGTTTATGGCGCAGATTTGCAGGACACATGGGGCTATTGGGAAGATGCTCAGGGATATCAAACTCAAACCTGGCGACTTTGCTCGGATCGTCATGGCGTGGCGACTTCTGGGGTTTCGCCTCCCACCATTCCCTTGACGGGACAGCCATGCTCATTCGGTGGGCATTGTACTTCGGGCTGGCGAAGGAAGTCATCGGTGTCATGTAAGTCTGAGAATCGGCTGTTCCGGGCTCTGGTGGCGTCAGTGGACCAAAGAAGCCGCGGGGCCTGCCGTCTGCAGTGTCCTCGTCCATCGGAGGCGTGCTCACACGCATCGCTTCCTATCCAAGGTCAGATTTACAGTCAATGAATAGAAACGTGCGTAGCATACTCCACCCGGAAATGTATTCGTCATCCATTTATTGTTGAAGTCTGCACCAGTTAGCAAACTACTGGGCGTATGTCTTGGCTAATGCACGTACAGGCAGCATTATTCGCGGCTAAATGTGGCGATGCTGGCGGAGTGTACCCGCGGAGTACTTCTCTTATGGAGCTAGAAACGCTGCTGAAAGTGGCAGTAGAATCTTTCCGATTCCAAGGTGCGCGTCCAAATATTTTCTTTGTCCTCTTTCCGCTTCCAAATTCTTCACGCAGCCAGGTTCCCGTTTTACCCAGCCCTGGGATAACTTTACCATGATGGGCGTTCTTGTCGACTGGCAGTGGCAGTGCATCCTCATACACCTCTTCGTGAAGAGAATTCTTCTTGGCCAAATTAGCAAGCCCGGACTTGAAAGTCGTCCTCTTGTATCGTACTTACGGACTTGTGCTTTTTCAGACGATGTATCGCGTGGTGCAAGAGTTTATGCCATGCAGATGCATCATGTTTATCTGACTGACCATGATCAGTTTCAATATTGGTATCAACTATAATACCAGCCGGCCTTGGTGTAGAAGCTGCAGAACCTGGCGACGGTCGCCGCGCGCGGCTGGCACGACGTGATAATGAACCTTGAACGGGTCTCTGCAACGAAAGAACATGGGCTGACTCGGTCAGATACGGACTTGACGAATGATGGAGATGGTCCTGCTTCTCTGTAGACAGAGAGGACATTGGCGAGGCGTATGAAACATCTCTTATATCCAGCTCGCTCGTCGACTTGGCGGAACGCGCGCGCCACTTCTAGAAGCGCGCACTGGATATACTACCCCTCCTCGGCAGCAATGAAGGCTGTCGCTCAGCCCAGTAGCCCTCGGGGAACTATACCTATTCGTATCCATCACGCGGTGGGCGAGGGGGGTCGACACCGAACGGAGGCGATGGTCTAGTATGCTGCATCGGGGTAGTCGCGGGCGGTGACGAAGTTGCATCTGTAGCAGCACCAACAGCACCAAACGGTTTCCATTTGGGAATGTTGTAGCTCTTGTCAATACCCGCCGGCGAAGGCGTAACAACGTTCATAAACAGGAATGGCGAGGCAGATGATAACGCTTGCATGGGAAGACTGAAATAGCTACAACGAGTCGTCAGCGTGCCCCCAATATGGAATGATCCTGCTCCAGGTTGTGACATACTTTGGCTCTCCAGACGTGCTTGCATGAGGTGACCATGGTCGATGAAGCACTGACGATGTCATGGCGGTCAATTTCTAGCAGCCTCCCAGCACCTGGTGTGTATAGTACAGGAACACCGCAATGTCGAGAGATGGTAAAAGGGTCGCTAATCACCAACCAAAGAAGGAAATATCAGGAGCGCGCGGTGACGGGCGCGTGGAAAAGAGACTTCATAGGAGAGTAGGTCGGATGTAACATTGATATTGCAGAAGCTTGCGTCGCAGACTCGGGTTGCGATGCGACTGGGGCGTTCGTTGGCAAGGCGGCAGGAACGCGCGGCGGGCGGGACTGAGCACTTGCCTTGAAAAGCACGCTGTACAAGGAAGAATATATTGAATGTGCATGACTAGTAGTATATCACGTCTAAAGAGTTTTCCAACCATCGAAATAACGCCAAAACACCCCGCAAAACATGCAATCGTGACTTTTTCTCGGCTAGTAAGGTACATCATCTAGTCGATCAGCATGGTATCGTCACCATCAAGAGCAGCGCCTTGAGGCTCCAGCGGCACGCCACGCCCTCTACCGGCTAACAGTTCTCGTCTGACTTCGGGCCCAATGGCGGAGTGTCCGTGGGTGAGGAGCAGATCCAAAAGGGCCTCGCGCTGGTCTTCGGTGATGTCGCCCTTGTAGCGCTGGGCAAATACGAGAAGACATTGATGCCAAATGACGGGCAGCTTCATTCGCAAGTCGCCAGACACACCCGCCATAGCTTCGTCATCTTGCACCGAGGCAGGGTCGACGCTGCGGAAGCGGAGGAAGTGAAAAACCAGCGCGTCGATGGCCTGGAAGGGGAGCGCATACTTCTTCTCGAGCAATGTCTTGAGGAACATGTTCGTCGCACCGCCACCCTCGCTGTTCTGGGAGGCTTCCTGGGCGGCAATGTCGCAGAGTCCCTTGATGGCCGCGGCGGAGTGGAGAACCGGGATGGAAACCCTGGCGAGGACGGCCGAGAGGATGTGCGCCTCGCGAATGGTACAGGTCCCGCTGCCGACGAGAGGGAAGAGGAAGCCTTTGAAAAATGCCGAGGGCTTGTAAAGTCCCTTCTTGAGGGCATTGAAGAGGTGGACGTTGAGCTTCTTATTTTCGTAAATGTCTTCGCGGACCTTTTCTAGGACGACCATTTCGAGAAATCGCTGGACAACGTGGGGCTTGGCCGAGACGAAGATGCGAGTCGCTTGATATGTGGCGTTGGCCGTCCATTTCTCGGGCTTGGTGATGTCGATGATGTCTTCCCAGTGGGGGATCGTGGGCAGAATTTTGAAAGGCTTAGGGAGCGGACCCGACTTGTAACGGGAGAGGATTTCACCAATTCTGGGCAGCTGATTAGCGAGCACCTAGGACACCAGTTTGGAATAACTTACTTGGTGTAGACCTCAACAACCTTGGCAGGAATCTCATAGTCGTCCGGGGGAGGTGCAACATCGCCACGCTCCTGTTGGGCTTCATGCTCAGCAATCTTTTGGAGGATGAGGTCGGCGAGATTGGTGGGCGCTTCGTCCTGTTCGTCGCCAGTGGGCCGACGATCCCAACCGTGCTTGAGCAAGTCGTCTTCCTCATCGGGCATAAATTTGCGGTATGTGTCCAGGTCGTTGGGGTCTACTTCGATTTCCTCCACCTCCTCGTCCTCGTCACCCCAGACTTCGTCCTCGTCGCCATACACCTTGGCCTCATCCTCGATGTCACCGAAGCGGGAATCGTAGCCAAAGTTGTCAATGGTGGGAGGAGCAACAGCACCAGCTCGCTCGGCATTGTCTTCTTCGGCCAGCTCGCGGCCGATACGAAGAATATTTTTGGACGCTTTCGAGTCGACAAAGGCGTCCTGGTCTTGGTCATCGTCGTTCTTGGAGCCCTTTTTCGAGGGCTTGTTCCGCAGGATACCCGTAGCGAGGATGTCGTCCTCGAGGGGGTTGTGACGGCGGGAACCGCGATTTGCGGTAGGGGTTGTCGCCTTGGGCATATTCGCGGACTATTTTGCTGCGAGATGAGCCTGTATTTTTATTCTGCGCCGAACTGCTTCTTGGTGGACTCGGTAGGCGGTGCGAGTGCGACAAAACGATGCGGCCAAAATTCTAAAATTTTGTGCCTAGCCCGGCAGTACTGCCACCCCTCTTGCCGAAATGGGCTTAGTGCGGGCCGACCGCCTTCCAGCTTGGTTGTTCTTCTGAGAACCGTGATGATTTTTAAGAAAGACTATTGAAGGCCTGGATGTAAAATATTTTTTCCGATTTTCTTGTAATTTATTTTGTGTAAATATATTTCCCCCAAAGTAGAATGCGCGTCTTTATTACCCTCACTTCCTAGCGCTTCTAGAAGTAACTGCCATGGAACAAAAGCTGCCCCACCAAAAGATCAAGATTCAATATTGGCCTCTCCAACACAGCCATCTTTCAAATTCAAAATCTTGCGTAAAATTTTTGTTTTCTCTTTCAAATTTTACAAAATGCCTAGCGAACTCGAAGAGGTATGTTTCAAATCCAACCACCATATCTCACACGCTAACCTAGCTGTAGCTCGTGGGCTTCATCACCCATCAGAACCCTCAGGTCCGGCTGGGAGCCACTGAGATCCTGGTCCCGTATTCGCTCTCAGACCCAGGCATTTTCAAGGTGGATGATATGAGACCGATCAAGAACCTCAAAGTTCTGCTGAATGATCATTTTGTATGTGCCCATTCGGGTGTAAACTGCGACCGCTACTTACAGATTTGCAGCAAGTCGCAGAGCATGCGTTAAGCTGCCTGATAAACCTCTCGGGCGATCCTGAGGTTCTAGAATGTTTAGCTTCCGACGACAAATTCTTGGATTTGGTCTTGTCATTCATTGTGGTATGTCTTGAGGCCTTGCGACTACCAATAGAAGGCGTTGTTAACAGAATGCGCAGGGCCCCAAAGAAGAGAATGCCAACCTTTTCGCCATGGTCTTGGCCAACATGACCAAATCAGACAGTCTCAAGCGCATCATGGACAAGAAACAGGAATCACCAAAAGAGCTGGGCTCCGACGACTGCATCCTCAACCAACTCATGGACCTCTTCGTCAAGGGGCAGAGCGGCTCTTACAACCCCAAGGGCGACTATGACTATCTCGCCTATGTTCTTGCCGATTTATCCAAACACGAAAAAATTCGCAAGTACTTTGTGACGGAACAGACCTACGACAAGGTTATTCCCATCACCAAGCTCAAGGTGTTTACTGAGCACGATTCGCACATTCGCCGCAGAGGTGTCGCCAGCATACTGAAGAATGTCGCTTTCGACGTTGACTCCCACATGTCTCTCATGTATGACGACGAAATCGATATTCTCCCATACATCCTGCTTCCAATTACCGGCAATGAGGAGTACGATGAAGATGAAACCATCAGCATGCTCCCCGACCTGCAGCTGCTGCCGCCGGACAAGAAGCGCGACTCTGACAACACCATTATCCAGACCCATCTCGAGACTCTTCTCCTGCTTACAACAACGCGCGCTGGACGTGAACATCTTCGCGGGGTCAATGTTTACCCCGTCGTGCGCGAAACGCACAGCCGAGTCGACGATAAGGATGTCCAGGAGGCCTGTGACAGACTTGTGCAGGTTCTCATGCGCGACGAAGAAGGCGAGGGCCAAGACCACCAGAGGAGAATAACAGAGCTAGCGGATGGCGAGGAAGAAATTACTGAAGTTTAAACAAACTCATAGAATGCATTGATATTGGGGTGGACAAAACTGGCGACCAGACACATTGACCAATTTGTGTGGCAGAGGGGCGCAGAATAAAAATTCAAGATGCCCCATTACATAGAAAAGAAAACAGACCGTCGCTTTACTCCCAAACGAATAACAATTTTAGCTCACTGTGAGCGCCGTCGACAATCATTTCTTATAACAGCATTCTTGAGCGGGCTCATCCCGGTCGCTTCATACTCGTCATTCTTCAGCGGACTCACCCTGCCAGCAGCGTCGTGGTCGGCGTTGCCCTCGCTCTCTCCCGTCGGTGAATTGTTCCGGCCTATGGGGCTGACAACATCGTCGCGCGAAAACGTACCCACGTCATCGCCGCTCTGGAAGCTGACGGAGGAGATGACGGACAGTTTACGCTGTCCCCATCGCGCAGTATCACGCGGCGAGGAAGGACTTGCATCGCTGCCGCTGAAGCTGAGGTTGCTGGGCGCGATTGGAGACTCTCCCGCGACCGACCGCAGAGAGCCAAAGGAGCTAATGTTGGCCGCGATTGGTCTGAACCCGGCTCGTCGCCACATGGCCTCTGTAGCGGTGATGTCTGCGCCGTGTAGTTCCACTGGGGAGGAGGTATCTAAAGAAAGAGAGTTAGTCAAGAACGGGGAGGGTTACGGAGATTTGTGTAGACGAACCACCAAGTTCGGCAATTTGTGTATTTTCCATTTCGTGACATTCGGGAGAGGGTGAAGCTGCGATCCGGTCGTCGTTGGCAGGTGTTGACGCCTGGGAAGGGGAGCGAGCTACTTCTGAAGCTTCGTAGGCGGAATGTGCCGATGGATCAGTTGGTTTGGGATGGTTATGGCCCTTGGCCCAGGAAAAGAGTCTCTCCGACATGGCTTCGTGCGAGGACGATGCGTCCACAGAGCCCTTGCGAGCGGCTACCCGACGGCGCCAGACACAGAATACAAGGAGACTTCCGGTGATCAAAACAAGACCAAGCACGACGCCCAGTATCGGAGCCATCCAGTTGGGTACCCCTTTGGACGGTTGCTCGGGTGCCGGGGACGGATAGTCCGGTCCAGTCTTGTTTGTGGAAGACGGATTATATGGCCAGTACGTTTTCATCTTCTTCACGTCATACGTATTGGCAAATACATTCCCCAGCGCCGGTGTCGCCCATCCTGATGGCGTGGGCGCCGTCGCCGTGGCATGTCCAGCACTGTTCCCGCCAATAACCGCCTGCACCTTGTCGTGTACGCCGTATGTGCCGAATGTGGTGGGATCGTAGTGATCCATCCACGCGCCGCTGGTCAGGTTGAGCAGAACAACAGGCCCTCCTCCCAAGCATTGTGAGTCGCTACCTCCTGTATAGCCACCAACTATCATCATCTGGTCGGGGTAGGGCAGGAAGCACTTGTGGCCGGCACGCCCATGATTTGGTATGCCATCGCTGATTTTCGTCCAGGTGAAGGAAGGTAGCGACAACACCCAAACGTCATCGGGGAAGGATCCGGACGTGTCGACCCCGTCGAAGCCACCGTAGTAGTAGATGTTGAAGCTCGATCGGTCCGCGGCAGGGGCAACAACGGCGCATCCTCGCGTTCTTGTACCAGGTCCTCCTGTGGTGGGTTGCTGATACCATGTGCTGTTCGCGACATCGTAGATATCAATTGTGCTCATAAACGCAGGACTTTCTTGCTCCTTCGATCTGTTAGTCACCTGTACACGATCTGGCAGTCTTTCTGGGACTTACACTGAGCGTTTTATTCGAGGATTTGTGGGTGGCGGAAGAAGCCCATTCGGGATACGTCGCGCCTCCAAGCACGACCAGGATACCTTGTTCTCCTACTGGGACCCATACAACTTCCGGGTTTGCTCTTGGTTTGATATGGCTAGGTAGTGTAGTATTTGTCCACTTCTCGGTCAGCTGGTTCGCCATGTCCAGGGTGATGAGCGTGTTTGAAGGGGTGGAAGCTCTGGTCTCGTTCGTCGCGGCGTTCCAAACCATAGGGCCTCGACTGGGCGCCGAAAGCCCGGAGAAATACCAGGCCTTGTTCTCCGAAGGGGCACTGGCTGCGCCACCGTAGGCGATATACCTCGTCACGTCATCGGGCAGCCGCCTGCTGTTGAAACCGGGCTTCCACAAAGGCTTGTCAGGACCGTACGCATACGCCTGGTACTCGAGCACTTCGTAGCTCGCAGGCTGATCGTAGACTTCAATCTGGTAGACTGCTCCACCATATAGGAAGAATTCGGCGTCGTTACCGAGAAGCGCACCGTCGTAGTACACGGGCGCATCACCGTTGGCGTTGCCTTTACCGCCTCGAGCCTTTGACAGACTCCCATCCAGGAGAATGCCTGTCACATTTGTGCCGGGTCCAAAGGACTTGCTCAGGTCATATGATACTATTATGCCCTGGCCGTTTCCTGTGAAAGAGAAGGAGGGTTGTATTAGTGAATGGCGCGTAGTGTGTCGTTGATCTGGACAGCTCACCTTGATTCACGACTTTGCCGAATGTGCCGTTTTCGTAGCCCGGAGTCCACCATGCAGAGCCGCCATCGATATAAATCTTATCGCGCACCAAAGCCGCTATTCGGGGATTAGCATTTATGGTTGGATGCAAATAGGTAGTGTTCGTATGTACCTCGAGGTTGGTTCCAGAAGCAGATGGTAGTATTGATCTGCCCGGCAGCCCAGTCACTAAACTGCGCATGGGCAAGGCCAAAGGGTAGAATGGATATTGCCAACAGATTGGACTTCATTTTACTCGGGCGCGGCCAGATGCTCTTCCGGCCTTTTCCGCGACCTTTTCAGCGACCGTTTCAGCGACCGGAAGTATTGGGCGACTAGCTTGGCCAGCCAACTTGGCTGAATGGCATGGGGGACCTCGACGGCGACAGTGTAAGCGCAGAAAGAGCCGCAAAGGTATATTTGGAAAGCAAAACCCAAAGCAAAGGCAAGCTAGATTGGATGATTTGGCAGCTTTGATGGGCAAGCAACAGTGTAGCTGGCAAGAATTCCAAGCACACAGCATGCGGTCTTGGAGTGACAGTCTGTCCGGGTTGACAAGGCTGCCAACGTGTCTCATACGGTAGCCTACTTTTGCAAATACGATTTGCTAAGCCCATGCATGGCGCCCATGGTCGGTCGCCCATGTTGATTCTGCAGCGAGTCTCGGCTGGATGTGGCGTTGAGCAAACAACGAGCTGGACGGGGCCATGTTCAGACCTGCATAGGCCACCCTGGCGCCCGCAGCAGACTCGAGCACCGCGAAGATGGGGAGCTTAGCAGTCGTCTACCTGGGCATTGCTTTATTTCTAGAATAACTGCAAATTAATAGTTAATTAATTTGTACCACAAACGCTTCTCCGCGCTGCACGTGTGTGTTTGCTTGGGGTAGTTATATATTGCAGCTCAATTATGGTGTCATGGTCTTGGTCCCCGGGCAGGCAATGAAGGGCCCTGGGGAACTCGAGACATACTTGCAACGTTGCATTCGCATGATTTAAGCCGTCATGTTTGGAAACTCTTTTATCAATTAATAACTTGCGCGATGGGCTCTCCTCGAAGCCGCAATATTCTCGTCATGATAAGTGGTGGCACAGCGCCTAACGCGGGTTGTTATTTATAATGTAGTGATTATCTTCGACTTGACCTGCCTGCCTGCCTGCAGAGCGGGGTAAGGCTTACAGTGGCAGTGCTTCTGTACAAATTACTTTTCGCAAATACTCGGCCACGAGCCGGTAGCAAGTGGACAGTATGTCTCTGACTTGTCGTCAACAAGGAGCAATCAGGTATTTTCATACTACCTTGCTAACGCGACTTCGGAGTTTCCTTCCGCTACTAGTGTAGATTTAGACGCTAGAACAGACGCTATGTGCTGCTGTAGTACTCCGTAGAGGTAGGTACCTACCTCTAACCTGTAGGGTACCTCGTAGCACAGTACCCGGCAACAGCTTCCTCAATCATTCAAACCAAGGACACATCTCCAATGCTTCGAATCGGAAATCCGAAAACTATCGCTTGACTGGAAAAAGCGACAAAGCGAACCTTTATCGCAGAGGTAGAAGACGGGAATACCAAGGATGGACTACCACGTCGGGTAGATGCAGACGGGCAATCGTGGCTGCCAGTCGCTAACCTGGAGATTCCGGAGAACAACCTTGGCGAGTACTTTCCGACATGGAGGACCAGGAACCCTTTCTAGAGGAAGCTAGGTCGATTGACGGAGGCTTTCTGTGTATTATTTTCGTCATGTCAGACGTTCGTGCTGGATAGCGAGCAAAGGCCGCTGGCGCTGCTCAGGTTTACCTGGACGATATTGCCATTGATAAGAATAGCTTACTACAAATTAGCCCCCTGGCAGATATTTCAAAAGTCTAATTTGTAGGCTTTAACAATGTGGAATGGCCGAGTGTTCCGGTTGTCACTGTAATAAGGCTCGAGCTAACTATGTCTGACAGCCAGTAACTATCCGTGCAGCTGGGATCGCCCGGGCCGGCCAACAAACCAAGACATTGGGAGAATAGTTGCTAAAAATAAAGATCGACATTCTAACTACTAAACCTTGTCCTGTTTCAACAAGATTAACCACCCCCAAATATCTAGTATTCTTCGAGAATCGTCACGTGGAAACCCTTTAGCATCGGCCAAAGCTTTGCGCACCAGCCAGACGCAGGCGCCATCATCTCCAGCCCCGAGCGGAACTCGGCTCGAAAAATATCCGACCTGCACAACACCAGACTGATCAACCGAAAACCCACGCAATTGGCTAGGTATGCAAGCATGGGCTCCAAGACTTTGGAAGATGAGGATCCCGGAAGGCAAGGTACGCTATATTTATGAGACATCGCCCATTGCATCTTTCCCAGTAACTAGTTACTTGCTGACCTCGTCAAGACCCCCCGCCTTTCCATGGATCCAACGCCTCTGGCGGTGAGCCCCGAGGCAACCACATCTCTCGCGATGGTGACGGATGCCTGGGAAGTGACGGAGGCGAGGATGGCGGCGATGAGGATGACGAGGCAGGAACCGCCGCTGCCGCCGCCCCGCTAACCCCTACTGCCGCCTCGGACAACAAGAACAAGAAGAAACGCAAGCGGCCCAAGAAGAAGAACAAGTCCGCCGCCTCCAAGCAGTCCTGGCCGCCTCGTATCCCGCTAGACGAACTGGTTCCATCTGGACATTTCCAGCCGGGCCAGCTCGTCAAGTACGATGCGCCTACAGGTACGACGCTGCGAGTCCAAGCCGAGGAGCTGCGCCGGGAAGAGCGGCCCAACTTGGAAGATGCCGCGTTTCTCAGCAACTATCGCAAGTCGGCAGAGATCCACCGTCAAGTCAGGCACTGGGTGCAAGAAACGGTCAAGCCGGGCCACGCGCTGACCGAGATCGCCGTTGGCATCGAAGACGCTGTCAGGGCACTTTTGGGAAACCAGGGTCTGGAGCCTGGCGCTTCTCTTCAGTCTGGTCTGGGATTCCCGACTGGTCTCTCGCTAAACAACTGTGTTGCTCACTTTACCCCCAATCCTGGGCAAAAAGACACAGTTCTTCAGTACGACGATGTTATCAAGGTTGACTTTGGCGTGCACATCAACGGCTGGATCGTTGACAGCGCCTTTACCATGGCATTTAATCCGACCTACGATAATCTCTTGGCCGCCGTCAAGGACGCCACGAACACCAGCATCCAGGTAAAGTAGCGCTCGTCTGAGACCAAAGGCATGATGCACTTCTGACACGTGCATCTGTAGACTGCAGGTATAGACGTGCGCATTTGTGACGTCAGCGCTGCCATTCAGGAGACCATGGAGAGCTACGAAGTCGAGATTCGTGGCAAAGTCTACCCTGTGAAACCGGTTCGAAATCTTTGCGGACATGACATCAAGCACTACCACATTCACGGCGAAAAGACGATCCCGTTCACCAAGCACTCGGATGAGACCAAGATGGAAGAGGGTGAGGTCTTTGCCATCGAAACGTTTGGATCAACTGGCCGTGGCTACACCCGAGAAGAGGTGCGCGCCACTTACTTATTGGTTGCCTCGCCGCTAACCATGTGTGCAGGGTGGCATTTACGGGTATGGGTTGAATGAGGACGCTCCGTCGCGCGTTAACCTTCCTATTACCTCTGCCAACCGTGTGTTGAGGACAGTCAAGGAGAACTTCGGTACACTTGTCTTTGCGCGGCGATACATGGACCGCCTTGGGGTCGATCGCTACGTCGCTGGAGTATGGTCCACTCTCAAAAGAACGAGACCCAATTTCGACATGCTAACTGTCACAGCTGAACTGCCTAGTAGCAAATGGCATATTGGACGCATATGCTCCACTAGTCGACATTGCAGGATCTTACTCAGCCCAATTCGAGCATGTGAGTGCCTAACCAGAGCCTTCTTTGCTACTATGTATGTATCAAGCGCAAGGTGCTAATCAGGCACAGACGATTTTGCTTCGGGAATCGTACAAGGAGGTTATTAGTCGTGGGGACGACTACTAGGCCTCCCTGGCCGCCATGCCATCAGGCTGTCACTGAGAAACCTTGAAGGAGGCTGTGACTATTGTGACTGACTGACAACCCTTGCACCAGGCTGTCACTGGATCCCAAGACCTACTAGTTAGTTAGAGGCCAACCGGTCGCAACACCGAAGGCGTACAGACTTCAACGTTCTCAACGCACAAGCGCGGTGCCAACACCGCACTGGAACTTCAACACCCAACATGACTTTGATAAAAGCAACCAACCAAGGTCTTCAACACCATGGCTTGGCAAGGCACTAGACCTCGTCGTCAATTGAAACAAGCGCCAGTCGCCTTACTGGACCGGACTCGTCTCCGCACGCACGTCTTGTTATTGATCTACATTGGTAGTATTCTCAATCAGATACGTAAGGCTCTGCAGCAAGTGGCTTGAGAAATCAGGCTTAGACAACGCCACCACGGCCACTGAGTGGCCGACGCGGCCCGAGATGCGGGCTGTTGTTTGCTGACCGTGCGCCACACCTGAGACTTTTTGTGCTTGTGCAACGCTGTTTTGTGTCACTCTGTCTTGTTTGTCAAGTACTCGAGTTGAGGATATGAAATACTCGTCCATGCCCATGTGGCGAGACAAAGCCTAGTTTCTCCCAACTGACTTGTTGCAGCAGGACTCGGGATCAAGTTGTCTTATTTCCCAGAGCGAGAATAGGCTCTGGAACTTTTGTCCGGATTGACAGCCTGATCTGAAGCTGTTGGATGGGTCCCCCGCATCTCAGCCCGAATATATTGCAGCCCGTATCGGTACGCCAAAAGCCCCCCGTCCACACCGAATAGCTGCGCCTTGTTAGCCGACAGCACAACCAACCTTGGCGTGCATAACTTGTTCCACCTAAGCCACCAATTTGTCGATGGTCGGTTAGATTTGCGACCAACTCAGCATTTGAATTTCAAAAAAACGACGTGTGCTTGCGGGCGCGCCTGTCATATCGGTCGGCCATGGCACCACCGCAGGGCCACCCTGGTGCAGAAACCCGGGCCGCCTGCAGGCATGGCACGCCTGCGGCCGGGGCACGTCGTGGAAGGCGTCCAAAGTAATCACAGCGGCATGGGTTCATTTTCGCCACCTATTTCCTCTGTTTAGTCTTATTAAATGACTCTTTGTAATTACGGCTGGTGCCACGCGGCAGCGCGGCACGCGCCATTTCTGACAGCCTGGGGGCTGCTTTTCTTCCAACGTTGGTTCCGATGTAATTTTATCCGACGTTGGTTCCGGGCGTAATTTCATGTGAAAAAAGATACAAAACCAGCCGAGTCCGTTGCACGGTCTGATCGAGTTACACCTTGATCCTCTAGCTGCTGTAGCCACCCGCATTGGCCCAACCATCAGTTCGCTTCCCAGACAAGCTTCCGAACCATGATGAAGACGTTTCTTGCGCTCGCGACAGCCTGTGTCGCCGGGTTGGTGTCTGCCAATATCGACCTCGTTCCGAGGAATGTCATGACGGAAGCCCGTGTGAGCTACCGGAAGCCGTGTGACGCGTGTTGCGAACACACGAATTGGGAGTCGACAATCAAGGAAACATACTAGTACGTGCAGACAATAGTCGTGGTTTTTTTTTGATATAGCGCCTTGCTAACTTGATCACAGTTCTACCATAACAGAAACGCAGACTGTGCGCCAGTGATGAATGCCTATGAACTCGAAGCTTGACTAACATCAGCTACAGGTGCACGATACCCAGGTTCAGCACACCACCGACTTTGTGACACAAACTGTCGTGTCTACGTTCACCACCGTCCGTCATGCGAATCCTTTCCAGTCTGTCTGTGTCTTGCTAACTGTCCTTGTCAGTCCTATCCCGTCACCGTCACCAAACTAGTCAAGTATGTCGTGTTCCGCACGCTCTCCACCTCTTGTCCTCCATCGCGAACCCAAGCTAACCAGCGGATAGCTGCACCAAGAAGCCGGCACCGGCAGGCGCGAAGCTGCTCGAGGTGTCCGTTGCCGTGGGCAAACGCACTGACTCGTACAAGACACCGGCGCCCGAGTGCGACACTGTCACGACCACGGAATGGAGAACCGACACGTCCACAAAAACGGTTATTGTGCCCACCGTCGTGCCCACGACGCTGGTCGACTATACGACGGTGACACGGACGGTGAACCAGTCTGTTACAAAGTGGGTGACAACGACCTTAACGGCGACCGTCACGCGTACATCTCGGTACCCCGTCACCACGACTGTTGACCACAGCGTGACGCTGACGACCGTGGCGACCACGACGGCGACAATTACTACGACATTTACCACCAGCTACCCCGTCATCTCGACATTCACCACCAGCTACCCCGTTTCAACAATCACCCTGAGCAATCCCGGCTCGACAGTCACCGTCAGCAATCCCGGCTCAACAATCACCGCCGCCTGCCCCGTCCCGACAATTACCGTTACCAAACCCGTCTCGACCATTACTGTCAGCAATCCCGTCTCGACCATCACTGTTAGCAACCCTGCTTCGACAGTCACTCTTAGCAACCCTGCTTCGACAGTCACTCTTAGCAACCCTGCTTCGACAGTCACTCTTAGCAACCCTGCTTCGACAGTCACTCTTAGCAACCCTGCCTCGACAGTCACTCTTAGCAACCCTGCCTCGACAGTCACTCTTAGCAACCCTGCCTCGACCATCACCAGCAGCTACCCCGTCATCTCGACCATCACCAGTAGCTACCCTGTCATCACGACAATCACCAGTAGCTACCCTACGCCAAGCCCATATCCCAAGTACAAGATCTGCAGTGTGCCGAGCGGACGCCACGTCCCGCTCGATCCCAACTCGGACCTGACCTTTGGCTGCAAGCCCGGCACCGTCTGCTCGCCGCCCAAGCCCGCCGGCTGCGACGTGCTCGAACTCCCGCCGACGGACGACTACGTGTGCCGCCCGGAGGAATGCCTCCCCTCGCCGCCCCTGGTGCGCCGTGCCGTGCCAGACGACGGCCAGTACCACTACCGCCCGTATATCGGCTACTTTAACCTCGACCCAGAGAAGTTCGGCGTGTCCCGCGAGGTGTTGAAACGCCGTGCCGGGAACGATGAAGGGAAGGGCACCCCGGCTGGGGGAAACACCACACAGAGTGGGAACCAACTTGGGGCTGTACCTAGAGCGTCTGAATGTCTTGATGAGTGCAATAACGTCTCGGTTAATGTACTTTCTCAAGGAAAGATAGAACCGATCTGCCGGGCCGACTCGGCGTTTAAGATCGGCTTGAAAAATTGCCAGGACTGCGTCACGGCGTCCGTCAACGCCAGCATCACGTTAGAATACGTCACTATGCAGTTTCAGCAGTATGACAACTATTGCAAGGGCAGTCGCTCTGAGCCGGTAAAGACCACCTCGAGCGCCGTCTCCTCCATGCCGGAGCATGCCATCCCGCCCCGCCCAGACTCTCAGCTCTCGTCTGTGCCCCCGCGCCAGACGACGGCGCAGCAGAGCGCGAGCCCGGGAACCCCTGAGGCGCCTTCGAGCGCGGTGACAACGGCGACACGCTCGGCGGCGGCGGGGCCTGTACCAATCCAGTCTCCGGCTGCAACAGCACCGAGCCAGTCTCCGGCTGCAACAGCATCGAGCCAGTCTCCGGCCACAGCGGGACCAAGCCAGTCGGCAGCTACAGCAGGACCAAGCCCGTCCTCAGCGGCAAAGGAATCAAGCCAGTCCTTGGCTATAACGGGGCCGAGCCAGTCTACGGGCAGCGCAACACCCTCGTCGGCGACGGCGGCCGCAACAAAAAGCTCGCCCGCGAGTGGCGGTAGCTCCGAGTTGGTGAGCACGAAAAGTGCTGTGCATTCGAGTTCTGTCGCCACCGTCTCACCCTCGGTGGTTCGGAGCCCGAATGCCACGGCCCCCGTCGTTGTCAATGGTGCCATTGCCGGTTTCGACCTAGGCGGCGCCGCGAAAGCATTGGCCGCGGCCATGGTTGCCTTGCTTATCTAACGGTAAACCGTATTACGAGATTGGAATATATGGCTAATGAGGAGGAACCCCCTTTTAATGGATCTTCATAGTAGTGTTGGATGCCGTGGCCTGGCAGTGCCTGTACATGATAATGAGTTAATAGTCAAATTAGACGTAGCTTGAATAACGATTTGCGATTTTGCTTCTTCGGAACGACGGTTGATTTTCACGCGTGATACAGAGGTCTACATGGCACATTGTGCGAAACAGTCACGTTTACAAGTGGTAAGGTGAAGCGAACAGAGAATCCAATCTTATTAAAGCGGCCGTTTTTCCTCAGATGAATGCAGTACATAAAGGAGCGCAGGCAGTATCAAACAAATCTCCCGACAAAAAGATGAGTGACTAAAAGTACATTGTGTAAAAGGAAACCCCATTTCCATCAGCAAGAATAACTCATTAAGAATGTTGTCATATTTTTCCGCACATTTTCGTTGGATTTTTTTTTTTCTCGTCGTTAAAAGAACGTCGCATCCCGTACTCGCAGATGAAAAAAAGGTCGTCAAAGGGTTGCCGAAACGCCGAAAAGATGTAGAAACATCAAGGCTTTCTTTCGCTGTGTTTCGTGTGGAGAAAAGGTTCCGTCCACGTAAGAAGGGGGGGGGGGCTGTCTTTGGGAAAAATGAATACTTGAGAGAAGTATATCAGGCCCGCGAGATTTGGGCGTTCATTTTTGTTGGCTGTATGCGCTGGGGGGAGAGCAAAGCGTGTCAGACAATGAGGTTGGAAAAGTGAGCCGCCAAAGCATTGCGATGTAGTAGAAATGACGCCGCTTTGTGTGGTGTAGAAATTCAAAAGAAAAGAAAAGCAAACGAAGCAAGACTTTGTTTTTAAAAAAAGAATCGGGTTTATCGTTTTTTTTTTGTATTCCTTTGTAAAGCGTTGTGTGTTTTGGTGATGCAGAGAGTGAGTGTGGTGGGTGGAAAGGTGGGTAGGAAAGAGGAAGAGCAAAGGTCAACAAGACTGCAAGCTGAACCAAACCGAACCCCTTTTTTTTGTGTTTTTTTGTGTGTTTTTTGTTTTCGTTGTTGGAATGAAATCGAAGTCGAAATGCAGAGGGGAAGAAGCAAGAGTTCTTTTTCAAAGAGTAAAAGAAAAATGACACGAGGCTGAAAGCAAAACCTGGTCTATTCAGTAAGGTCCACGACACCCAGCTTTCCCCATCATCCAAAAGAATGAGAGTCCAGACTGGGGCGCTTCTCCTTGTTGAAGAAGAAGAGAAGAAAAAAAAAAAAGAGAAATGAAGCGGGTGAGGCGCCTTCCCGCGAATTATATACTTTTTTTTCGAACAGTTTGTCTAAAATAGCTAGAGAGAGCCCAGGTCAGGCGTCTATCATCATCAAGAAAGGGCGTTTCGTCGAGAGCAAACCCCGCTTCCTACTCCCCCACCCCCCTCATCACATCGCATCACCAGGAGGACTCGGACGACAAAAAAAAAAAAACGATGAGACCCGTCACTAGTCCGGGTGGTGACAAGGGTAGGGGGACTTCAATATATCGGCAACTGCAGCAGGCGACGTCGTGGCCAAAGGCAACCCGCAACTGCCGAGCTGGCATGAAAGGCGAGGTGTGATGAGACTCAAGACGGCATCGTCCTGGGATATACCCCCTCCCTCCCGCGACGAACGAATGAGATGTTGCCTCCGTCCACCACTACGGTCCAAGCTCAGTTTGCCTCTCTAGTTATTGTCACGTACGGATGCCTTGGATGAGAAGGATCTTGATGACCAAGATGCTTGGTCACGACTAACTACAGAGTAAAGACGGTCAAACTGTATGAACAAGAGGTACAAGAGAGTAGGCGTCATCCCTAATACCATTAAAGGCGATTTTTGGAGATTTCTTCTTCACCATCCTCACCTTGTCATGTCAAATAGCAAAAAGACGACTGGTCTACTTGAGCCACCCCATTGCGGCGACCCGGATCCCAAACCCCCGCCACCATCACACCCTCACACAACTTCCCCCTCATGGTCAGCTGCCCAATTCCTTGGGGCTGGAACCTTGAAGTCTTACTATTTTCCTCTCTTCCCACTTATTCTCCCAATCGTTCGTCTTCTTGGCCTCCCATCTCCAAGGACCCCCATCGCCTTTTTTTTTGCGCTAGTTTGGTCAAGCTGAAGCTTGCCCAGAGAGCGATCGCCGACGCGATATGCAGGTTGATCAAGGACTGAAGCAAGCACCGCGCCCTCTGCGCATCGCTTTATCCTGTAATACAACATCATGATCATCAGTACGAGGCGCTGATAGCAACGAGCCTTGTTGCTTGGTTGCTTGGTTGCTTGGGTACGAGGTCCTTTTGCCTTGATCGGCATCCGCCCAGAGAATGGCAATCAATAACTCTCTATGGAGTACATGCCAGAGCCCTCCCCATGATAGTCACTACTTCTCATAGTTAGATGTGCCGCTTCCATACCATTTCCATCACGTCACGCACGCGACCCAAGTCCAGTGGAAGCCACAACGTCGCTAGCATTACGCTATCGCCCACTACATCACAAACCATCATTAATCATACCACCAAAGGCAGAAATGTATCTGTACTTATTACCATATCCTCTACTCCAGCTTTGTAAATGCACGCGTATCCAGACAATCCAAAATGTCACACAGGAGTGTCCCAGTGTGCAGAACCATGCCCGCTCAGTCAATGCCTAGAAACAAATCCTTTACCCAAACGCCCTGCCCGTCATCATGTACATGGCCTTACTCAGCGGCCAAGCCTTCGAGCACATTCATAGCTCTTGTACCCTCGCTCTCAAACAGACTAACCATTCGTTCACATTCGTGCTTGAGCTTCTTCTCAGCTTCTCCGGCGTTGAAATGGATCCACTCCTCAACTGTCATTTGTTTTTCAGGGCTGCTCAATTCCTTGCCTTGCTTGAGTAACCGTTCCACACCATTCTCCTTGTCAGTCCCTATCTTTGGAGTGCCAAAGACGACATCCAGATTGGCTGCTGACCATGGTGTCGTACTCTGTAACCCCGCAATGACGTTGCGCTTCGAAGGGGACATGCGCGAAGGAGTCGCAGTAAGTGGTGCCAGTGCGACACGCTTCGTTGTTGCGCTGGGCCTGGAAGATGGCGGCTGGTTCTCTGCGTCAGACGACTGAGGCGATTGTGACGGCGACAGTGCTGCTTGCCTCGCAGAAACGGCCGGTGATATCATTGGACCAGGTGTAGACGGTGCTTCTGCCGCCCACGGTGCTATCGGCGAAGTAGCAGTCTCGATAGGGTCTTCTGCAATTTTCATATCATCATCCGCTGCTAGTAAATCATCATCGTTCAAATCAGCGGCGTCATGTGCTTCGCTCGTCAACTGAGCGCTGGGTCCTGGGGACGGTGTCGGTGAGGGCTCTGGCGATTCTTCCGCCTCCTCATCTAGTACACTTCCACGTTTGACGCGAGTTTCGTTTTGCTCCACGTACGTCATCATATCAACAGAGTCCTCAGAAGCCATGGATGATTTCCTCTTCTTCGTTTTCCCGCGCTTCTCAGCCATTGAATCGACAGAATCAGCATTCTTCACTACAGTATCAGGGCTCATAACACTGTCTTCATCTTGCTCTTCAACTTCGATTTCGATGGACTGGACTGGTGGTGGCGTAGGAGGTAATGGAGATGGAAATGGAGATGGCTCTTTTGTCTTTTTGGCTTTAGTTTGCTTGGAAGCTTTTCGGGTACCAGCTGCCTTGCGGCCTTTCTTGGCAACCTTTAGCTCCTTTTCGGGCTCATTCACCTCCATCTCGTGTTGGAGGGCTTTCAGCTCGCCATCAACCTCTGCCTCGTCTGGTTCTGACGGTTCAGGGTCAAGCATTTTGTAGGCGGCCGACTTCTTTATCGTTTCCTCTACTGGCTTTGTCTCCGGTTGAGTTGATGGACGTCGATATTCGTATACAAACTCCTCGTCGGTAGGCTGACGCTCAAGATCCGCCTCCAACTGTCTTTCGATTTCGTCATCATCTGGAAAGGCTTCCGGCGTAGCACGTAGCGAAACAATAGATGTGTTTGCCATCGATATAGTGGCAGATGGCTTGCGGGTTTTGGACTGTCGACCGCCCTTGGCCTTGGAAAGGGTGGGGGCATCGGGCACGGCTGTGTCCTCAGATGCCATAGATGATTCAGCCGCGCTGGCTCGTGTCTTGACTGCTCGTTTCTTGGTCGCCGGTGCACTGGCTGTGCTCATCATGGAATCGTCGATAGCCACGCTGCCTCGCTTTCGGCCGCGTGTTGATTTGGCGGGAGGGGGAGGTCTGCTGATGATATCGCTCTCGTCCTCAGCATCGCTTGCATCATCGACAGGGGTCGTCTCCTTCTTAGTCTTCTTTCGGCCTCCTTTTGTAGCCTTAGCTGTAGCCTTCTTCGCACGAGGTTTCTTGCCTTGGGCCATCGACGTAGTGGTGAGGATGCTATCTTCTGGCTCGGCAGTTTCGTCAACAGCGTTTGTCTCTGTAGCAGTAGTGAAAACGGACTGCACTGATTGGGTTGACGCTCGGAACACCTTTGATCCTCTGGTCGCCTTGCTACGGCCAATCTGCTTCGGTGATGGCTCGGGTTCGCTCGTGAGTGAAAAGAAGGCGCAGTTCGGGGAACGTTTATAATGCTCGTCGCTAAAACAGGTTGTCAATTATTGTGACGGGATAATGGCATGTTGATTCTTCTTACTAGGGCTTGTCCTCGGGTTCCCAGCCATCCAGTGCAAGTTGGCAATACATGCATGTTGCCATGTCATCGGATTCGTCAGTTGGGGTGTAAACCCATCCTGACTCAACAAGCTAGAGAAAGAGGCGAGTTAGCATCATCAGCTGCTCCTTCTGTTTATTTGGGGGATTCCTACCTGTTTCGTTTTGCACTGCCATCCCTTCTTGCCTTCGTGTGGCCATCTGGTACCAAACGTAGCTTCTCGGGCCTCGACCATGCGAGGTAGCGTTGGGTCCTGCTTGAAGTATTCTTCAATCTCGGCTTCGATGGCTTTAACAATGGCCCAGCCACAGTGGGAGGCATGCGTCACATGTTCTACCAAGGGATCATCGCCAGCTTCCCAGCCGTCGAGACCCTTCTGACAGAGAAAACATGTGCAGTTGTCAGGATTGTCGGGGCTCGGGTTGAAGTAGAATCCAGCTTTTGCAAGCTGCAAGCATATCTGTTAGCTGACTGGGATCTAGTAGCAAATTCAGCGACCGGTCACGTACACTCGCAGGTGTGATTTGTTTGTGTGGCCAGTTGAGTGGTTTGGCGCCACGTCCAACGGTAGACCCGCGTTTCTTTGTGGTTTTACGAAAAGACGCGAGTCGCCCATCGTAGGTAAAGTATTTTTCGATATCGGCCATTGCGTCACGAATTGGTGCGAAGAGACTCGCGCGCGAGACGAAGCGGGAAGAGGAACCCGTGGGGGGAGGATCGCGCAACGGGAGCGCGACAAGGTCAGTCGCAAGTAATTGGCGGTAGAGGTGAGGTTTCTATCTATAGAAACCGACGTGCCATATCCTCGATCTAGGGTCGCTTCGGTATAAATGAGGTGAATATGTAAATAAAAATCTTTTCTAACACCAGAAATGTAAAAAGATTGAGCGCCGTTGAAGCTTGCTGGTTGCGAATTCTAGCCTCTGTCTATTTTGGTACCGCGTTTGTTTACTTTACTTTGTAGTAGAGTGGGGCGACCGAGCTGTGTAGCGCCTCGCCATTGAAACATTCAAACCAACCTATAATAATAACTACTTCATTATTACGAAGTAATCTATGGTAATTTTTGTTTCTGCCATTCCCGGCCGGCGAACTTTTGGTCACTTTTTCTAGTTCCAAGCGCAGTCACTGTGGGCAGTTCGTTTCCACCAGAGCGCGTGCAGCAGAACGTAGGTCTCAAGTGTCAATGTAGCTCTCCTCCACAGACCCAACCATAATGAATAGGTTCATTACAGCTTTCCGGCAGCCTTCAAAGCCTTGTCGCCATCGACCAGAACGCACCAGCCATCATGACCGCGGCCGCCCTCCCCGTAGACGACAGCCTCAAATGTGCCCTCAGCCAACGCAAACTTGAGCACCTCGTCATCCCAGGTACCCGGCTGCAGCCAGATGGACGGGACGCCAGCCGTCTTGGCCTCCTTCAAAACTCCAATTGTGATGGCTGGATGCGTGATGATGGACACGGCCGTCTCTTTGGGGTTGGCCAGGGCCGAAACATTGGGCACCGTGGCGTGGTCGCTACCATTGACTGTTACGAACGGGGAGGCGGGGTTGATGGGAGTGACCTGTAGGTCGCGCTCCAGGTACCACGCATGCACTTGGATATGGAACAATCAGTTTAGATTCCAGAGCGCCATGATACCTTGTAGCGACTCGACTCACCTTTGTGGCCAAACTTGGCCGGGTTGGAGCTGGCGCCAACCACGGCAAACGACGGCGCAGTGAAGAACTTGCGCGCGGTAGCCTCGGTTGCCATCTTGAATGCGAAAATCGTGTCGTTGGTATTTGCAGGGGGAGATTTGGACTATAAAATATATGCTGGAGAGTAGATCATTGTCCAGACGGCTATGAGCGTTCTCCGAGCTACGGCTATGCTTGGCGGGGTGCCGCAAACCAGCCTGCCCCGCCTTCGCCAGCGAATTGACCTGATGGCGTAACTAGCCGGCGAACGCATCTCATCCACCATGTCGTAGGCTGACGAACTTTGATTCAATTTACTAGTCAAATGAGGAATTCAGTGACAATGTGCTTCTTCACACTCTCCAGTTCTTACACTACCGATGGTGTCACAATGGCAGCAACTGACTACTACGTCTAAGTATAGTAAAGCACACCAAAAACGACGCGGACTATAATAACTAGTTATGGCAGAACTATGTATGGTGAGTTGTAAAAGAATCCGCCTCGCAGTCATGGCTGTTCGCCATTGGCCTTGCGCTGGTGCTCGCTGTTGACGTCAGACACCCATTTGTAATCAGCATATGAGTAACAAGACTGACAAAAATCAACCAACAAATCATTTCACTGATAGCACATATAACTAGCATAAATACAATTTTGAAAGTAAGGCTGATGGGATGACTGTGAGCCATGAAAGGTATGTTATATTATAATGTGCAACCGCGTTCGTAGACCACTGTTGCCGAGTTGTTTTGCAACTCCAATGCCTGGCAGAGCTTCGTCATTGTTAGCAATGGTACAAACAAAAACTTCCACTAATGTCTGACGTCGTCTGCCAAAAGTGCTCAACAATGTACAATCCGAATATTTGGGTAATGTAAGATAGAAACGTTCGAATCCCTCGACACCTTCAATCCCATCTCTACCCGGAAGCACCAATTATCGAACGGACACTAACGTTAGCATCGGCCGAATCGGCATTTAGCTCGGACCGACGACCAATAGCAAAAAGTATAAAAGTCATCAGCTCGCTAATGCAATTACTATCGAATACTTCTCGGAATAAGTAGAAAGAAATGATATAATGTCCTTGTTTGCGTGAGTCACCGCCTGCGGTTCATAATGGCAAGGGAATCCCACTGACCAAGCTACAGGAATAAAGCCTTTTCAGCAGCGGGCTACGCTGCGAGCCGACCTTCATACCCCGCGAGCTTATTCAAGACAGTGCTCAACTATCATAATGCCCAGAACTCCAACGGTACACTATTGGATTTGGGTTGTGGCCACGGACTGATTTCCCGAGCGCTTAGCCCCAAGTTTGGCAAAACCATTGCGACAGACCCTAGCCTCGGAATGGTCACGCAAGCCAAGAGCATGACAACGGACAGTAAGATTGAAATCCGAAAAGCCCAGGCGGAAGATTTGTCCTTTCTGTCAGATGAGTCCGTGGACCTGGTAGTGTCGGGCCAGGCAGCGCATTGGTTCGACTACGACAAGGCATGGCCTGAGATTGCTCGCGTGACCAAACCGGGAGGCTCGATGGCATTTTGGGGCTACAAGGACAATGTGTTACTGGGCCATCGAAAGGCCAATGTGATTTTTGACAAATTTAGCTACGGCGAGCAAGACGTCGCGCCGGGTATCGAGAGCATGGCCCCCCATTGGGAGCAGCCAGGCCGGAGTATGGTGCGAAGACTGCTTGCAGATGTTGTCCCACCTGCGGAGCAATGGGAAAAGGTCCAGCGGATTTTGTATGACGTTGACGCTGAGGCAACCGAGGTTGATATCGCAGACGCGTTGATGGTGCAGGAGACGACTCTGGGCGGCTTTGAAAGTTACGTACGGACGGCGAGCAGTTATATTGGCTGGAAAGAGGCGCATCCGGAGCGCAGGAGCCGAGCAGACGGTGGAGAAGGCGACATCGTTGACATGCTCATGGACGAGATTGTCGCGTCGGAACCGGCGTGGAAGGAAATGGGCGAGAACTGGCGGGATGCCAAGGTAAAGACGGTCTGGGGCTCGTATATTGTCATGGCGAAGCGGAGATAAACCAGGGCATTGGTGAGGAGGGGAGGCGCGTTTCGAAAGTGGTCGCATTACATAGACATGGGTAGCTAGCACTGGCCGCTACTCGCCATTAATAGCGACCTTTGCCAAGGAGCAAAGAGAGGTCCTGTGTCGATGTGCAGTCATGGTAATTTGTAGTCATGGTAGTAACGAGATTCATAGCCTGTGATCAATATTGGTAGATTCGAAATACACTCTTTGATAAGCTTGGATGCGGACCAGCAGAAAGGGTCACACACCGCTCGTCCCATCGACGAATGACAAACGAGAAGCGGGCGGCGAAATCGACGGAAAATGCATGTACAAGGATGTTCCTGAGACGATAAGCCCTGTCTCGTGCCTTGTTCCGTGCTGGTTGCCCAGACAAAGAAAGACGGGTGCCGACAGGGGAGGAGTGATGGCCGGGAGGAGAGGCGTTGCAGGCTTGGAGCGTGGGGCAGGCGAAGTCTCAGGAGGCAACCAGCCCTTTTTTCTCAACTGACCAGCGTGGTCTTGTGGTTTCTGTTCTTGACAACATTGTTTTTTGCGAGATACCGCCGACTCGATAAATTCCGAATCGAAAGAACACAACATTTGTCTCACCAGCTTGACGTAAGCTTTTGCTTATTTCATCGACACGAAACGCAACCGACCGACCGACCACACCATCAACACAGAGATACCCACAGCCCCTGTCCCAAGTCAACAATGGTGAGTTGCCCCAGCACCAGCACCAATGTAAACAAATGGTCAACCCCGCGGGCCTCTGGCGCCTCTGATTCGCCAGTTCGGCCCAGCGACGCACGCCCTTTCTTTTTGGCTGACGGAGAGCCTTCACGCGCCGTTCACCGGAGAGGTTGTGGCATCGTTGCAAGAAATACATTCTCACGTCTTGTTTTCGCCTGTTCCCTCCCATCTCCCTAATTGCATTTCATCCCTGCTATTCTTCTACACCAACGCTCGCGCTCTCTGCACCCATCCACCACCATGGCTTCTAACCAGTTCGACGCGCAGGCTTCCACCAACTACAAGGAGGCTTTCGCCCTGTTTGACAAGCGCGGCAATGGTCGCTGCACTGTCGACTCCCTCGGCGACCTGCTCCGCGCCTGCGGCCAGAACCCGACACTTTCGGAGATTGACGACCTGCAAAAGGGCCTGGGCCCTGAGTGTAAGTAGATGCGCTGCTATGGAGCGCTCGTGCGGGATTGGGTCGCAATAGCCGTCGCATTGTTGTCGCGATGAGTCTGGCGACATGCGCCCATCGCGTCTGGGCCGAGTGACGAAGCAAACACTAACAAGAACCGCAGTCGATTTCGAGTCCTTTCAGCGCGTTCTCAACCGTCCCGGCGGCTTCCGCGATCCCGGCGAGCCTGAGGAGTACTGCCGCGGCTTCCAGGTCTTTGACAAGGATATGACGGGCTTCATCGGCGTCGGTCAGCTCAAGTACATTCTGACAAACCTGGGCGAGAAGATGACGGAGGATGAGGTCGACGAGCTGCTCAAGGCTGTCGATACCAGCTCTGGCCAGGTCAACTACACTGGTATGTCTTGCTGTCCATCGCCGACTCTGGTGACATTAGCTAACCTGGCTCTGCCACATAGATCTCGTTCGTACGATCCTTGCCAACTAAATGGGCACCTTTCGCTCGCGAAGACCCGAGCCAGAACGCATCATACAAACGGACCGGCGTTGATGAAATTTTTCTTACGTGTTTGACTATGGGACATGGTATAGGAAGCAACTTGATTGGGATTATGAAGCAACGATGACGCAATACGGAGAGAGTTTACTATTGTGTCTTGGCATGTATTTTTTTGTGCTAGGTGCTCTGTTCTTCGCCAAAAAGACGATAGTTCTTCCATGGACTGGTTCGTCTTGGAGAGTGACTTTATATTACGTATTGACACAACGACATCCACAACCGCAACGGGCTTGACGCGCATGGTTATCTGTAACTGGTGCCTGATGTCGTGCATCTATATTGCCACTATATTAAACGAAGCTGTCTGTGTTCAGACGAGCCGAGCAGGGGATGCCATGCGCCACTCAGCAAACCCAAGTAGTGCCGCCCATATCCGTGCTGGCTTGGACCGCCTGCAGTACCCGCGTCTACTAAGTCGTCTATAGCCAGTGAGAGAGCCGTTGAACGACAGCTCGAGACAGGACACGAGAGAGCTGCTCGATATTTGAGCCACCACAATTTTTGCTACATAGTTTTCTAGTTCAATTAGTACTAATTGTCTCACCAGCCAGTATTCAGCCCAGACAGTCAGGTCTCCGTAGCCAACCTGCCCTCGCACTGCGCGCAAACACCCGACTTAATTAGGTAGCAAAGGACCCTGCTGTAAATAATTATGTGCTGCCCCGCAACACCACATCTCCAACTTCAAACCACCTGCCTCTCTCGTATTGTTGCATCGTCAGCATTGGTCGCCAGCCGCCCCTCCATCCCCATCGCCCCATTCGCTTTCGCACTCGTCGTCGATTCCGAGTTTCCATTACCAAAGTCCATATGCCCTCTGCTCCGCTCCATTGCACACTTGTCGTTTGACGTGAGTCGACTGGTCCCTCGCAATTGACCAAGTTGGCAGTCCCCGCGCTCGAATCACCAATTAGTCCCCTGCTTACCTGCGAGCTACCACTACCGCCATCATAACTCCTTCCTCCCGACCAGGCATTCGAGGTGGTGCCACGTCGACAGCCCACTTCGTAATAAAGCCGGCTCGTCTGCTCCTCATCTCGTGCCTCGTTCTTCTTCTCGCCGTCACACTGGCTCCCCCGCGCTACATCTTCCGCCTCGGTTCTCTGGCCCAGCAGCTGCGTAAGATACCATTGAAAATCCAGAGGCCACCAGCTCAGCATTTTGTCAGCACCATGGCTTCCGAAAAGTTTGCGAACCCGCCGCAGCGGCCCCCAATGTTTAGCTTTACTCCCGAGGAGATCGGTGCCACGATTGACAAGATTGTTGCAACGAAGAGAGCTGCCATTGACAATGTGGTCGCAGCTACAACCCCCGAGACGGCCACCTTTCAAAACACCCTGCAGCCCATACTCGTAAATGATGACGAGACTGTTGGCGAGAACTTTAGAGTCTGTTTCCTGCAAAATGTTCACCCCGACGCTGCTGTCCGCGAGGCTTCCCTGAAGGCGGACGGCAAGATACGAGAGGTCGAGATCGACCTGCGAATGCGCGATGATATCTTTCAGCGCGTCAAAACTATCTACAACAATAGGGCCTCGGCTAACCTCGACACCGAATTTGCCACCATATTGGAAAAAGAGTACATCCAGTATGTCACCAAGGGACTCCTTCTCCCTCCTGGCCCCGAGCGTGACCACTTCAAAGAGCAGCAGCTCGAGCTAAGTCGTCTGTGCCTCGAGTCTCAGAACAATCATAACAACGAGATGGGCGGCGTCTGGTTCACCCCGGAGCAGCTTGAGGGCATTCCTAAGACGGATATTGACGTGGATGAGCTTGAAAAGGGGACCGGGGAGAATGAAGGCAAGGTCAAAGCTGACTTTAAATATACGACCTCCACTCCCCTCTTCAAATATGCCAAGAATGAGACTACTCGTCGCGACTATTTCATCGCCGAGGCCAACAAGGTGAGAAGCTCTTGTGGCTCGCCAGACGCGTGCGCAGGGTGGAAGTAGCTGACATGTGCCTAGGTGAACCAAAACGTCCCAATCTTTCAGAAAATCATCGAATTGCGCGACGAAACTGCCAGACAAGCTGGGTATAAAGATCACGCAGATATCACGATTTCTGCCAAGATGGCTAAGGACTCTGAGAAGGTCAAGGCTTTTCTGGCCGATATTCGAACTCGCGTTGGCGATGGAGGCAAGAAAGAACTTGATGTTCTCCGCGAGCTAAAGAAACAAGATTATGCTGAGCGTGGCCTCGAATTTGATGGCGAAATTTACGCTTGGGACACCAGCTACTACTCACGAATTCTCAAGGAAAAGGAGTATAGCCTTGATGAGAACGAGGTGGCTGAGTACTTCCCTATGTGGAAGACTTTTGCTGGCATGCTTGAGATTTTCGAAAAGATTCTTGGCCTGCATTTTGTTGAGCTGGATGAAGCTGCCAAGGCCCGCCTTAGCCCTACCGGAAACGCAAAGGACATTGTCTGGCACGACGAAGTGGTAGTTATCAGCGTCTGGAACGACGACGCCTCTGGTGGCGAATTTGTCGGCTACCTGCTGCTTGACCTTCACCCGCGTCCCAACAAGTACGGCCACAACGCCAACTTCAGCCTCGGTCCCGGTTATGTCAAGGCAGACGGGACAAGAAATTATCCCTGCACTGCTCTCGTTTGCAACTTTAGCCGCCCGTCCCAGGGTCGCCCGGCGCTGCTCAAGCACAGCGAAGCCGTTACCCTCTTCCATGAGCTGGGTCATGGCATTCACGATCTCGTCGGTAAAACTAAGACCTCATACTGCCATGGCACAGCCGTCATGTGGGACTTTGTCGAGGCGCCTTCTCAAATGCTGGAGAATTGGTGCTGGACGCCAGACGTTCTGCAGGGACTCTCATCTCACTGGAAGTCTGGAGAGAAGATCTCCAAGGACCTGGTCGACAAGTTGGTAAAGACGAAACATCTCAACGAAGCGATGGGAACTCTCTTCCAGATCCTTATCGGGACCTTCGACTTGACAGTTCACAGCCCAGACTCGCATGAGGCGGTGAAGCAGCTGAATTGCGCCCGCTTGTGGAACCAACTGCGCGCCGAAATTTCCGGTGTCAAGGGACCTGAAGAAGTCGGTTACGGAATGTAAGTCTAAAAAAAGGCATCCGAGACACAAGATCAGGACTAACAGGATCTGTCTGATTCACAGGGAGTGGGGCCAGAAGCATGCCACTATCGGCCACTTTGTCGGTGGCTACGATGCTGGATACTATGGCTACCTCTACTCCAAAGTTTTTTCGACCGACATGTTTTACACTGCCTTTAAAGAGAACCCCATGGATGGCGAGGCCGGTCGCCGATATCGCAAGCTTGTGCTGGAGCGCGGTGGTAGCATGGATGAGAACGTGATGCTTCGTGAATTCCTCGGCCGAGAGCCGAATCCGGAGAACTTTTACAAAGACCTTGGTCTACCGTGATAAATTTCGTGTTCGGGCAAGGTATATAGCGGCTCAAGCAGTAAAAGACCAATTAAAATAGAATAACAAATGCTGCTCTGTTAGTAAGCTTTTGACCCTGGTGCTGTTGGCTGGTTACAGCAGCTCGAATTCGTAATCAGATCAAATCATCAGCCCGACAACTTGGTCCACCTATACCCAGAGACAACTCTTTCTCCGAAAACTCTGCATTGAAGTGTCCTGTGTGACTCTCGGCTCAATGCTACGGCCCGCCTCGTGTTGTACTTGTCTGCGCGGATGGTGGACAAGGAAATATCCGGATTACAGGAAATAACTACTGCAGTTTTATGCCTAGGCTTCTTTATCGCCTGGCAAGCTTGTTTTCCATCTGGCCCGCATTTGTTTGCTTTCCAGACGTGTATTGATCCAGCCTTGTCTGATTTTGGTGATTTTTGGCGCTCTGCGCTCCGGCCCGCCAAACAAACGTTGGGTCGGCGGCGGGCTTTTCCCTTCTGCTCCATCCCACTTCCAACACCCCCCCCTCCAAATCCAAGGTCCACCTCTTTATATGAGACCTGTTATGATATCTGACAAACAATCAACTCGGGGATGCCTTGCCCGATTGCAGTGCCGTGCAACTCGTGCAAGCGGCCTCACCGTTTGGCTGGAGACTGGCCCCCAATGGAAGGAAGAAACGTGGCGTACAAGTGGACAAGGAAAGTTGCCCTCTTCCAATCTATTATTATTTCCGCGAATTGATGCTGTGCGGTGTTACCAAAACGAGTGATACTCTTTCTAGGCGAGGATAATAACTCCGACGCTATTGGTTCCCCTCGATACGGCTGGCCGCCTTGTCGAATATAATTAGGTACGATGGCGTTGTTCGAAACGACACTGTATCCCTGCCGTTCGAGCTAAATTTCAAATTGACGCACTTGCCGGGCACCCACACACTGGCGAAGAATGGGCCTCGAACTGAGACTGTTTCCCTCCATCACCCAGAGTTGTCCAGAGAATTGAAATACCAGTCTAATAAGAAAACACGGCCCACGGAGACATGGCCTGCAAGTCGCCGCCGACGACTAGGTCCCCCCCAGTCCTCGACTCCTCGACTCCTCGTCACCAGAAACAAAAGAAACCAGCGTTAAAATTAGCGCAAACCGGTTGTGGAAATCACGCAGTCTTTGTATCACCTTCAAACGCGAGAAGAAAGAATTCCACCGCGACGCCGCAATACCAGCATCGGCTGCCACGTCGGGAGAGCCCTTTGCTTTTGCAGCAAGCACCCTGCTTTACTAGCTGCCGGCCGACCGGTCGCTCTGCGTCGGGTATGACAAAAAACCAAATCGCTGACGCCATGTGGGAGGAGGCTCTATCTTGTTACAGCGCAGTAGCTTGTTGCGTCGCATCACTCATCACTCCACGAGTTTCTGTGCTGGGTTGGGGTTAGTTCGCTTGTTGGCCTCCACAAGACTGGACTTTTAGTCGTCTTTAGCCGTGGGGTAGTTAAAGGCATTGACACGAATCGCCGACAAGATGGATTGGTAACGGAGACCGCCGTGACTCTGATTGAGTGGTTCAAAGTCGAAGTTGACTGAGCAATGGCATTGCTGGTGGCGCAAAAAGGCAGCCCACACCTCTCCACCGACGGGTGCGCATTTTCCTGTCCCACGTTGGCTCATGCCAGAGTCAGCACCACGGTGAAGCCTATATCGGGGGATCGTCCACCCCCCCTGGCTGTGGTGATGGATGGGCGGTCCCATATTCCGCCCGCCTGGGGTACAAGGGTCGCTGGATAACTACCTAGCCTCGCAACAAGCTGGGTACGCGAGTACAATGGCCTTGACTCTCGAGAGAGCTTTGCTGCCTTTTCCCGCCTGCACTGGCCTCTGGCGTGAGAGCCACACCTAACCTTTTTGTCCCGACTTCCTTGCCGGTGGAGCATAAAGAATAACCAGTTCCCGGGATCAGCCTGGTGGTTTCTATGTAAAGCATCCCTCATCCCCCTCCTGGTTTCCGCTCCCTCATCACACTCTCTTTCCTGCTCCTCGGCCTTCTTCTGAGAAAAGACACTTGTCTGTCTAGCTGCCGTTATCCGACGCCCCTCAATCTTGTTGCTGCTGCTCAAGGTGCCCAGCGGCAACATTGTCCGTTTGGACCAGCCCTAGCTCCCAAGGCTCTAGCGACGCCATATCACCAAATCCGTCTCCCACCCCCGTATTCTTCGGGCCACCCGCCGCCACCCGCCACCAAGACAGCAATGGGCCTCACCGACGAGGACAAGATGGAAAAGTCCAGCAATCCAGAGAATACAAATGACTCCCAAACAGAAATCAGTCGGGGTCTTGATGATCTTGATGCTGGACTCTCCGCTGAAGAGCGCGCCAAGATTGTATGTTTGCCTGGATGCTGTGTGCATTCCCCCCATCGCACGCGGCACACTTTCGCTATACCAGTGGCGCGAAAAGTGAACATCGCATACTAACTTACGCGACGTTTCTCAGGAGCGCAAACTACTTTGGAAGCTCGATTTGAAGCTGATGCCGTGGGTACGTCATAACGCGACAGCACGCCTCTTGGTGGCATTTTGACCTGTGCTCGCCCAATGCTAACTCTGCATTTCAGCTCTCCCTGTTGTATCTGATTGCCTTTCTGGACCGCACTAATATTGGCAATGCAAAAATCGCACATCTCGAGCAAGATATTGGGGTGCACTCGACGTCAAAGTACAATGCGACGCTCACGATCTTTTTTGTGTCGTACGCCCTCTTCGAGCCCATCTGTAATATCCTCCTCAAGCGTCTGCGGCCGTCCATTTTTCTTCCTATCATCATGTGAGTGACACTCGAGACCACGTTTATGCCCGCCCGAGTCTGTGCCACATGGCCTGCGGGCTGCGCCCGAGAATTCTTGGCTGACCACGGACACACGGTGCACAGGGTACTCTGGGGCTTGACCATGATTGGCATGGGCTTTGTGCGCAACTGGTCGGAGCTAATGGCCGCCCGATGGTTCCTCGGCATGACAGAGTCTGGACTGTTCCCCGGCATCAACTATTACCTGTCGTGCTGGTATAAACGCAGCGAGTTTGGCGTGCGTGCCGCCGTCTTCTTCTCCGCCGCCGCCATTTCCGGCTCGTTTGGCGGCCTCTTGGCTGCTGCCATTCAGAACATGAACGGCATCGGCGGCCGCCCTGGCTGGTCGTGGATCTTCATCATTGAAGGCGGCATCACAGTGCTGGTTGCACTGGCCTCGTTCTTCATAGTTCAGGACTTTCCCTCCGAGGCCAAGTTTTTGACGCCAGAAGACCGCGTTCGTGTCGTGCGCCGCTTGGAGGAAGACAAGCAGTCTTCGGCTCACGATGAGAGCTTCAAGACATCGTTCCTCATTTCCGCACTCAAGGACTGGAAGACATACTGCGGAATGCTCATCTACATGGGACCTCTTATGCCTCTGTACGCTTTCAGTCTCTTCCTGCCTACCATCATTCAGGGCATGAAGCTGGTACCAAAGAATGACATCATTAAAAACCAACTTCTCAGTGTCCCGCCATACGTCCTGGCCGCCGTTATGACTATTGTCATTGGCTTCTGGTCTGACAGGGTCAACAGACGTGGTATTTTCAACATGGGATGTGCTTCGGTCGGAACGGTTGGTTTTATTATGATGATTGCTTCCACCAAGCCCGTTGTGCAGTATATCGGAACGTTCCTTGGCGCTCTTGGCATCTACCCTTCGGTGTCGCTTACGATTGCCTGGGTTGCCAACAACGTCGAGGGTGTTTACAAGCGTGGTGTCGTTCTCGGCCTGGTTATTGGCTGGGGTAACCTCAACGGTGTCGTCAGCAGCAACGTTTACTTTGCAGGCCCGCGGTTCTTTGCGGGGCATGCGACGATTATCGGCTACCTCGTGATTGCCATGTTTGGCGGCAGTCTGCTCTTCCAAACGCTGCTCAGCCGAGAGAACAAAAAGCGTCTGGCAGGTGAGCGCGATTACCTTGTCGAAGGTAAGTCGCAGGCGGAGATTGAGGCTCTGGGTGATAACAGACCAGACTTTATCTATACTCTTTAGACTGGGGTTGATGGGGGCCATTTGAGTGATTTCTGGATTTATTACTACATGGTTTCGCGGATTGCATTGGGAGGATGAATATTGGGCGAATGCAGGTTTTGCTGCCAGTCTATGTGTATGAAGATTAGGGTTAGGATTTACTTGTGTTGGGACTATACATTTTGGACTTTATTCTTTTCCGTTTTGGTCTCATTCGGGAGCTCAGCAAGTGTCTCAACTGTAACTGCTGGGGCTATGGCATCATGTCCTGTCAAGAGTGCAGGTTACAACTTACCGCTTTGTACCCTTTTCTTTCGTCGACTGGAGCGGCTTGCGGCATTTGATTGGAGCCAGCCCTCGTTGACAATAGTGAACTCGATGTGCGTCGGGACCACACCGCTGTTGACCCGCCCTGGGCGGCGACGCGGTTCCCGATTCCCTTGTCTTTGAGACTCGTTGCGGCCGTTGAGATGAACTAATGTGACGAATCTTGTGATGCCGTATCGGCCCCATAGTATATGGTTGCATGGATGTTTGTGAGGGGCGCTGAAGATATCAGTGTGCTTGCAAGGCGCGCCTAACAAGAACAAAGGCTCAAAGAGAACACGGGCTGTCCCTCGTGGGGATGAGGAGATGTGTTGCCGAGGATGGGAGACGTGTTATGAGACGTGACGTAGCACACAGCCGTACGTACAAATTAGACAAAAGGTAATTCCTGTAAATGATGGCTTGTTGTAAGAGGCGGGAGAGACTGGAGAGAAAGCAGTGGGTGGTTGAAGGATGCTAACTAGAGGGGAAGCTAGTTAGATAGGTTCTTGCAGGTACGGAAATCAATAGTGTGCTTGGTATGACCCTGTTGGTACCGTATCCCGCCCGTATGTGGCGTAACGGTTCTATTCGTTGCCATGTATTACTTGGTGGTACCGAGGCCGTGTAGTTGGTGTTGGACAGACAAGAGAAGCATGGGGCCACAGCAGGCAGCAGTAGCGAGAGGCACGGGCAAGGGCCAAGAATACAGCGTAATTTGTACTTGTACAAGTTAGTGTAAATTAGAATTGCATACGATTTCATTATCAAGGCTTTGCATTGATGAGAGAGGACGCGGGCGCGCCACATCCAACTCAGGGCCGCGCCCATTGGCATTGGCGGGGGCGTTTCTGCCCCAACACAGACCCTCCTGCAGGCACTTCTCTTTCACATTGATCGGGCGCCACGGCGCAGATGAAAGCATTTATCCATGATTTGTGTTTTATTCATCGTTTGCTTGCTTTCTGTTTTTAGAAGCAGCCGCCTTGGCCGGGGTTGGGTCCCCTCCAGTCACCAGGCACATACATCCAGCATCCAACCGAGCCGTCCCTACCTCGCAGCCAGCTCCCAGTCAGTCAGTCTTGCTTTCCCCTCCTCTCCTTCTCCTTGCCGGCACACACCGACCTCGTCCATCACGGCCAGATGCAGTCGCGAATGAGAGGAAAATTCGTCGACACAATACAAGGACAACGGACGGGGTGGGATACACCAGAATTTCGTTAGTCTCGGTCACACGAGCACGAGCAAGAGGAACTGCTGCGCGGGAAAATCAATAGTCCAGTACTTTTGCATCGGCAGCTTATTTTTTTTTTGTCTCTCTTCCCCTCAATTCCACTCCCCTGCAGAAAGGAAAACAGACACTTGGAGGTATTCTTTGTCTTGTTGCTCGCAAGACGCGGCCCCCATCGTCGCACCGTCGTCGACCTCGTCGTTGCGCCAGGCAGCAGGAAAAGGGACTCGGCATGCTCGAGTCGGACGGACAGGGACATCAGGGACATACAAAGCATCGCCGCTCTTCTATTTCTTCTCATCTTGTTTTCCGGATCAAGTGGACATGCTTCCCCTTTCCCTTTCCTTCCATCCTGCTTCACCTGCCCGTTGACTCGACACCGACATCTCATTCCCGCCTCGGCCTCGGTCTCCCCCCAACCTCATCACCGCCATCACTCTTTCGCTTCAACGCGGCTGTGGCCTCGTCGCCAGACACGGGTTCGTACCTGAAGCTGCCAAGTATCTTCACACCACAAAAGAGGGAGCCTTGTGGCGGTGTGTTACCGCGCTGGAAAGGAGAGCTGAAAATCGAAATCGGGCTGAGACTGATGCGTATAAGCTGCCTCGCTGCCACGACGCTGTCACCTTTTGCAAGAGACAAAAAGAGGGCACGAATCTACTTGCCACGCAGCAAAAGCGCGCTCTAAAGAAACACCATTTGCCCGTCACGCAACCAAAAACCAACTCTCTACCTGCACTCAAGTCGCCGATATGGGCAAGGGACCTATGTCTGCACCGGAGCAGTTTGGACCGGATGAGGTCCGCTTGCTGATCAAGCTGGAGCGCATAGGAGGCTGCATCAGCTTGGTCGCGGTGATGCTCGTCTTCATTGTCTACGCTTTTTTCCCCAAAGTACGCAATGTCCAAAACACATTCATCGTCTTTGCGAGCGTGTCGAATGCTGGAGCGAGCGTGGCTACCATCATTGCCTTTGACGGACTCAGAAAAGGCACAGGCTCAACATTGTGCAAAGCGCAGAGCTTTCTTTTCGAGATGTAAGTCGTCAATAGTCTTGTGTGAAAAAACACATCACGGCCATGCTGACCCCTTTATCTAGGTTCATGCAGTCTGACCCTTGGTGGTCCCTGGCAATGGCCGTCAACGTCTTGCTCGTCTTTTACTTTCGTGCCACGCCTGATTCCTTTGCCCGATGGTGGTGGGTGTATTGCCTCGTATGCTATGGTGGACCCTTCGTCATCGCCCTCACGTTGCTGCTCACGAAAAACGCTGCCAAAGGCCCGATATATGGCGAGGCGACGGTAAGTCTTGCTCTGGGCCTGCGCTGACCCGTACTGATTCGATGCCCTGTAGATCTGGTGCTGGGTCGACAGACAGTGGGATGACATTCGAATCTACACATACTACATGCTCATCTGGATTTGCATTGCCGGCTCTCTGCTCTGCTACGCCTTGGTTGGCTACCATGTCTTTCGGTCGAGGGACAGGCTTCGTAGTTTAACAGCCTCTAGCAGAGATCCAGCTGTTGAAATGGTGAGTACTGAAATGATCATGACACAAGACTGTTCATGGCACCACAGCGCCGATGTCAAAGCTAATGGTTGTAGCCACGCAATGATGAGAATACGGGGAGCTACGCGACTGTTGTGACCGAGGTGCAGGTCACATCGACTGCTGGCGAACCTCGATCATGCCCAACATCGTTGCCACGACCAAAGCCGGCGGAGATCAACACGCAGATTCCCGTGCAGAGTGTGTTTGAGCACTCGCCAACAGAGGCTCCCTCTGGGCTTGTCCAATACTTCTCTTCCGTCGAATCGCCGAGCCGAAGGCCACGCGAACCACGGCCTCCGCTGATGCAGAGAGTCAAGTCGTCCATGGCGTCAGCAGCCCGACGGTTTACTGTGGCCGATCCTGTCAAGCGGGCATACCTGAGAACCAGCTTCCTGTTTGCGATTAGTGTTCTTGTCACCTGGATCCCGAGCAGTATGAACCGCATCCATGGCTGGATCGATGGCCAGTCACCATACGAGTTCCACGTGGCTACGGCGGCTGTGCTTCCTCTCCAAGGACTATGGAACTGTATCATCTTTTTTGTGACGAGCTGGAATGTTCTTCAGCGACATCGTCGAAACACGGCAGCTTCCGCGGCCGCGACCGAGGCAATTGACAGGTTCCACCAGGACAGCGCCCAGCGCACCACTGCGAGGGCTAGTTATGGGCATGGTGATCCCAGGCGTTATGACAGCCATAGCGAGACTGACTTAGGAGACGGAGATTCCAGAACGATTAGTAGTGATATCGAGCTGCAGCGGCGGTCCAAGTCGCAGGGCACGAGCACGCCTCCAGTGGCATGAGAGAAAGAGAGAAGGATAGATACGTACGAGCGTTTGTTTGAATAGCGGATACGATGTAACTGAATATTATACGGCCTTGCACACACATAATGAATTATTAGTCTGAATATAACAAGAGCGTCATTGAATGCATTGCCCGGGTGCTTGAAAAGTTTCTTATAGTACATGGACGCTACAGAAGCATGCATCGCTGCATGTCAAATCTGAAGTTGAACTAGTATACATTCTGCTTGCAAAGAAATACAACAAATCTGGCCCTTTCGGCACTGTAACATGAGTAGAACTCGAGGATATCGGTCGTGCGCGTCATAAAACGAGTGTAAGCGTGGGTATCGCACTTCATAAAATCATCCAAGGAGCGTAACGTGTGCACATTGCACATGGTGACATCGTAAAAGGAGGGCGGGAACAAAAGAAAAGGATGTGTAAGGAGTGCGGGATGCGAAGAAACTCTCGAGGTAAAGCGGACAACATCTTGCAAGTCCACCACAAAACAGATTGGCAACAGCGAACAGCAAGAGAAAGGTGTTTCCCCACTGAGCAGTCAAAGTTTCGAGGACAGTGGCAAAAGGAGACTGGGTATTGTAGTCGCTTTAGTCTGTCTCAAAGAAGCTGGCGGAGCGCTTCAAGCTGCTCAGGTCAACCAAGCCCATGACTTTGCCGTCAGCACGCCAGATGGACTCGTCAAAGTAGCAGCGCGCCGTGACAATGACAGCGGAGATGACGATCTGGGCGACGCCGAGGCCGAGGGCAACAGCCTTCAGCCCGCCCGGGTGCGCGACAGCGACGGGAATGGCCAGGACAAAGACGCCAGCGGCAAGGTTGCGGAGAACAATGACGCCCGTGTGCATGTCGCCGATGCTGCGCAGGGCAATGACCATGTTGGAGGAGGTGAAGGAGGCGGAGCGGGCGAGGCTCGGGCGGGTGGCCGCGTCGAGGACCGTGGTGCCCGCGGCGAGGATGGCGAGCTGGAACGAGACGAGCGCAAAGCTCAGCTGGCGCGCGCCGTCCGGGGAGAAGAGCGCGTCGTCCGGGTGCGACGCGGGCGACGGCGGCGGCGGCCCCCCCATGAAGTTGCTGACGCCCAGGCCCAGGGACAGGATGCCGACGAGCGCGAGCGACGACCCGCCGCACACGACGAGGCTGTTGGCCAGCTGCGTAAACTGCAGGTGCACGCCGCGGTACAGCGCCAGCGAGGCGGCGATGACGGCCGGCACGATCCACGGCCCCGTCATGATGGTGCCGAGCGCGGCCGGCGACGCGCCCACCGGCGCTGGCGCGAGCAGCAGCGACAACGAGCCCGACAGCCCCCAGAGCGCGGCCACGGGCAGGCACCCGAGCAGAAAGACGAGGAGC